>NC_133910.1:9109710-9455960 GCF_964199755.1 Larus michahellis
CCTGTGCCCGTCCTCTCCGTCACCCCGCGCTCCTCGCTTGCCCGTCCTCTGCCGATTCTACCAGTCTCAGCCCTTCAATTCGTACGTGAAGCATTTTCAAAAAGGCTGTGCTTAAGCTTGAGTGTATTTGCCTTTTATAAAATGCTTTTCTTGACAAAGGTCCTTTTTACCTCAGCCGTTTGTAAATGGCTGTAAATGTAAATTTGTAAATGGCTCTAAAGAGGCTGTGAGCATTGGAGAAATCTCGAACTTTATGAAATGTATGAATAAAGTAGCGTGGTGTGCTATATTTAGTAAGAATGCTTGTCAAACACTAAATTCTTCCTGTAATAATGAAAAGAAAATCTCATGCTTGATGTAGTGAGAGCGGTGTTGTAAGACACTGAAATTACTGTGTAACTCCAACAGGGCTGCATCCTTCCCGTTTGTCTCTGCGGGGATGGCATCCTGACACCCCTCCTGCTTCCAGTCAGTTTGATCCTAGACACCGACAAAAAAAGGTTTTAAATACTTTTTGCATCATTAACAGGCCATTTGTCAGTAGGCGTTATGGGGAGAGGGCTCTGGTCGCCTTACCTGGGACTTTCTCCTATTAAGAGTAACAAGTAGAAGGTGCTCGTCAAGTGTAAGGCTCGGGCCTTCGGTTTGTGGGAGAAATCGTAATTCTGCTTGAATATTTTAATTTCAACAAGAGCCATGAGGTGAAGACCATTGTGAGCACAACCGGGAGCTCATTAAATGGTTCTGACCTTGCCCGGAGTCGTAGAGGACCCGAGAGCTTGGCGGGAGTTCTTCCGGAACACCCAAAGTCCTCTTCTTGGCATGAAATCGGACTTAAAATAAACATTGGAAAGGAAGGAGAACAGCCGGTACAATGAAACATACAGGGAAAATTTTAATGAATGGCCAGTTTGGGGATGCATTTAAATAAAATGCATTTTTTAGACCGTGGTCACTTAAAGCAAGCTTAATTAGAATTAAAGAATTTTAAAGTCGTTTTTATAATGCACTTGTTAATCTTTTGGCTGAATCATATTGCATTTTATTCTGTCTAATTGATTTTTAGCAATTTACTAATGTCATTATCTTTCCCTTAATTACAGATCAAACCAAATGAAAAACGTATTCACACGTTAAGGTTCTTAACAGCCAAAGAAATATGGATGTGTTTTATTAGCAAATGTTTTTAATGTCTGCTATTTGCAGGAGGATTGGAGGTATAGATTTAACAGACGTGTTTATTGTGAGGAAAATTTCTGTGGGAGATAAGTATTATTTTTTTTTTAATTCCTCAGAGGATAGTCTTTCAGACTGTACCTTTACTCTGACCTTTGTACTTGAAAAATAATTTTAAAACACTGACACTAATTACGGAGTAAGGACCCTTATGGGTCTGTTCAAGCACTACAGTATCACTAACCAAAGAATCCTGGTTTTGTAGTGAAACATTAAATATAAATGGAGTCGTAATTGTTTTAGTCTTGTTTCCATTATAAATTTAGATTTTATTATATTGTTATTTATTTATTTAAAATTTTATTAAATATTCCCCACTCAGAATTTGTAAAGGCAATATAATGGTCTGGTTTTTGCCATGTAAGATTCCGTTATTTGCCTACCAGAAACAAATAGGGGGGAAAAAAAAATCTCATTAGCTTCTAGTAAAGCTTTCATTTAAGATGAGGAAAATTGATTTACTAACAGAAAAGTTTCTTAGCACTCTGTTGAGACTGAATTTATCATGCCTTAGGCTGATAGGGGCCTATGTCCCGAGGAAAACAATACTGAAAACACTTGATGTCAGAAAGTGCTGTGGAGCATTTACTGGGTCTCACGTTTCACAGTGGGGGGGTTGGGGGTTTTTTGGTAGTGTCACCTGCAGGAGAACAGGTTTTAATCCTGCATCAATTCAGCTTGCTTGAACTATCCCCGCAGAGTGTTCTCATGTGCAAGACTTTAAGGGCAAAAGCTTCCTAAGGCTGAACTTTGGAGTAGTCCCACCTGAGGCTGAACTTTGGAGTAGTACCACCAAAACGACAGGTGTCTGTCCGAGCTGGGCAGGACACGGCCTTTTCTCAAACTGGTGCGTTGTGGTGGGTGGGTGGAGAAGTGGTGGACCAGCACCTCCTGCGCATCGGGGACAGAGGTGTAATGTTAGAGTTGAAAAGTCAATATTATTAGTCCTGGGCTTCCTTCTTCGCGGTTGTGGTCATCTGGAATGCTGATGTAGATTCCCTACCACATAGGGAACGTGTTTGTCTTTTTTTTTTTTTTTTTTTTTTTTTTTTTTAAATAACTGATTTAAATGGCTTTTGGCTCAAAATGACCTCAAGCAAGAACCCAGCCTTTGCATGGCGTCAGCTGGGGCCGGGCCTCGTGTGGCACGCTCTGTAAAGGAGCGATTTTGGAGAGAAACACGGCGGTTTCAAGTCGAAGTACTTGTGGGCAGGAAGAAAGGTCTTTTCTGCATCCAGACAAAAGTGTAAAGAAAATTCATGGGGCTAGGGTATAATTATCAGAGAGATTTGAGCCATACTGGAATTATCAGGCCAGTCTTCTGAAACGTATCACGGAATGTTAATCCTGTAGGAAGCCGGGAGTCCAGGTTTTTTTCTCAGCTCGAAGTCTATGAGTCATTTGTGTTGTTTCGGGATGTATATTATATGCTGTGTAAAATATATTTATAAAAGTAATTTTGAGGGCACAATAATAGGGAAAACCACTTAATTAGAAAAATAATGTAGAATTTCAGTGCACGTTTATATGTAATGTAAATAATATTTTCCAAAAGAAGCGGTATCAAATTTTCACAGCCAGTCAGTTCTTTTTGCAGCCACGCTGCTGGTAAAAACAGAGACAAGTCCGCCGCCGGAGATCTGCCAGGCTGCGTCAGTGCAGCAAATTAGAACTTCACATTTCTTGAAAGGAGAAATCCCAGGCCTGAACTTGTGTTGCAGGTTTTGAGGATTTTTTTTTTTTTTTTTTTTTGACTGCTAGGAAAGGGTGGCATTAAGTCTCAGGCCTTGCGATTCTTTGTTGTGTATGCTAAGATCATTTCTCTCAGGTGCCTTGCTCTGGGGCACCGCTCGGTGCTGGGCACTGGATGCAGTTTGGCGGTCGACCCCGGTACTGCTCTGAAAAGAGTCCGAAAACTCTTAAACTCTGAAGAGAAGTTATCGAAGTGAAGGAGGCGGCCGGACATCCCGCACTGAAGAGGGTTTAGTTGTTTGGTTTTTTTAATTGGATTCTGTTCTTTTTCCAAGAAGAGCAAATAGTTTCATTTAACAGAGCACTAAGGCGTTTATTCTTTTGTTAATCAATTTTTGCAGTACAAAAACCTTGACCATATTGCTGGCATCACAGTTGTTTAAATTTAGTTTGATTAAATGAATATATCTCACTGACAAGTAATATAACCAAGTCAAATTCTACATAATTTTTCTTGGTGTAACCCAGCCCTGGCACTATTTATCACTGATCATTTTCTCAAGGCTGCGCCTTTTAATCCCGTGACGTGTAGCTCATAGTACCGAGGTGGGATGGAGTAAGGTGCAGGTTGGCATCACGCGTGGCGAGCAGCTCCGCGGTTCTGGCGGTGGTTTGGGGTCGGGGCTGTGGGCAGATGTCGCAGCATGGGCAGGGCACGTCCCACCACTGCCGGGGGACCCAAGTGACGTCCCCGTCCCGGCGGGGTGTGACGTGGGCTTTGAGCACTGCCAGATCTTCCTGAGGTCAAGGGAACTTCGGTGTCAGGGGCAAGTTCAGTGACTGATGCTGAGAAGGAATCACCTGGTAGAGGAAATCAAATCCCGTGTCACCAGCAGCCTGGCTGCTACATCATTTTCCGTCTCTCTGATGGTTTTTAAATTGAGGGGGGAAAAGCTGTTGTGATAGTGTCACTAAACACTGCAGAACATATTTCCATATAAAAACCTTCCTAGATAGGAAATTCCAGTTAATAATAATTTGGAGAAAAACCTGTAGTAAAACTTGAACATATTAACTATTAAGAGTTTAATTTGAGCTCTGGGGGAAATGATCTATCTAGATAGGCACAGTAAAAATGATGAGATTTCAGGCAGGTTTTACAGATGATTTTCTCCTTCTTTTTAAGAATAATTGAGTCATTTTAATGATAAGCCTTGCTTGGCTTCTTTGAATGGACTGCATGTAATTAGTTGTAGCTTCAACTTTGAAATGTTTTGACAGAAAATGTATCATTTAGCTCGTAAATTTTTTTCTAGCATCTGCCTTTAATATTTGTTCATTTTCTGCAACGTCCAACTTTGCTACTTCAGGTCAAATTCCAGATAGGGCTCCGTTTCCTTTGTTGTCTCGACCGTTCCCTTCAGGACGAGGGAGGGTAATTGCGCAGACCATCTTTCCCGGGCAGCGGGAGTGCGGTTCCAGCTGCGTGCAGCACCTGCGCGGAGGCGGCTCTGCCGGGGCACGCAGTGCCCTGCCAGCCGGGCTGCGCTGCCCGCGCGCCGCGGCGCCCGCGCTCCTCCTCGCAGCGCTCTGCCCTTCTGTGAGCTTCAGATGGCAACGATGCCAGCGAATGCAAAGTGTCTGGTTTAGACTAATTAGAGGGATGATTTGTGAAACGCTGGCTATTTATTTAATTAATCACCAGCACAAAGCTATAAAACCCATATTTTAAAAATCCCTGTTAGTTTGCCATGTGGTTAATAGATTGTGGCACATTAAAAAGTGACACGGTGATGTATTAAAAATGTTCCACCTAAGGTTGGCTAATGTCCTCGAGGAACTTAAGCTGTCTGCTTTATGCAACAGAAGCAGAGGATTAGAGGCTGATCTGTTTAAGGATTGAATATTTCTGAAAACATTTATCTTTTGTATAGCATCTGTTCGTTAAAATATATCGTGGAGTATTTCTTAACATACAAATGATGCTTATGGTGTAGTTTTAATTGTAAGTTTTCGTTGCATTTTGTTATTACAAAGAATAACTCTATTCCTTGGTATTAAATTGTAATGTTTATTACTAAGTAAAATATAAATAATTCTTCTAAAGTAGGCCATTCCTTCTCTCCGCTACATGGAACCCAAGGATGGTTTCGTGTAATGAATGCTTTTTGGTTGCAGCTGTAGCAGTTGTAGTTTGATAAATCTGAACGTGTGTTTCCCTTCTCCAGCAGGAGCATTGGAACCGAACCGGTCGGGGTGTAACACCGGGCTGGCTTGTGGGGGCCAGGGGGGAATGTCCAGCCCTGGGGGCAGGCGGTTGCGGGTCCCTGTGTGCGGGGAGGGCGCGGGAGCTGCGCTCCCCCCGGCCACGTGCCACAGAGCAGGTCGGTCTCCCGTCCATGGGAGATGCACTGGGACCAGTTCTCTGCAAACTGGGACCTGCGTGAAAGCGAAGGAGGCCAAGCAGCAAAGGGGACGGACTGGGGGCTCCTCCCGCCTTCCAGATAACATTTGTCGGAAAAAGAGCAGTAACAAGAAATCATGTTCATAGCACTTTTAAGTAAAGCAGTTTTTAATCCAAAGTGAGTTGTATGGATGAATGCTACAAGAATTACGTGTCTTACTCTTTGCTCAGGACTTGCATATTTTTATTAATTGTGGGAGTGAATGCCAAGAGAGGACAGGCAGTAATTTGGGATACTTGGTGCTGTGGTTATATATGTAAATCATAGTTTTGAGGTGCGTATAAAAATTTGTTCAGGTGGAAGCGTGGAAGGAAACTGTCCAGCTCTGGAGGTTATGTTTCTCAGCTGTGTGTTGTATAATTAACTGGTACATTAGGAGGGGGGCTGGAATAAAACATGAGCATGTTAATGCAGCCTGGAGCTGATGTTGTAGTGATCATTGCAATGCAGATAACACATTTCTCATAACTGCTGCTGCCTACTGGAGCCTTTGAAACATCTGGACCTTTAATTGAAAAATAGTGTGGTGCTATACAAAGCAGACATGCTAAGTGAAGTCAACAATTTAGAATAAAAAATAATAGTGTGTTATTTACCTTGTAGTTAAATATTCATACTTTGTTATGCTTTGTGTAACAGGAAATTACTGGGTTAAATTTTTATGAATAGTGACAGTGCGAATAAGATAAATTAAGTATTTAACAATGTTAATGGAATTTTACATTGTGATCTGCCAACTCTGCAGCCCAAGCGAGGGGGATGCAAAGGAGAACCCGCTCCTCAGAAAGGAACAACTTTGAAGCTTCATGGAGAAGGCGAGAGGATGGGGGGACGTGTGAGGATGGGGGGGTGTGAGGACGGATGGGGGCATGAGGACAGGGACGTGTGAGGACGGGGAGCATGGGGACGGGGAGCATGGGGACGGGGACGCGTGCCGAGCGCAGCCTGCTCGCCTCCGCCGCTCTGGAGTCATTGTCCCAGTGCCTCACTGGTGGCGTTTTCTAGAAATGACTTAATAACAGAAGCAGTCGTATGGCTGTAGTAATGACAAATACAATCCTGGCTTAGCCACCTGGTAGAATAAACATCATTCCTATTTTGCCATAGCGGGTGTGGTATGGTGCCTTGGGGAGTAACACAAGGGTGGATCTACCCTGGACTTTTGTACGGACGGAGTTACCCTCGTGCTCTGAGTATTAGTGTAATACGCAGCTGAACAGGCATTTCCTCTAGATCTGTTATAACACTGTGGAAATGAAAAGAACAGACTATGTTATAAATATTTAACCGTGGTATTATGTTCGATGCTGTTGTGCTCACCGCACAAATTCTGCCAGTGGCAGCTCCGCGTTCCGCTGCGGGGCCGGGGCCGAGCAGCGTGTTCCTCGTCCTGCCCGGCCGCCAGCCTCTCTGCGCTCAACCGTGTGCCGGCGGTGCCGTTGTGTTGCGCTGCAGTGTGAGGGCTTCTGCCACATGCTTGTTGAAAGCTTTTAAGGTATTCGATCATCTAATCTAAAAAAAAAAATTTTTTTAAAAAATTATTTTTTGTTTCAGATGACCCTTCTTTTTCTACTCAGCCCCTCAAAAGCTGGTTTGCTTATGAGTGAATATGACTGACTGTTCTATTCCCACATATTTGGATGAAGGAATAATTTGTTTTTATTTTTTTTTTACATCAAGAGCTTAGAAAACGATGCTTTTCAATGGTTGTCTTAGAAAAATGTAGTCCTTCGCATTGCCATAAACATCTGTGCTCTAATCTGTTAGAACTTTTGTTTGTGTTGTAAATGCTGAGTTAATAGATTTCAATTTTTTCCCCTTCATGTATTTTCTATCTGCTGGTTAAATACCTGCGTGAGTAAGTTACGGTTAAGAGGTGACTGCTGGATCGCGGAGTATATTAAATGCCCTGTCACCTGAAACAAAAAACATTTCCCTGAGTTTAAAAGTGAGGAGACATTTTACATTTGGAAAAGGATAAGCATTTGTTTCCATTTTGTGTAATGTTTAGCATTGTTTGCTGGGAGGTGAGTCAATGACTTAAATTAATTATAATTACTGAAGAGACATATACTGATTGAGCAAATAAAGTAGTAAGCTCATTTGTGCCAAGGCCATCTAATTAAATGCTAACTTTGGATAAGCTAGATGTGCATGAAAGATTAATTTTAAGAGGTTTTTATGACTCCCACTAAATAATGATTCAGTAAAATCTTTGCGTTATATCATTAGAGCATCTAATCTTAAAGTGATATAACATTTAGGCACAGAACTCTATTGTACAGGAAGATGCAGTAAATTATTATTGTTGAAAATTAATCACTTTTTCTCTGAGAAATGTTTATGGACTTTCTTTTAATTTTCTACTGTGGTGTGCGGTGAAGCAAATGAGAAGTGCGCGGGATCCAGCGCACACATTTTTCTCCATGACTAGTTCGTTAGCTGCCCGTTAGGCAGGTTCTGCCGAGCTCTGCTGGGGAGTGAGGTGTCCCGGGGAGGACAGGCGGTACCGAACTTCCTCTGTCGCGGGGAAGAGTATTAGTGGCCCCGTGATAATCTGCTCAAGATCTACATCTTCTGGGATCGGAGGGAGGTATATATTTTCCCATGGACTTTGATTAAAAGTTGATTTTAAATCTTAGAAAGACTTCTTGGGTTGAAAGAATTTATAGAGTTTAAATATGTATTTTTTTTCTTTTTTAATTTAACATCCTGTGTTTATATTTAAAGCGTATTTTATTACAGAACATTATTTAATGATACAGACATTTCTAAAGTTATACATAGCCAATGAAGATCATTCTACGTGTGGTTTTCCTGTCATTGTTGTAGTAACCAGTATTTATATAACTAAACGCCACAGCTCACAAATACAATCCTAGAAAACCCATGAAAATTCATCGTTTGAGTTGCCTGTCGTATCCTTCACTCGTCCTCTTGTGTCTGCAGGTCCCACAACACACGTACGTGCTGGTGGTGCTACTTGTGTTCTTGGAATTAGCCCGACTACCATTCTATATCACCAAATACTACTATGCTAGTCTGTCTCTATTTTAGATAACGGGAGAAGCATGGATTCCCAGGAGCAATAGTCTTAAATACCAAGTTATTCCTTCAGAAGAAACTATTAAAAATAGAAAGCAGAAAGTTTGTGAATTCGGCAGACCGAACTTTTCAGCAATGTCAAATAATAGACATGATTCTGTGCGGCTCTTGAACAGCAGCAGAAAAGAAAAGCTGGAATGTGCCAAAGAACTATGATGTGCCAGCCACCGAGAATTCTGATGACAGGGACAGAGAAAACAGAAATATAAGGAAATTAAGTGATTTGTTTATGTGCACAGCACATTAGCAACGATTTGGGAAATAGCATTCCTGGTTTTTGGCCTCTTCCAGGCTGCGCGTGCTGCACCGCGCCGTGACTCCGCCAGTGAGTTGCAGATGGTGAAACATCATCTTTGCTCTGAGTGAGATGAAAATGCAATGGAAATAGCAAACGGAAATTTCCGTAAGATCAGACTGTGGGAGAGCACTAGGTAGCCTACAGAGAATCCATTAATAAAAATACTAAGAAAATTTTCTGTGATTTATTGTATGTTTTCTGTGTATCCAGTTACTCCTCACTTCCTTAAAGGATTGGTGGAATATAACATTTCTAACAATAAAAGCTTAATGGAATCAGATTTGTGATTTCCTAGAAAATTAACGAGATATTTTGTCAATTTTATTCCAGACTTCATTTGTCAGAATATACAGTGTCCAGTGACAAGCTAAAAGAATTTTTTGACAAATTAACTATGCCACAGGTGACAGATCAGGAAAATGTTAATTTAACAGCCCCTTTATGCTTCCCAGATTTATTGGAGGCTATTAAGGAAACTCCAAATGGTAAGGCCCCTGGCCCTGAATAGATTTTCCATTGAATTTTATACAGAATCTATTAATAAAGTTTGATGCTGCCTTTTTGAATATAGGTAATTGTACTTTATCTTCTGGGTCTCCTCAGCACTGATGGTTGGAATACAGTTTTTAGTTGGGAGAAAAAAGTAATTTTGCTTCCAGTAGAGTCTGTAATCTGGTTCTGAATGATTCCTCCTGAAGAAGTGACTACGAGCACCACGCAAAGCCCACAAGTTATTACTTGTGAAATCCAGCGTGGCGAGGTCTTTGCCTCTTGGCCACTGAGACGAGTAATTGGATGCCTTTTACTCGGTCCCACCACCCACAAATCCTTCCCTAATGAGCTTTGCACAGGCAAGTAATTGAGCTCCGTGGGACTTCCCACACCATTAATATTTACAGGACCAGACTAAGAATATGCATTCGTTCCGTCCTGTAGACAGGTACCTGACGCTTTGGATTTGTAGTGCTGGTTCAGAACCAATATCAGCAATTTGTGACAAAGGCAGTGGAGATTCCCCCGGACCCCTTGACTTGGTGGTTGATCGGTCGAAGCCTCGACCCACGTGTTTCCAGGCCACGCCAATGTTTCCTGCCCCACGTGGCACTGAATGTTCTCGTTACCAGCGGAAAGTCTAATCAGCTTCCAAATCTCAGGTTTCAGCCTCTCTAATATCTTGTGGCAGTCAGTTTTACAGCACTTTTAATTAATAGAAGTATTTCACTCGCAAAGTATTTTTTAGAGGTCTTAAGTGTAATTGGGATGCTTTTGAGCCATTTCCCAGTACTACTGCTGTTGGTATCGCTCCCCGCGCTCAGAGAGCAGCTGGAATCCCAAAGTGTCTATGAATTACCTTCGGTCTATGTCACGTCTCATCTTGGGGTTCATGCAGAGCGTTTGTGAGCAGGAGAACAAGGATATCGGTAACAGAGGGAGTTTGGACAAGCAAGATGGTAAAAATAGACTGGAGGTGGTAGAGGAAATTTAGAGATGGGGAAAAACAAAGAAAAGTTTATTTAAAAACAACCCAAGGCAACAGCACGGTGTAGGGCAAAGGAGAGAGAAGCACTGCGAAAGGTAGCACAAGGAAAGATACCATCTTATTTCTGATAATTGTGAGATCAGGGTCCCTAGGATGTGTTTATTTTATAAATACATGTGTTTATTGGATTATGAGTTTATAAAACAGTCTGTACTTGTCATAGTGGCTAATGGAATAATCTGGTCTTTTTGGTGATTAGTCACAGTTCTTGGCGTGTTTGGCCGTTCCCTGGTTTTATGCTGTCTACAGCGCTTGTAACCTTGGCGGCGACTCTCACATCTGGTTGTCAATTTTTCTTGGATTTTCCATTATCAGGCCTAAGCATTACTTATGATGCTGCCATCCTTGGATTTAAATATGTAACTAACTTCGCATGCCAAGGAGTCACATTAATTTCCTTGATAACTCCTATTTACTTGTTCACATGCACACGCAGTTGAGCTCTGGGTCTGTTGTGGCCGGCGTCCCTGGCCGTGGCCTGAGCGACGCTCCCAGCCTCGCGCACGTCCCGGCGACCCCCGGCTGCTGTCTGTGCCTGGGCAGGGACAGGGACAGACTTTGACGCTGGTGACTCATTACCTGATACTGGCTTAATTCCCCTTAAAAATAAGTCCTGTATGTAGGAAAGCAAGAAGGAAGGAAAGACCCTTATTTTTCCAGCGGTTGTAGTTGCATTGTGTTAACGATTCCCTTGGAGAGGTAGGGCCGTGGGCTGGATGGTGTCCAGGGAGTCCCAGGCCCACTGGCTCACCCAAAGGCTTGTTAAGGCTTATCCGAACACGGCGATGGCGTATCCCATATTCTGTTACAAATACAACATTGCCGTTAAAGGGGGTAAAACCAGTTTCTTCTTACCTTAAAAACATGGGAAGAGGAGGTGTCTGCACTATAAAAATGCTTTCTTAAAAAACAATTTCATTGTATTTGGATGGATTTTAATAATACTTTTAGCTATGCTAGTATGGATAACTTTAATCTTTAAATTCCTATTATTTCTCTAATTTATAATCACACTGATGGATCAAATGGTTTTTAACAATATATTGAAATTAGCACATGGCATTTAACTCCCTGTTTTATACTCTCGTCGTAGATTTATAGTATTGAATCCTTTTATTCTGTTACTTGGAATTCCGAGTGATTAATTCGAATAATACTCTCTTCTCTGAAGGCCCATATACGTATAGAGATAGATAGAGATAGGTGGTTACATCAGGGGTGCTTTTGAAGAGGGGATCAGGATGTACAATCTTTTGTCTGTTTAAAAGATTACTGGTGTAAAAATGCACTTCTCTCCGCAGTAGATTAAACATTTTTTTTCTTGTAATGCAAATTTTATAGGTCTTTACGTTGCTATGTATTTTAGGTTTTATTTAATTGTTAATCTCCACAGTGCCAAATAGATATTTTTTTTAATACAATAAGTTCCAATAAAAACCAGTATTAGTTAATCCTCCTTGGTTGTCTTCAAATAGTTCAGAATAGGTTAATGGCTCAGTTGTGTGTGTGATTTTGTTCTTCTCTTGGCAAACCAAGGCCAAGCCTAAGGTTTCTTTTTAAACATCGTTGTAACGCCCATGTAGGACTGACATGCATTGCCCAGTTCTCTACCCGGGTTACTGGTTTGATGTCCCTTGGCCAAGCAGCCGGCGGTGTCTGTCCGGCCGTGACCTGAGCCCCGTAACTGCGTGGTTGGTGTCTGTAGGGTGCAAGTGTAGGTCTCAGCTGTTTCTGCGCGCAGACGCTGCCAGCTGTGGAGGGCTTGTCATTCCCCTCCTTCTGGTGGGAACATGCCAGCCAGGTTCATCTCCCGTCTGCGTACGCCGCGAGTTCCCTGCGATTACCCTTCTGCAAACACTGCAAGTTCCCTGCGCGTACCCCCTGCGACCGGTGTCGGTGTGGGCCCCTCTGGTTCTGGGGCAGAGGGAGGGGAGGAGGTAGAGGAGTCCCCCGCTAACGCTGGAGGGCAGGAGAACACTGGAAAGCGAGCAGCGCTGGCAGCGCCCACGTGTCCCGGAGTAACGGGTGCTGAGATGGGCTCTGTGGGTGCCCCCGCGCCAGGCGGCAGCGGGGCCGTGCCAGCCGTAGGGATAAGGCACGGCAGGAGGCTGGTGGCTCTGCTCCTGAGGCAGGTGGGCTTTGCGCGTGGTGAAAAGGGACTGCAGAGGAAAGCAGAAGTGTAGACACGAGGGTAATGCTAGCATTAAATGCTGACGGCAAAATCCTGCAAGAACATGGGATCTTCAATGAAGCTCAGGCTTCTTATGGAAATCTGTGAAATCATTGCCAAATATTTCATATAATTTTTACAGATACATTAAACAGCAGTAAAAGAATTGGAACTTAAACGTTCATGCTTCTAATTTCAAGTCGTAGCAGTGTATTTTAATCTTTCTGCTGAAAAGAATTCCACCCGTTCCAGATTTTGTATTAGCGCTGTCATACTTTTTCTTTTATACATTCTAATGAAATATATTTTCTCGACAGGGTCATGTTGGTACAACGGCAACCAAAAAAATTGATGTCTACCTCCCACTGCACACAAGCCAAGACAAACTGCAGCCCATGACAGTTGTGACGATAGCAAATGCCAAGGTGCATGACCTGATTGGACTAATATGCTGGCAATATACAAGTGAGGGACGGGAACCAAAACTGAAGTAATGTTCTTTCTTTACTACCTCTTGATCTCTAATTTTCTCCTCTGCAGCCTTTTTGCATAATGAAATGGATTTCCATGTCAATGTTTTTATAGATAAATCTTAGAGAAACCACCTGCACATTTATCAGTATTTCCTTTTGAGCAGGACACGTGCATCTATAGCCATTTCTCTTTCAATTAAAGTACCGGGTACTGTATAATGATAAGCATATGAAACCGTGGATTTGTAAATGAATCATAATTTCAAAATGCTCTGTGTAAAAATAATATAAATCTTGTCTCTTTTGGTGTCACGGAGACATTTTTTATTTTATGTCCCATCTATTTTTTGGTGGTGTTCTTAATGGCTGAGATCACAAGGATGTCAAATAAAATCCGGAACTCATCCGTAACTCCCTCTCGTGTTCATGCCGAGGGAAGGTGCCCAGACTCTGACTCTTCTCTCGGCCCAGAGCCGGCTCCTCCTGGAGAGCCGTGGAGGGAGGAATCGCTGAGCTGGGTGACGGTGTGTCTCAAAATCCTGTTCCTGTTCTCCGGAGCCCACAGAATAGATTGTAGCATTGTGACGATGCCTGGAAACAAGTCAGAGTTCTGTCATGAAACTTCAGCGTTGTCACTTAACTTGCTTTCTGTTGGCATTTTGCTGACATAACGACTTTAATTCATTATGCACGGGTTAAAATATTTCTGGTTTTCTAAGAATTCACAGGCAGAGGGGCTAAAGGTGCTTTTCTTTCCAGGCTATCATCCTGGAGATAGCGCTAAAATAAAGATATGCTAGTAAGGATCCCGAAAACAAAATAAATACCATTTTTCTTCTAAATTGTGGATAAAATTGCATTCTTGCATTCAAAAACCTCTATCATGCCATACTTTATAATTTCTACAAGACACAGCCCTCAGTCACGTTGGCTCTTTGCCGTAAAGAGCAGCGTCTGTGTCGTCCTCAGAAATTTCAGCTTTAGTTAATCGATGGATTTTTCAGTACCTTTGGTAATATGGCCTACGCCTTCACTGGGAAAGAGCTCTGCCCCTAAGATTTCTGGGGCTGAAAAAGGGGTTGGATTTGCTGCGCTGGCGAACTTGTGTTGTTTGGTGAGAGCCGGTACTTTATCACGGGAGGTGACCCAGGGTGTGTCAAACAGGTTCTTCAGGGACACTCGTCTGAGCGACTTCCGTTTTAAAACAGTTCTGTAAAATACTTCAGCTTTTGCTGGGTCATAGACCATAAAATAAGAACTTAAAATAGTTTGTTAGGCAGTTATTCGTAACAGATACGAGCGGGTGACTTTTCTGGTGCAAAGAAGGTTCACAGTTTTGCTTGTTTTTTTTTCCTATAGGAGTGTTGTTGTTTTTCCTGGAATATCTGGTACATGGGGTTTTTTGGTACTGAATTTTATAGTTTTCTCTTTCAGCATTTTTCAGAAGCATTTGAGGGCTCAGTAGCCGTCTCTGCTGCCGGGGCCCAGCTGCAGGGGGCAGGGGGGTGCTGAGGGGGCACCTGACCTCAGCTTTGGGGCTGGTTGGTGTCTGCTCCGCAGGCACGGGACGGCCCAGAAAAGCAGCCCCTCCTGCAGACGGTTTCGTGGATATCGTTGCCTTGGATATGGGGTTTCCTCAGCTCTTCTCAACAAACAGATGAGATGTTTCAGAGGTTAAATACTTCAGTTTGATTTGGCATTTTTTTTACACTGGAGAAGAAATACAAAATTATTTGCAGATGGTGCCATTTCATTTGCTGTTATTAATTTCTGTTCATTATATCATCAGTTCAAAAAAGTGTCCTTTGAGTACAATTAGCATATTTTTTAACGAGCAAGATACCACTAATGTCAATCTTTGGACACACGTATATTTTTCAGGAGCCCAGCACACCTCAAACCAGGAGCAGAGGTGTTCCATGAAACATCATTGCCCGCGGCAAACGTCAGCAGTGGGGGGAAATGAATTTCTCTGTCTGCCTTGAAGGATAAGATGTTATGATGTGTCAAAGAGTGATCACGACCAAGGGGGCTGTCTGATGTAATCAAACCTCAGGACAGAAATACTAAAATAAATACTGGAGGCATGAGTTCCCAAGAACAGTCCAACAGCAGCAACTGAGAATCCGGGTGCAAATGCTCAGAGGAAGGGGCAGAGCCTCAAGATTACAAGAAGTTTGTTTTCTTGTGGAGTTCTTCATTATTTCTCATCTCTCCATCACCTTTTTTTTGGCACTGCTGACTGCCTGTCCTGTAGCAAGGATTCATTTAACTGTAGACTAATTCCCATCATTTGCAGAGAAGGAGAGCGCTTGTGTAGGTTGCACATTCTACGTTTGCTATTTGTTCCCGATTTAGTCAGTTTAGAGTATAAAAAGGAAAAATCAGGATCGTTGTGACACTGCACTAAAATACATATAGAGAATGCTTCCAATCTGATAGACAATGCATGCAGAATGACAAATATACCTACTAGTAACACGATTTGAGAATAATGAGGAAGTTGTAGACTTTGTAATTAAGAGAAACAGCCCCTCTGCCTTTAGGAAAAGAATATATTACTGCCTAATTCTTTTTCCTAAAAGGTAGATGTAAGAGTCTGAAATGAGTGAGTACTAGTTGACAGCTTGAGAACATTTTGTATTTTGTTAGGCTGCCTTTTTTTATTATAATTGTATTATATTTGTCTCTCTTCAGTGTCTTGATCTGAGGAACCACTGACAGTGGTAGCATCCCTGTTCCTGGCCTCTTAGGTACGAACTTCGGTCGTAACCCAGCGGACCATTCTCTTGCCATCCCCTGACAGATGTGCTGTAATGATTCCACCTGCAAAAAATAAAATCCCTTTCTAGGAATAAATTAATAGTGAGATGCAAAATTCAAATAAACTTCCTGGTTTTTGAAGTTAAGAATGCCATTACATCTGTCAGTTCTTGTACTTAACGTTCTGTCCATAGCAGACTTGGATTCTCAAGACTTTGCACCTGGTAATTTTGAAGCCTAAAGTTCAGGACTTTGCTCTCGCACTGGTGGAGGTTCAACATGCAGAACGGTTTTACTGTTGGACTTGTTTTTTCAAGAGATTGTGACTTAATCTGTGTTAGTGTTCAGGAACCCACTTCATGTTTGAAGCCGTTTGTAACCCCTTTAATTTCTGGGATGTAACTGACGTGTATTTGCAGTATGATCGGTGGAAGGGAAGTTGTCACCACCACATTTTTTTTCGGCACTTGGATTGCTTTGAGAGCGCACTGAGTGTGTTCTGTTGCCGCATGTCTGTGTGTTCCTCTGGCTTCAGGGAGAATTATGCAAATGCACCAAGTACCAGATGAAAATGTTAACTTTATTTGTACAGGGCTCTAAGTGCGCACCAGGTGCACAGGGGAGAATTCCGTCAAAGGAGTAGGTTAGCAAATGGGCAGTGCAAGGCACGGCGCGAGCCGTGGGACGGTGGGCGTGGGGTGACCCCTCAGGCTGGGAAGTCTCTTAGCCTGGGGCCACTTCTGAGTTGTGCTGAAGTGGACGCAATGGAGAATCTAAATAGAATGGGAGAAGGACCCGAAAACCATGCCAGGCATTTCCCACGACACGAGCAGGCTCAGCCGTATCTATACTCTTCACAGCCTTTTTGTTTAGCCTGTTCCCGGGGAGCCCCGCAGCCCCCGGGGGCCAGCCCAGCTCGGCGGCTGCTGCGGGAATTCCCTGCCCAGCGCTGCCTCCACCAGCTCCCTACAAGGCCCTTAAGCACCCTTGAAGAAGTTAAAAATTAATTCCACAGCAATGTTCCAGTTCTTCATAGCAGGCCAGAGACCCATGAAAGTTTCTTTAATAGTATTGCAGAATTTTCAAAATTCATAGTGACAAACCTTGCTGGATTACCTTTTTGTTAGCAAATTTACAGCTTCCATTAATAGTAATGCATCATTATTACCTGTTTTAGATAATAAATGTCTTAGTTGTGACAAGGTGCGTATAGATCACCTGGACTAAGCACTCTCAATAAAGCACAGTTGCAACCAAAGGTTTGTGAATTAATTGAGAAAATTGCAAATCAGGTAGTCAGCGAAATAATTCATTGTCACATCCAATCAATAAACTTTGTAAATCAACTCATTTAATTCAAAAAATGATCTATATAGATCAAGCGACCAATTAAACAATTAGCATACACTTTGCAATTAATTAATTTAAGCATCAATCATGCAATTAAAACTCCAAATTTAAACTGCAGAGTTTAGAAACACGCTGCCACGTGAACACTCAGGCTATACTTCATGGCTGTGGAAAATGCTTGAATGCTGGCACATTTACAATAAGAAAGAATGCTTATTTTTAGCATGATAATTTAAATACTAGCATTTGAAAAGATGATTAACATTCTGGTATGTATAGATAGTTATTTCCCTATGGGCTTTTGTCTGTGGAAAGAAAGAAGCTCAGGTTTTTCTTTCGTATTTTCTTTACACCGTACCCTTTTAAAACTTTCTGTGTTATTTAGTTCTACTTGTTAGTCTGTATTAATTTTTATCTTTTTTTAGCGATTGGACAACTTAGATCTTTAGAAAAGGTAGCTTTTCTACTAGTCATTGCCACTATGTTGAACAGATTTTTAACTTTTCCCATAGTTCCTTACACCGTTTTCCCACCCGCCCCCGCTCAGCTTTGCCAGCGCACACTCAGTAAACTCTTCCACAGTTGCTTGAGCTATGAAAAAACAGACACTGCTCGTTTGTCTTTAATTCTAAAAGGTAGTTTCATAAATGGAGAAATATTGCTTCCAGCTTTATGAAGTCATGAAACTTTTATGGACTTTGGTGTATTTTGGTCACTGTCACTCCCTTGCTTGCAGTTCCGCTAGCGATGACGTAAGGCTCACGGCTTTGCGCTGAGGTTTGGGGGTTTTTCTGTTACCACCTGCTTATGGTTGTGAGGGATGTTGGGACTTTGTTGGGACATATTTATATTCATGCCGTCAGTGGCTTTGAGGTGTATTACTCCGGTAACCGGCGTGGCTGCTGATTGGTTTTCTACAGCGTTTAGCGACTGGTATTGATCGGCTGAACCGAAGCGGTTGCCTGCTTCCCCCCTGAATGCACTTGGTTTGTCTGTGTTTCAGCGACAACGTCAATGCCTACTGCCTCCATATTGCTGAGGACGACGGGGAGGTTGACACAGATTTTCCACCCTTGGATTCCAACGAGCCCATTCACAAGTTTGGCTTCAGCACCCTGGCGCTGGTTGAAAAGTACTCCTCTCCCGGCCTGGCAGCCAAACAGTCGCTCTTTGTTCGCATGTGAGTACGGGGCTGACTGTCTCCACCCCCGGGAAACACCACCCCCGGGAAACAGCCGTGTCTCTGCGCCACCTCCGCGTCTTCGCTCTGCTGCTCCTTCTGAGTGTAGGGAGATGCAGGGCCGCGGGTGCTGGTTCTCCGGGGGTGTCACGGGGCAGGGAGAAGGGTCGGTACTGGCGGCAGCAACTGGGGTGAGCCCATCGGCGCGAGCCCAGCACTACGGGGAGAAGATCAGCCCTTCTGCGTGGGGTTAGTGGGGAACGTTGAACTGTTGCACTCCCGCTAGTAAATATTTGGACTTTACACAAAGTCTGAGCTCATAGTCTTCATTTTGCTCCAGACGTGCTGCTTATTTAGGAAAAATATGTTCTGAATAATAAATGAAATAACGTATATAATAGCTTCAGAGAGTTAAAATTATAAAGCCAGTCGTGTTGGATATCCAGACATCTGGATATCCAGAGCCCTTTTCAACAGGTATTAAGAACTGATTTTGCTATTGACTTTTTAATTATTTTGGAAAAATTTATTGAATTTTAGCAGGAAAAAAAGGTGTACGCATGGTGTTTGGCTATTCCACAGATGAGAGACTTCCAAATCTGCTTTCAAAGCCTGGTAGACAAAGTAGTAAGTTTGCATTTTAAGACGGGTTAGTGGACTGAAAAGCAAGTAATTTTAAATACAAATACTTGCAGAGTGCGCTAATAAGAATGCAGGGATTGAGGAGAGGAATGAGCAGTACATGAGCATGCCAGTTTGAGTGGTATATCCAGTCCCATTCCAAGTCCAGAAGAGTTTTGAAGAAGACGATCCCACGCGCCACTGCAACTTGGAGCTCTCTGGTTTGTAGCTCAAGAGGAATTGGCTGTATCGTTATCAGCGGATTAGGGTTTTAGTGATATATACTGTGCTTGGACACTTTTATTTTTCTTTACTTGTGAGTGAAAAATCTTGTAAACCATCAGAAGGCCTTAATTACTGTGGCAAAATACTAGCAGCGTAAGTCACTTCTTACTTGGCAGAAATATTTAATGTTTGGATGTCTTGAAATGAAAATGCTAATAGGGTTTTCCTGGCTGTTGGACATTTCTTTAATTTATAACGGACTACTTAAACTTCATAATCATACAGCTGCCTCTGGTTTTGAATAATCAGACGTTTTAAAAAAATTCTGAGCTATTTAATTACATTTTTATACTCTTTATTGTGGACCGTGTTTCTTAGAGACGTTCTAAAGCATCCTACTGAAAGAAATTTTCAGAAATCCCACAAGTATTTCCCAAAGGCCCATTCCACTGTATTAGGTCATTGGAAAATAAAATATTCTGTCAACAGCATTTACAAATAAGTTATTTGAGGTAAACATGCTCAGCTGTGCTGAGCTGGGTGCGTCGTGGGGGAGCCGGTGCGGGGAGGACATGAAGCAGTCTTCCCAGTCGTATTGCAGGGTCCGTTTTGGTTTGTGCAGGTTCTGGTCCCACGGCTGAGCCAGGCAACTGGCTTTTCCTTCTGTGGAAATGCAGAATGTTGAGTTCCTTCCACCTGACTGGAGAATGCTGCATGTTTTACCTGGAAGAGGGGATCTCTCTTTCACCTGCATGCATTTCTCTACAGTCAATGCTATTGCCAGGAATTTGATTTTTTTAATTTTATGATTCTGTGATTGTTTTGTCTTTAAGATAATCCTGTGTTATCAGTATCCCCAGCAAAATTCCAGCAGGTATATAGAAGCTTCTATTCTAATTCCATGTAATCAAAAAAGATCACAAGTGTTTATTGCAGGTAGACGAGTTAAGAAGCCTGTCTCATTAGAAGATTCGAAATTGTTGATGGTTTCTCATCTGGAGAAAGTCCCCTTTCTTTCTCAGTTGCCTCCTACCTAAATCCCCGTTGCCCAAACTCCCCTCAAATAGAGGGTAGTATTTAACTGCAGTGACCACGTGTGGTCCCAGGTTTTGGAGGATGGCTCGGAGGAGGTGGAACTGGTGCTGCCCTGTGGAGCCCAGAGACCTCAGCAGGGTCCTGCCCTGGCCAGGGTTCTCTGCCTGGTGGCCATGGCAGGGTCAAGGTCCAGCTGCAAATCCTGCAAAAGAAATGTGAAATCTTTTGCTTTAACCTAATTTGTGCTCATGCGAGGACCTTCCTTCTAACTTGGGAAATCCCGCTGGTTAGAAACAGGACAACTCATCATAAGAGGTAGTGCTTTTCTGAGAGAGCTTTTTCTGTGTCCACATGTTCCTTTGAAATTGCTTGTACTTCCTGTGTAAATAGTAACTCATAAATAGTGAGATTTAAATTAGGTTTTTTAGTGTGTCCCCTAGAATAGAGAATTACTTGATCATCACTTGATCAAAAGATTGTTAGTACTGTGAGTTTAAATGTGCGTGCTGTCTGATTTTTGTAGGGATTTGTTGTAAATTCTACATCTTCCTTCCCTGTCATCCTACTAGTGCATGTAATTTTGTTTTTATATTTTGTATCTCTCTTCTCCCTCCTCATGCTGAAGTATTTCAGCTGCTGCCATGTCAGGCTTGTGACTTGTAATGTTTATTAATATTGAATCACTGTTGAAAAAAGTTGGTGCTTCTGAGAAGCTTCACGCTGAAGCACGGTGGTTTATTTCAGATCTCACCCGTCCTGCACATTGGCTGTATTTGCAGATGTTGTGCAGTTTCCGAGCTGACAGCTACGGAACCTCGCCGGGGACCCCGTTTCAGCAGGACATGTTTGAGCAGAAACAGTTTGCAGAACTTCACACACTTAAACCCCTGCCAAGGCAAACTCTTGGCCACTTGAGTTAGTTATAAATACCCAGTGGCGGTGGTTGGAAGTAGCCCACGGTGCGTTTTATATTCCGAGCTGAATGTGAATGTCTTTGTGGCTATATAGAGTAGTAAATAATTGAGTTTGATTAGGGAGAGGGACCTCATTATCCCCCCACCTGTGCCCAGCTGGTAGGGGAGGGTCGAAATGAAGCCATTAGCTGTCTCTCTTACTGGCATCTCAAAGAGCTCAAATACATCTGTGTCTTATTTTCTTTTCTGGCACAATCAGTCGAGCAAGCTAAGCAGGCATGACCGAATTTGGCAAGTTCCAAGGACTCTGGCAAAGTTACACAAGGAGAAGACGGAGGGCAGTCATTCTGGCTTCTAACTGCCCATTAGTCTAGCGAGTTATGTTTTTGGAAAATGTCTGTTGTGGAGAGCAGTACTTTGTCCAATGTCAAAGCCGGCATTCGCAAACAGCCCTCTTTGATGTCGAGTACGATTTGTCAGGAGGAGTCAAACAAAGCCCCGCATTCATGTAAATGCAGACTTCTCGAGATGATGAAGTAATACCTGAAAGACTCTGAACGAAGGGAGCTTAAAATAAATCTGTGCTATCATTAGGGTTTTTTCCCTTGGAAATTTTATTATCACGACTTGACATACTCGATCTGATGGTGTTTCTCGGAGTTGTGGCTCAGCTGCCAGTTGGCTCATAGATGAAATTTGGCATACTGTTCCTCTGCTCTGTGGCACTTTTTTCCATTTTGATATTATGTTCAAATTTCTTTGACTATTATATATATGTTTTTCAAAGCAGCAGCTCTGCTATTCCTGATAGATTAAGGTTTGAAACACTTTCAAAATATCAGGCTTTCATAGTACATTTACAAAGTCAGTTCGAAGCTTTGAAATGTGTTTTTTACTTAGATTACAGAAGCACCCCCGGAACGGCCTGCCATCAGTTCTTACGTGGGTGTAGGTAATCTACAAAGTATGTTTTAGAATATTCATAAAATGCAAATTTTAGAAGGTCAGCGTAGGTGCTGACGTTAAGGCGGCAGGCTCCAGGAAAGTCGAACCCCAAGAAAGGAGCCAGCGCAGGAACCGACTTGTGAGACTTGTGTCTAACGGTGGGTTCGAGCAGTGTCAAAATGCAGCCAATTAACCCCGTGCGCACGGAGTTATCCAAGGCGAACCTGAGATGCACAAAAGCAAGATCGTTTAGGCTCCAAATGAAAACTGTGGCTGGCATAGTTATTCCGGGTCATATCACCGTGCACTTTATCTTAAAAATTACCCGGCTTAAGTGAAGTATGTTGAGTCAACTGGGATTTTTAGTCGTAACTTTGACTTTGTGCTGATCAAGTGGAAATCGTTATTAGTCATTCACACACACTTCAACCATGCCAACCATTTTTTGCATCAAGCTCTTAAGTGCTATAAATTCCACTTCAGCATTTAAAAAAAAAAAAAAAAGAAAAATTTAAAATTTAAAACAAAAGTGGTCCAGATTGGAAAGGCAGCTTTTGGAAAAGTTTGTTTCTCATTCAGAACAGAAGCCTTTTGTCCTTTAAGTGTTGGGGTTTTGTTTTGTTTATGCAAACGGAGCCCACGGAGCGGAGGACGCTGCCTGTTTCCGTGCCTTCCCCCCCGGCAGCACCCGGCGTCAGCCCGCCGACGCTCGCGCCTCTGCTCTTGTTTTCTTTTTCCTCTCCTGAACCTTGCCACCCTGGCTCCGGCGCTCAGGCTGTAAAAGAAGATGGAAAGCCAAGTTACCGCAGAATGATCACTATCATTAACATTCACGGGTGGTTCACTTATCATTCCTGACTGCACAGACATGGCAGCCGTTATGAAACGTCCACAGGTGTAGCACGATGATACATATTACATTGTGCCACAATGGATTTATGTATTCTGTAACAAAAGAAAAGTGTAATGAAAAAATACAGAAGGTAATCCTTTATTCCTCCACTGCACAATTTATCAGTAATGCCTGTGGATGATAAGTGCCAGGGATTTCCTTTGCTTGATTTAACCTTGTCACCCAGGTATGTTTTTGCAAAATGACAGAAAATACAAGCTAAGGAATTTCTTTGGCTTCCAATTTGTAAGCAGCAGTTTTAATTGATCTGAATAGCATCTGCTTGTCTGTCCCGGTTTCTAATGTGTTGACTTAAAATAAAGGTATCACACGTTAGCAGAGGAGGTTAAAACACGTAATTTATAATTGTAATTAAGGATATGCTGGAATTGGGTTGAGCGAGGACAGTTCACGCACAGTATGGATGCGGAGCGTGGCTGGGAGCTGGCACGGTGAGGTGGGGGTGTATTTCTTCCAGAAGAACCTCACGGTGCTGATTTCCCACCAGGGCGGGTGTCGGAGATGGATGCTGGTGAGGGGACGCGGTGCGGAGGGTGGCTGCGGGCTCCCGGCCGGCTTGGCAGCGCCAGGGATGGCACGGGGCTCGTCCTCTGCATGCTCCGGGCTCACCCCGGGTCACGCAGAGGCTCGTCTGGGCTTAAATGCACTCTTGGCCCAGATTTGTGGGGTCCCGAGTGCTAAAATGTTGTTACCGAGGTTCTGTGGTGCATTGTCAGAGAAACCCAGCGCCGCGGGGTCGGGGCACGGGGGCAGGGGCAGGGCAGAATCCTGCGCCTGAACCGGGACGGGCGTTCCAGCCCCGCTGGCTCCGCTCCAGAGCAAACATCCCAAAGTTTACAAGGCGGGCTGTGCTTTACATTTCACTGCTCTTGCCAAAGTCTCGCTTACTGGATAGCACACTAAATATAGTAAAACACAGAGGTTTTTCTTATTTTGCTTTGATCAGTAAAATAAACTTTTAAAGATTGTTCTGGGATGAGATCCAGCTTCTGAGGCAAAGAATGGCTGTGGCTCAGGCATGAGTTAGTAATAGAGTGTCAGGAAAATTAGTCTGACAGTTCTCAGGCCAGCTGCTCGATGGAGAGAATCGACCGAGTCGGGACGGCCTGAAACACGCGCGGGATCGGCAGCAGCGTGTGCTCTTCAGCAGCTCAAGTGTCGGGAATCGAAAGAGGATGTTGCGTTTTTGGGAGGTCCTGGTTTGGTGCTGGGGCAGCCCCGCGCTGGGGCAGCCGGGCTCGGCCGCCGTCGGTGGCTGGTCTGCGCTGTGAGCCCCACTCTCTTGGTGGGAAAACACATTTGAAAAACATTCTGTACTAAAGGGAAAAAAAATAAAATTGTGACTCCAGTCATTTTGGCCATAGAAGGCTTTGGAAGACTTTTTCTTCACTGTTGCTGATTGGTTTTTTTCTGCAGTATTTTAATTTCTTTTGCTGTAGTTTGGTTGCAGTTCTCTGGAAACCTGCTTTTGGTCTTGCAGGGCATTCTGTGAATTACCTGAAGGCACCAGATGTCTTTCAAATCGGTGTTATGATGGCAGGGTCCAGTGTGCAAGGCTTTTCCTGTAGCACTTCACACCCAAACATCAGGTCATTTAACTAGAAGAGCAAAGGTAGTTTCCATTTTCTAATGATAATATAATTGTATAAGAGGTTTTTCACTTTAAAAAGTCCGAATTCGGCTCAGCAGGTGAGTGTGGGAAGTGAGGTGAGCGAGCCGGGGGGCGAGACGTTGTGTGGTGCCCGTGCGCGTTGGTGGGCTCTGTAGGAGCTCAAGGGATGACTTGCCCCTCAGTGAAGAGCTTGGGAAGGGCTCAGCTCTCTGTGTGGAGTTGGGAAGGGCTCAGCTTGCTCTGTGGAGCTAGGAGGGGCTCAGCTCGCTGTACGGTGGTACTCAACGCCCCGGAGTGCTCGGGCTGTGCCGAGGTGGCGGCCTCGCCGCTGCAGCGGTGGATGGCACTCCCTCATGTGGAGCAGCGGGCTCAGTTCTGCTCCTTCTGTGTTAAACACGTGGCAGAAATCCAGAGGGTAAAAAGTAGATGCGTGAAAAGGCTGGGAATATTTGGTTTGAAGACGAGTAAGATAGAGTTATAAATAATAAATGGTCTAGAGAACATAAATTTGGGGCTTTTAGGCAGTTTCATTTTGCCAGGAACAAAGGGAAGAGAGAATGAAATTCAGATGAGACTGACTCACCGCTGCTGGGGAGGGAGCGCCGGGTTGGACCAGCACTTGTGGGGCGAGGGGCCGGGGGTGCCGTGGCCAGAGCCACCCCACCTGGCTGACAGCCCCGCAGGCACTGGGATTGTGTGTAACGCGGGAGCGAGCCCCCGTTGCGGAGTTCTTGACCATCCCTTCAGGCAGTTCCAGCCACCCTGGGCAGGGGATGCTGAGCTGAGAGCTGTGTGCGGGGAGGGGGCAGGAGGGGACGGGCTGTGCCTGCTGTCCGATAGCTGCCGGACAGCGAGTCGGGGACCAGCGTGTGCCCAGCCAGGGGGTTCGCTGGCCACCGCAGCCAGTGGCCGGCAGCGGGAGTTAATGTGTGGCTGGAGATGGTGATTACTCGTGGAGGCTGTGTGGCAGCGGGGTGAGGGATGCCACTTCTGCTGCCATCTGAACTACAACTTGTATTCCCAAGTCTGTGTCTTAAAGTGACATGTAATACTGTCTTGTTTTTAATGATGTAATTGTGTTGCTTGGATTGCTTTTGACTGCCAGTTGCTTTTAAAAATATTCCAGCTGTGATGTTCATACAGAGCTCTACTCCCTGATTAAAATTCCTGCTTGCCAGATCCAGAGCTCCTCCTCCTGTCTGAGGAGCTTTGCAGAACAGCTTTTCCCGAGCAGCGCAGATCTCCCGGTGGTGCCCAGCGAATTCCTGCGCTCACTGTCTGCAGTGACATCTACTGACACGAGCAGAGATTGACTGCAAGGTCTAAGGGGCAAAATTCACTGAGATATTACTGCGGTATCTCTGGTATTGTATTGTCATCTCTGCTCCCCGAGTGGTGTCAGTTTCATTATCTGGCTGGGGGTATTTTCCGTCACCCTCCCCATGCTGAGAGGGCTCTCCTGCGGGCGAGTACCCCCTGTCCGAAACCTCCCTGGGGGATTTTGTGCCATGATGGTCACAAAAACGTGCCCAAAGAAAGCACCTTACTTACACTTGAAATAGTGCTGTACGTCAGCAGTGCTGAAAAGCTGCTGTTATTGCTCCGAGTGTTGTTCTCCCACTTCTCCTTAATGATTTGTTATGGCTGCCACCGGGACACGTATGAAAATGGCACTGCAAACCGTTTCTCTTGTATGCACTGGGAAACACCGGGCAGATATTTAATAGTGAGTAGTTGAGGAGCTCTGCAGGGACATTTGCTCGTTTTTCTTTTTTAATGATGAACACAAATTCATCAGAAATAAAGATAAATTAGTAGAATCCTTACACCCTGAATCTCAATCCATTTTCTCCATTTTTGTCTGTGCCTTCCTAAGGGAGTTTGCTCGGTTTCTCCTTGTAACTTACTTTTGTAGCACAACTTAGTCCGTTGTTGTGCTAACGGTCCTTTGCTTAAACTAACGGTAATTGCAGTGAGCTGCCTGGTGATGATCATTTTGTAAAAATGCATGTGCATCTGTCTTGCAGAAATGCTGCTCATGGATTCTCACTTATTCAGGTGGACAGTATGAAGGTCACCATGAAGGATATCTTACAAAAGGCCTTAAAGAGAAGGAAGGGATCACAGAGAGGCTCAGGTGGGTTATTTATCGTATTTTCTAGAGGGTAAGGTGTTTTTTCCGTGAGCATACTTTATGTCGCTTTTTAACTGTTGTGAAAGAAGCTCGATTTTTTTCAGTTCCCACCGTGATTTCCAGCGCGGCTCGGGAGCCGTTCTGTGCACGGGTTTGTGTTCTAGATGCGGGCAGAAAGCCGAGCGTGGCGGAGCCGCGTAGTGTCTGCTGCAGAGCGGGATAGCCACTGCTGCACCTATTTATGGTAACAAAGCCGTTTGCATTCCAGCCCGGCTAGTGGGAATTTGAGATGATGGGTGGAAGTACAGTCAGACCAGTCCTCGATAGAATTTGTGCGCTTTTAATTTGTGTAAGAAAATGACGCTTACTGTGATTTTAAGTAATTTAAAGGATTCATCGTTAGTTGTAGAGGAAAAGAAAAATTTACTTCCTGCAGTGTTGTCAAAGTAGTACTTTTATAGTTAAGACATATCAACGTTTAAAAAAAGAAAATTTACAGTACTTGCATTTATTTTTTAAAGCAATGCGTTTCCAGGGTGTAAATATGCATTCACATATATGTTAGTGTATATATTTCAAAAGTATAAGGCTGAGAGATCTTCCCAGCAACAAGAAATAATTACTGTGAGAAATTGCACTGAGTCCTGTCACGCAACAAAGGAACTTTAATATAAACCTATCTATATACGAGTTAAAGATAAGGATCTTGTCTTTGTAAATGAATGAAACCTCCTTATATACCCTTAGTTTTAACTATGGGAAAAGAAAATAAACCCTGTTCTCTTTAGAAAAAGTAGTTCAGTGCAGTTTTTAAACGAGTGTATAATCTGTCATGGATTTAATTAGCTATCTTCAGATGAGAGCTGAAGTTTTAATAAAAGTTAGAAGAGATAACACAGTGAAGGACACGGATGAGCTGTCTCAAGGCCATATTCCAAGGGAACGATAAGAGCTGTAAAAAATGGCAGAGGAGAGCAATTGAATGAAGCAATGAAAATCTGATTCTCGTAAAAAAAAAAGGAAAAAAAAAAAGAAAAGAAGGAAAAAAAAAAAAAAAAAAGCCGGGGCGGGAGGTGGAGGGGGAAGAGAGAGATGCTGGTAGGGGTGGTTGTAGATGAGACCCGCCAGCGTCTGCAGCAATTTGGCCGCTGGCCAGGAGTCATTGTTCACCCTGGGCTGTGGCGGCTCCGTCCAGATGTGCCAACTGCACGCTGCGGCTCTTGCCAGCTGACTGCGCCGTGTGATAACCAGCTCTCTGGATGCCCATCACTGGCCGCAGAGATAGAATTAAATGATGATGATCTTCCCACAAGTTGGGAGAGGAAACAATGCATATAAATCTTGATTTCATCTCAGCGTGAGAAGTCTTTATCCATCATCACTCATAATGAACAAGTCGTTAGCTGCGATGAATGGTGTTCTGTTTTTTCAAACACCTCTTTTGTTCACTTTTTGGGTGACTTTTATTTATTTCCTGGGGTCAGATTTCTCTTCCCTGAAGGGAGGTGGCTAAAGGATTCACTTAGCTCAGTCTTTAAACTGCTTTCCTCTTCCGTGTAACAGATGTTTTACTCTTTGCCCATTTGCAATTTGGTTTTGCTTTTATTTTGTTACTTTCGCTCAGTAGTTTAGAAATGGAACGGACCTGTCATTTATTCCTTCAGCTAAGACATTCATTTCTACTGTCTCGGCACTCCTGCTCAGAAACCTTTCTAGTAACAGGGTGTATGTGTCACATATGTGTCAAGCATACATGTCAAGCATGTATGTGTCATTTGGGGGTTTTTTAATTATATAAGAAATCATTTAAATTTAGTTTTTATAAATTATCCATGTGACATGTCACCTGTTTGAGATATGACCGTCATCCCTGCTGTGGGTATAACCACAGTAGAAGGCACGACTGAAAACCTTTTGGTTACTTATAGGAATATTTATTTTTGAACACATAATTGGATTTCTTGAAGTCGCCAGTGGTGCTTGCACATTTCAGGTGGAGCTTGTGTGTAGATACCTCCAGAATTAGGCCCTGCAGTTGTAAGCCTCCTGAACTGGAGTCACTGTGAGAGGAATGATCACTCTAGGGAAAGGGTTCTGCTTGAATTCCCATATTACTGGATTTCATAAAAAAAATAATTTAATTTGTGTTTTATTTTTTAAATGTTGGCGAACACTCAATGCATTATTGAAATTGCCACGTAATACTGCCACATGGGTGAAGGGACTTCTCAGATTAGGTATTTATGTATTAAATTGGCAAATCATTAATTGAACTTTTTTATTAGAACTATCATCCCCTCTACAAAACTTCCCTTATTCCCAATTGCTTCCAGTACCCGAAGCTGTGATTCATCAGTCAGCAGACTTTGGGGGCGCAGGGGTGTTTTGGGGGGTCTTGCCTGTTATCTTTAAACCAGGGAAGATTGCGGGTGCCGGCGCAGAGGGAGCCTCCTGCCCGCTGCCCTCTGCATCCCAAACGGCTCCGCAGCCCTGGCCCTGCGGGTGGCCATGGGGCTGGGGACAGGGGGGCACTCGGGGTGCCACCACGGGCGGCATGGAGGGACCGGGGCGGGCGTGGTAAAAGATTTTGTCACCGTTCTTCATCCACCACCAGGTTCTTCCTGTTTGGAGTGGATGTGCCCCTTGCTGTCCCTGGGAGATGCCCAGAGAAATGGAATTTAAGATCAGAGTGTTGGCGCGGTGCGGTCCCGCGCCCTCGCAGTGCAAGGCATTATTAAGCAGCGGCTTGGGATGTCAAAGTTCTGAATGAAAAATGAAGACGTAATTTAGGAAAAGCATTTCTTCTCATTCAGCAGTGCTTCCTTTTAAGTTGATTGCTCTGATTTTCAAAAAGTACTAACCAAAAATAGACTTAACATGTTTATTTAAAGCTTTGGTAACAGTTTGATAGAACTGAAATGCCTATGAACTTTTCCGCACATTTTCAATGTGCCTCCAGACCAGTCTTCACAGGACAAATGAATTTATTACGTTTACAGCTTATGCTGTTTTCAAGTACTTGTATAAGAAATTGCTTTCTGACCGTTTTTTGCCACTGACTTACGTGACATTTTTCAAATTGGTCCTATGTCTGTAGGAAAATGCAAACCTTGGTTGGCTGTTTTGGGTAAGGAAGAAATTGAAGAATTTCTGTGTAGTCCGGAAGGGTCTGTTCCAGCATGACCAGGGCTAAAACACTGGGCAAGTTTTCTCTAATTATTTTATGCAGCCAGTAGCCTGCAGCTTACAAGTAGGTTTTACAAGAAGCTTTTGGGTTGCAAGTGCCTGAAAACCCCCACGCCGCGGTCACCTCTGTGAGTCGATGACCTTCTGAGCTTCTCTGGTTTTGACTTTTGTTTAAAAGTGCCATTAGGGCCCATGCAGCTGCCAGCCCCCCCCGCCCCCCGGGCATGGGGCTGACGGTGACACGCAAAGCTCCCCGTCATGTTCTGTTTCAGCACGTGCCCCGGCATTCGCATAGCTGTGGCGTGAACTACCTCCGTAAAAAATACCAAAGTGTTTATTTCAAAATCCCTTTCGTTGAAAAGACTGAAGCTGAGTAAAGGCTTTTGCCTGCAGTTTAACTTCAAGCCGAAGACTATTTGCTGTAGGAAGATATAGGTCAGGAGAAGGAGAGAGAAGTGGGGTACGACCTTTGTTTCATAGAAAGCGGGATGAAAAAAATGGAAGCAATATTGCGCCTGGCTCTATTTAGATGTGATGTCAGATAAAATTATTGCAAACTATTCGAACTGTTTCACATTCCTTAGTGTCAAAAGGCTTTTGCCTTAGATGTAGGAACTCTGACCATTTTTAAATAATCATTTTTGAATCAATCAACAGGAAACGCGGGTGGCAAAATAACTTGTGTGTGTGAGAGCCGAGGGAACCGCAGCCCCCGAGTCATTGATAGAGGACACAGTTGTTCTGGGGCGGTGCTTTGGGAGCCCGGGGACCTGTCCCACCGCAGGCAGCGCAGGGGGCAATGGGGGTTCTGTACCGTCTCGTGCCACGGCCCCAAATAAGCAACTGGAAGGAGGAGATGGGTCTGGCTGCAAGTTAGGGAAAAGCCTGTAACAACCAGTCAGTGCTGCATACTGGAGAAGATAAATCTGCAGAGGAAATTGTTGAGGCAGATGTTTAATTAGTTGGAGTCAGGCTGGATAAATCAGGATAGGAGCTGTCTGTGCAGATATGCTGGTGAGCCTTCCTTTCTCTGGGCTGGTTTCATTGTCTTCAAAAACTAACTGTTCTTTTTGCTTAGGAAAGAGGCAGCAAAACCAGTCACATAACCTCTCTGTTATTGTAATGGATTCCCTTGTGTACACTCATAAAATAGAAAATGTAATTGATGTTTTCCTATGGTAATGAAAAATAACTAAGAAGAATACTTTATCATCAATTTGTTTAACCTATTGCGTGCTCAGCAGCATGTATTGCACATGCATATTTTACGTGGGAGCTGGAAATAAAACACTCTTGGTTGCAGAATGAGCTCCCAGAGGAGACTGGTCCAACCCAGCGATGGACCACCTTGAGGGAGGCTCGGTGACATCTCTCATGCAAGAGAATTTTCTCCAAGTAGCCGAAATGGGAGAGAAGGGGAGAGAGGCTGGGGTGATGCCCTACCCACGGGGGGAGACGGGGTCCCTTCAGTGCTGTGGGGACCTTCCGTGCGCATCCCGCTGGCCGGGCAGCGCTGGGCGCTGGGACAAAGCCCTGTGCAGAACCCCGACATCCACAGGCAGTTTAAGGATGGCTTAGTGTAAACCTGCATGTCTAGATCTCTTTGGGAATGTTTTTGAACATCGTGAGCACTCCAGCAGCTGATGGTTTAAATATAAAACTGGTCTGCAGTGTGGCAGATCTGCAGAAAGGGAAGTACATGCTTGAAATCACGAGCGTAAGAACTTCTCCTTCTTCCCGAATTTCTCAGTGAAAATGTCAGATGTGGTGCTGTCTGGATTTTGGACTGATATAATATGAACTCTTGAAAACCCTTTTTAGAAGGTGAGAATTTGGGTGTTTTAGTACTCGGTATAATTCAGTTCCCTAGAAATCAGTAAGAATCTTCTGACAAAGGTAGATGTTAGGCATGCTTTTAAAATCCCCCCTGCATGCGTTGCAGAGAAAGTTTTATAGGTCATACAGATCATGTTGCATAAATGTAAAATAGCATTTTCAACATAACTTGATTTACTGCTAAATGGTTTTCCTGCATAATCAGTCTGGTGTGTATTTCTGCTGGTCTTACTTTTACCAATACTTACGCGTTACCCAGTCAGCCTAGGAATTTAGGTTACGGTAGATGCACATTTTAAAGCCTACTTTTTCGGAAGGCACTCAGTTGGACCAAGGAAAGCGCAGTTTTTCCAAGACAAAATCCGGAGACCCTTATGCTCAGATACTGCAGCACAGCTGAGACGGGGTCTGACAGCATCCCGCGATGTGCAGTCGGCAAGTAGATCTTACCAGGCTTTTTATACCTGCACTAGAGCCTGCATTCAATATTTTCTATAAAATATGTTTGCGTGGCTTACAATTTTAAGAACATAAGAAAAATGATGACTTCATTCTTGATTCTTTGTGTATCTTGATGCCATGGTAATTCTCAAATTAAATATGTGCAGGAACTATATGTACACTTGAAAGTTATCTTCCTCGCCTTTGAGCGCTCTCATTCCTTTTGCTCTTCAACAAATATATTCTCTGGGATGGTGGTTGCCTTTTCCTCCAGAGCTTGACTGAATGGACTATAAATACTAATGCAAAGTAAATAAGAATGTGTGCAGAGGCTTTGTTTTCAAACAAATTAAGCATTGATGTCAGTATATAAAAACGAATGTTCTTGGAAGGAAATGAGAGATAAAACTAAACAATGTAAAACGCTGAAATGTTGGAATAGCGCTGCCTGTTTCTGGTCCATGTCAGCCTCTCTCCATTTGAGATTTCTGGTGAACAGAGAAGCCTTGTCTGATTAATCTTGTCTGATTGCAAGTAGAAATTCTTTGCAGGGTGAACATGCTACTGATTATTATTTAATAGCTGCTTCAAACTGCAAACATCCCTGAACCAGAAACGCTCGATCCTTTTAAGAACAAAATGCTATACAAGTTTAATTGTTGTAAACAATACCTTCTGCCAACATTTCACAGACATGACCTGTATTTTCCGTAGGTTAGAGCAAGAGTTATTAACTTAGTATTCTGTTCAGTTTGGAGAAAGACTAATACTTTTTCTATAAATGAAAACAGCTGCTTTACAATAACATTCAAGTCCCTAACAGCTGTCAGCTAGTGCTTTTTGCATTCTTTAAAATGTGTAAAGTGACCAAAAATAGTCTAAAATAATCTTACTGGTCTGGAGAAGTGTATTATCTCACTGCCACAGGAAGCTGAATAACAAGGAAAGAGAAAAAGTCAAGAAACAGGGATAGGACATATAAATAAAAGTCTCCGTATCATATTTTAGTCCCTACAACAGAATCAAAGGAATTATAGCTGCAAAGGCCAGTTAAAATAATCGGCTCCATCACCAGGTACCTCCGAGCTGAGGCAAGCAGCACAGCCTAGTACAAAACTGTGGTTTGTGGTCATTTATTATTCCTGTATTTCAGATTTGTTCACACAGAGCTGTTAAGTTATCCTTCAGAACTTTGGGAACAGAAGCTCAAAATAAACTACTGTTGCAAACATGAGGCTCGTCTTCCGCTCAGAAAGAAATTAGGGCAAAGAGATCTCAGTTTTGTTCAAAAACTCGCTTTCTAACATAGCAGTCTCAGCACCGCTTTGGATGTCAAGTTTCATGTCTTAAACATGCTTCTGAAACTGTTTATAAACACATTTTATTCAAAACTTACACGGAAGGTAAGCAAAAATCTGCAATACAAAGATACTATTTGTGTGAAAAAACGCTTATTGCCGAGCCCCTCCCAGGCCCAGGGGAAATCGCGCGGATGCGGTAAGGCTGGAGGTTTTCGTTTAAACCCATCCCGCAATTTTCCTGTTCCTGGAGAGCCTTGGCGGTCCTGTTGGTGAATACTTGGTCTTGGTGCCATGGTGCTGTGGTCGGTTTGTCTTGTTCCTGCCTGCCGCGGGTGCCAAGGCGAGCTGGCATTCCCGAGGGGCCGGACGGCTCCGTGTCCGCCGGTGGGATGTGGGGATGGCTGTGGGCAGGGAGCTGGGGTGAGGGACAGGACAGGAGCCGTTTCCAGCACACAGACGTGCTCCCTCCGTGCACCGCTCGTCTTCAGTTGTGAGGGCAAATCTACTTCTGTGGGGTCCTCGGCGAATTTGGTGTCCGTGCGAGGGGTCTGTGTCCCACGTGCAGAACGGCTCCCCCAAAACTACACCTTCGAAGACGGACGGTGCTTCCTATCACGTACGCATCTCCGCTTTAATGTCTGAATTATTGAAAATTAGGTCTTTAAAGAAATCTAACACTGTGACTTTTAAAAATATCCCTAATAGCCCCCAGAACAGAACATAACTCTTGTATGTTCCTAAATAGATTAAACTCCCCGGACTCTTATGTGCTGGTTGCCTTGAGATGACTGTTGGCGTTAATGAAAAATTTTGTTGTTATTCTCCAGCAATAAATGTTTTTATTCCATTAGAAGATTAAGACCCTGGTGCTGGGAGTCCCGGAGGGGCCTTGCTGCCAGCCCATGCTCTCGGCGGGACCCTGCCTGGCACGGGGTGGGTGTCCCTGTCCCCCCGGCACCCTTCAGAGCAGGGTGGTGGCTCTCCTTTCTGAAGGGGTGGTTGCGTGTGGCTGGAGAAGACGAAGTATGGGGAAAAGTGCTAATTCTGAGCATCTTTCGGATGGTGCCTGCTCTCCCGGTTCACGGTGGGGGTTATTGGCGTGTTGGGAAAGGCAGGAGAGGAGGAACTGATGGGCTGTAGGTGTCAAGGGCAGGAAGGAACCATCACCCTCCCTCCTGACGCGGGCCGGCGTGCGGCACGGCTCCTGGCACCGCACCGGCACCGGGGTTGGGCGCCTGGGAACCCAGAATCCCAGTCCCACACTGCGGCGTCTTGCCGGGGCTTGGCGTCCTCATCCACACCTTGTAGGTGGGGGAACGGGACAAAGAAAGGGCTGGAAGAGGGTGGATGGGTGTATTTTTATTGCACGTATATATTTTATATATATATATAAAAAAGGAGAATTAGGAAGGTAAACTATGTAAAACCACAGCCCTGCGATTAAGCCGTTTTTAAGAGATGACCCACAGTTAGAATAAACTGCCATCAAAGTTTGATACTGTCGTTGAATGATGGTGACTGAGGAGTTTAAATTTAAAAGTAAATATGTTAGAGTAGGCGATGCATATGTTTGCTCTGACTCTTAAAGAGATGGAAGCCCCAGCATCTGTGACAGTGAAAAGCCAATTAATTTGTATTACCATGTGTTTACATGCGGGCTTTTCTGCTTAATGGTAGTTTTGAGTTTCTTTGGCTTTCAGTGCTTTGTTTTGGATAATTATAGCATCCCTGCAGAGTCTTCTGCCCGCGGTTATGAATGGCTTTACCTGGAAATACTTCAGAAATCCTGATTTTCCTTGCATTAAGCTGTTTATATTAGAAGGGTTTAATTTAACATCAATATTTGTAGGTCCTTGGTCAAGACTTTCCTGCTTGCTGTCCCCGCAAAGAGCAGTAGTAGGAAAGGTGGGAGAAAGATGTGTACCCCCCGTTGTCCCTGCAGTGCCGGAGACACTGTCCCGTCCCACGGCCGCTCCTCTGAGGGGCTTCTCTCCCCCCACTCAGCACCCTCTGCCCCGCGCTCCCTGCGCTCTGCCGCCGGCACGGCAGATGCCGTGCCGTTGAGGGCAAGGAGAAGGATCACTCTCGTGTTATTTTTGTGGCGTTTGCTGCGGCATTTGTCGGTGTTGTGCAGGGTGAGCCCCTCTGTGCCGGGGAGGGGTGGCAGAGGCTGCTTGAAATGATTTCCTGCTGCCTACAAACTCCATCCCTGCTTCGCGGCAGCAATAATTCATTTCAGCAAGCCCTCTCTGGCCGGGCTGCTGATGCTGAGCAGGCACCGGGATGACGGGGGCACGGGGATGCTGGCGTATGTGGAACAGCTCACCGGGAATAAAGTTTGTGAATAGTTTGTCAGAATCGAAATAGCTCGTTAGTCCAGTGCGTTTGGGCTGATGCGATTGTGAACATCAGCCCCAACGGCTGAGGAAAATTTTTCATGCCTGGCCCCTGAAATGAAAGTGAAATATTGAACTGAGTCTATTTTAGAGCTGTTGGTATTGAAATCATACATTTATTGGTTCTTCTGGATTGGTAATAAAGCTGTAATTTATGTGACATTTTAAATTCTACAGTTCAGTGTTTGGATGACAGAGACTTTTTTGTTTATTTTACCCGCTGTGATGGAAGTGGGTACTACTGTACCCCAGGGCCGTCTGCCTCCTGCCGGTGTTGGGTGACGCCCGAAATCCAGCGTCCGGGGGGGCTGCATTGCCCTTGCTGCAATGCCGTTATCCCCCCGCCTGTAAGCAGGGGAAAGCACCCTTCTCACGCTGTCCCAAATACACATCTGAGCGTGGACCGCAGGGTGTCTGCCGTCCTTTGGGCAGCAGCGTGTCCCTGCAGGAGCCCATCGCTGCTGGCCCTGACACCCTCTCTTAAATTTGTGATTTAAAAAAAAAAAAAAAAAAAATCTGTATGTTGTATTTCTGCCATAGGTACGTTACAGATCAAACGTGATGATTTCTTTCTCCCTTCAGCCTGATTTAGAGCCATATATTGCTAATGTAAAAAGAATAAAAGTCTATACTGGCAATTAAACAAAGCACTTCTGGTAGTATTCTGCAAAGCCTGGTTTGATGCTAGTTATGCTGCATGTTTTCTATTTTTGTACAAAAAAGCAATACATAAATGAAGTGTTTTGTTTCTTTTTAAGGGGCTTTTGACTAAATTCTTTAATTTCACTGGCTGTCAAGGTAGTGTTAAGTAAAATGGGTTTGAACTGCTGTAGTTTTTGTGTACTGGACTAGATGTCAGAAACCTTTGCCATCACTGGAAATTCTGTCACTCTGGATTTACTATCTGTTTCCCACAGCTGAATTCTTAAGCAGTGTGATTTAACACCTTGGCTCTCCATCAGCCGGTCCTGGCATTTATTTGAATGCATTACACCACTGGTTTCCATAAACTATTTTACAATTGTTTCATATAAATGACTGTTTATTTCTACAAAAACCATCTGTATTTCTGTGGAGAGCAGCAGATAACTGTATGTAAAATTCAGTAATGTCACAACAGTGTAAGTTAAGAAAAAACAGATTGGACTGAAAAAAGAGTCTCATGCTTGTGCGTAATGTTAAAAGTTTGTTTTCGCTATTTAAATATCTTTATTTATTAACCAGTATTTGCATTTGTAATGATAAAATCTTTATTCCACTTCAGAGGTGTTGAGGGGCTTTGGGGATTTTTAACAGATAAACAGATTTAAGATGTCCTCATAGCAGTAGGATTTGAGATGTAAACATTCTGGCTTTACAGCTATTTCCTCTCAAACTGTTTACATATTTTCTGTTGTTTTATTGTCATTGCCAAGCACACAATGGAATCCTTGCCCCTTCTGTCATCTTCTAAGAAAAATTCTGCAGGAGGAGGCCTGAGACCTCTCTCTGTTCCCAGTTTCTGTGCTCTCCGCAGTGTATCGATCCCTCTTCTCTTCATCCTCCTCGCCCCGCATCATCCCCTCGCCCCACGTCATCCCCTCGCCCAGGGCCAGTCCGGCACCGGGGGGGCTGCTATCCGCCCGTCCCCTCCCGAGGACGGTGCCGTGCCGCGGTTCGCCTGCTCCCAGCCAGCACCCAAGGAGCACCCACACTGCGCTATTTTAATTCTTCCATATGCTGCCCATGTGCTGGCAGAGGGAAAGCTGGAATCCAGTAGTCTTACACTTAGCGCGACTGATACTTTCTGACAGACTATTTGAAATGATAGAAATACATAAACCTCCTCTTTTTTATGACCTTGTAATAGCTGCAACATATTTCCAGCAAATATTTTCTATAGCAATAATAAAAAAGTGATAACAAAAAAATAAATATAAATATAGTTTAAACTCAGAAGAAATCACACTTTCAAAACCTAGGGTTGGAGCAGTGAAGCAATAAATCATGTATCCTTGTGAAAGGAGAAACTTGAAATAGGAAAGTACCGCAGACATCAACATTAAATGTTTATCAACTATTTTCTTTTGATTACTTTCCTGTCTTACTTCTGTACGTGGACGGAGCCTGAAACATAGCTCGTGTTCACTGTGCTTGTTTGCTGTCTGCCTGGCATCTGCTGCCTCTGCTGCTAGGCCGGGGCTGCCTGACTCTCCTTAAGTTTCTGATTTTTCATGGGGTATTTTGCAATCGCAGCCATACACGCAGGAGCACTCGAGGTCCTGCGTTTCCTCCCCGTCAGCGCGAGTTGATGTGACACGTCCTCTGTCACCGCGCCACGCTGTGCCCGCGCTGCTTGGGGCTGGCCGTGCTGAGACCTGGAGATCCTCCTAAACTGCTGAAGTTGTTCTGGGTGACGGGCCAGAATACCACGTCCTTGCCCACCGGGGACGCTCAGGCGGTCTCACGGCTCCTGGCCCAGCATCTGCTGGCTCCGTGGGGACGGGGCTTCCCCTGCTGTAAAACCCGTCGGGTTCCGCTGTTCTGCTGGGCGGCGGTGGGGTCTGTGCCCCTCTCTGCTGCGGGGCTCAGCGGGTCTTGCGTTCGGAGGCTGAGGATGTTCTCGCGCCAGAGCCTTTCCGTTGAGTTGTCTGAGGAGCTGTGCCGGGAGAGTAAGTTTTGAAACTACGAAACACCATGAGCAGACAGTGGTCACTGAGGTTCGGTAGAGGTCAGATACAAAGATTCTGTACCGTTAAATACGATGTATAGTACATTGCTCGTATCTGCTGCTCTTTTGGGTGTGGATGGTGGCAAGTGTTTGTTGAAGGAGTTTAGGGAGAGACCAGTACATCTTGGCTTCCTTATCAGGCAAACCAGGAAACTGTAAAGTGAGGAAACTGTAGCAAAGAGCAGAACGAATAGATGACACATGGACAAACGCGATATACTGAGGAAAAAATGGGCATGGCTTTTGTAGAGCAGGTTGTGCCTCAGAAACTGGTGAGCAGTCTTTGGGGGAGCCGGAGACCATCTGAATAAGGATGATGTGTTTCATATAGCATGCTTAGATTTCCAAAAAAGATTTGACAAAGGCTCATAAAGCAATTAAGCTGTCACAGGATGAGAAGGAGGATCCTCGCATGGATTAATAATTGATTAAAAGACAGGAAACAAAGAATAGGAATAATGGCCCTCCGTTATTAGTAACTAGGTTACTGGTGGAGTTCCAGTGGAACTGGTAGAACCGGCATTGTTCCGTTAATGTGGGGCATGGAAAAGGATGTGAATGCCGATGTGACAAAATGTGCTGTTGATACAAAAGAAGTAAGAATGGTGCAAATAAAAGCTGTCTGTGAAGCACTGCAGAGGTATCGCACAATGCTGAGTGACAGGACAATAAAATGAGAGAGGGAATTCAGTGTCAATGAGTGCAAAATAATATACATGGTGAAAAGCAACCGTAACTATATGTATACAATGATGGGCTCTAATTACCTTCCATCAGTCAAGAAAAGTATCCTGGAGTCGTCATGGGTAGTTCTCCGAACAGTTCGGCTCAGTGCTTAGGAGCAGTCAGAAAGACAAATTGAACATCAGGAGTTGGGAAAGGAGTAGGGAACAAACCAGAAAGCGTTGCTGTGCCAGCCCATAAATCACCATGTGCCCACATCTTAATTGTTTATATTTTATCTCAAAAAGCATAATACAGAAGTGAAAAGATACAGAAATGGATGAGTGTGAAACTGGATCAGACGTGTGAAATGAGGAGTGGAGGCTAAGGAGAGGAGATCTTTTCTAGTGTGGGAAAGACACGACTGGGTACAGGAGAAGTCTGTGAGGCGCATGTGGTCGAGACGGTCCATCGGGAGGGTTTTGTCACAGTTGTTCATAAGACAAGAACTGCCTGCCCCAGAAGCGGTGGGCAGGCAAAGGCAAAACAAAAAAAAAGGGGAGTTCTTTTTCTCACACAGTGCAATAAATTCTGGAGATCAATGTGATGGAAATCAGAAATTCAAAAGTGTTGTGAACAAATGCATGGACCGTAAAGGGAGCAGAAACAGCTGACAGTCAGCATCACTGGAACGGGGATTTTGTGAGAATTACAGGAGCTCTTGAGAGAGGGAAAGATAAGGGATAAATAGTACGCGGCAACGTGTTCTGTTGCAGAGAGTAACGCTGTAAAATACAGGTTCAGTTTTAAACAGTTTGGGGTTTTTTGTTTGTACTAGTCTGTTTAGGTTTGACAATTCCACAAACATTAAATATCGATGTAAGTCTTTCTATAATCCTTATTTTACCCTATTAACTAGTTTGGAGATGGAGATGGGGGTTGTTTGGGGTTTTGTGTAAAGCCTCATTCTCTTTTTAAGTGTTAGTGTTTGTTTATTGTGCAGATTCAACCCCTGACCGTGGTATTCTTCATTGCTATTGAAAGTTAATGGGGGAAAAATTGCATTCCAAACATTTGAACCTGTAGTAGCCATGGCTGAACTTAGTTGATCTCTGGTGATCGGTTCAATTTAGTTACGATTTTTAGCCATTAGGCTGGGGCTGAATGATGGTGATTTGGTTGAGGCCAAATGTCTGTAGAAAATTGGCTGTTTGATAAGAGCCCTGTTATCAGAGGGGGATACTTTCTCATTTACATTTAGATGAGTATTGATTATTTATTTACTCAGAGAAGTGAGATTCGTTCCCAATCTTATCTCTCTCGTCTCTGCTTGTCAGCAGAAAGAGAGATAGAGCTCCTGACATCAGCCCAAGATAACAGCACTTTGTAGTGAAGATAAAAGTTGGAATGGGCCTTTTTCTAGTCTTGACTGAAAGGATAAGTTTTAAAAATTAGAACTGATGGGTCATGCTTTCAAAACCCCCTTCTGAAGGCTTTGCAGCTTAAATGGCAACAGAATTGGTTTGTTGTTATGTGGATGGCCATTCGCCTTTTGTAAGAGAGCCCTTAATTTGATTATGCGGTGGGATTCTTCCTGGGGCACAATCGGTATGGCCACAGGGAAGCTGAGGTGTAGGATTGGGGTTGTTGCCTTGTTGCGTTGCAATTCCTGATAAACCTTCCTCTGTGTAAAGGGGTACCTCGAAATAACGAAGGGCAATGGGTATCTGTAGGCAGCAGCCATGGTGTGGGTGGTTAAATGGGGATTTTAGCAGAAGGGACGTGTGTTATGGAGGGTCAGCTCCGCCGGTGAGGGCTGCGAGCGCCCGCTCCAGGGGTGCAGAGCAGCTCGGTCCGTCCATCTGTCCACGTTAGCCCCGTTCCTGCACAGCTGCTTGTCTCTCAGTGCGCCACAACAGGTCTAGAAGAGACAAATTGCTGTTGCTGGTGGTGTTTGCAGTGTGGGAGTTAGGCACTCGCACCTGCCTGCCGACGCTTTACCAGTAGCGTGGCCCAAGAATGGAGAATCCCTGGTGCCTCAGGCCACCAGCCCTGGCGGAAAAGGGCTCCAGCTCTCCCTACCTCCCCGGGGGCCTGGGGTGCCCCTGAAGCCCCCAACAAACCTCTGCTTGTTTGTGAACAAAAAAGTTTGCTTGACGGTCTTCCACCGTTTTGTGGCTCATTTCAGACCCCTGCCTTGGTTCCCTCCTTCCTCTCCGGACATGTGAACTCTCGTTTCTCCAGCCCTGCTCCCTTCAACCCAGCAGCAGTGTCTCTCTCTCTCTCCAACTCTCTCCAAGTATTTGTGGCAGAATGACAGAGCTAGAATAGGGGTGGGTGTTTGTTAGCTTTGTCTTCTGGGTATTTTGCCCTTGCGAGTTCCATGTTAACGTTCTCGCTCCCAGCCTGGTGGTGGGACGCGGCTCCGGTGGTGCGCGGGAGCCCCGGCTGCAGCCCCAACCCGATGCCGCTGGGTGCGGGACGTGCTCGAGCCGCCGTCCCTGCCGTTGGCAGGGCAGGACCGCTCTGGGCCAGGATTTTCAAGGTTCGTTTTACAGCTGTGGGGAGCATTTGCATCAGGTTACAGAAATCCATAAAATCCAGCTTTGGTATTACCACTTGAAATTTTGTTGAAATTCCCAGAGCAGTATTGGGTTAAGAGACCATTAAATTACCTAATATTTCTGCTACAATGACATCATTTGAACCTGTGAGAGAAGTCTGGTAGTAAAACTCCTCCACAGAATCAGCCTAACGTTTTTCATCGTTGTAAAGTAGAGGTTGAGTAAATGTGTACAGATATTTAAAATACATTATTGAAGAGTAGATACTGTCTAAATATCTATTTACGCTTTTTAATGAATTTCTTAGTATTGTCTGTTTTAAAGGAGTTATTCGTATGGAAGGTTGCCTGGGTGTCTGGTCTGTAGCTGTTTCGTTGCTTTATCAGCAGACAGTTAATGCAGTTTTAACACAAACTGGATAAACCAAATCACAGAATTCTCAAGTTGCTCCAGATAAAAATCATCCTTTGACACGGGCTTGGGGGTATTGAGGGTTGCAGTCGCCCCTGGCGCTCCGCAGGATGGCAGGGAGCTTCTTCAGCAGCGTGAGGATCGTTCCTGGGCTGGGGGATGCTCTTTTGAGTGGATCCAGCTGGTGGAATCGGATCCACGCAGAGGGAACCACTGCTGAGCTCCTGCCTTTAACCTTGTCCCCTTGTCGTCGTGTGCTTACGATTCTCTGGTAATTCTAAGGCTTTGGTAGCATTGATGCCTGTCCTTTTGCCCTGTCCCACTGTCTCAGAAAGAGAGGGCGAGTCCATCTCCCTGTGCTGGAGGAGCTGCCTGGGGCTCAGCGCCAGTCCCTGCAGCAGCTCCCGCGCGGCACGGAGCGCATGAAAGAAAATCATATGAATAGAAATGATGTAGTGGGATAGGTGAAGGTACCATGCTTAAAAGTGTGCTTTATGGAATAGATGTGCTTGGCTCATCGCACGTGTGTTCTGGGTGCATCCACCCAAGCGGAGGGTGCAGATGGGGACGGGGCCGTCCCCGACCGCGCTCGGGAGCCTGCCCAGCCCGTCATGGTTGCAAGAGGGGCTAATCTCCCTCTTCTCTGCCCTGATTTTGAACATTTTGGGGTGGGAGTTGGAGAGAGGCAGTGAAGAAGAGCCGGGGAGCTGGGACGCCGTGGTGGGCACTGGGGTCGGCAGGTCCCGGTGTCAGCAGGTCCCGGTGATGGGGGGCCGAGGCTGTGGTGGGGCCAGAGGAACACTTGGAGTTACGGATTGGGAGCGGGTACCAGTAGCACCAAGACTCCGATGGGAACCCACACTTCTGCGGGCTGTGTCATTGCTGGGGGTCGTTCAGCGCTTGGGTGGAGTTTGGGAACCTGTGGAAGGTACTTCTTACAAACGGACAACCCAAGCAGCTTTTGCTGTCACTGCTTCCGGTTTTTAAGCTCACACCGGTTTTTAAATACAAATTTATTTACTGCTTTGATATTTGTTTCAATTCAGTGTATTTTGCTTCTGCCTAGCAAGCCAGCCCTCTGTTCATTTAATTTATTTCAGATTTTTAATCACATTTCCAGTAGCTGGGAGAGGAGAAACGATGGTGCCGTATCTCTTGGCCTTTCTGCTGTTTGTTCTCATGTGAGATGTCGCTGCTGTCTCTCCAGCTCTTCGCCCCGACGCGTGCGCGGGCGCTGGTTGCACTGGGCAGGGAGGGGGCGGTTGGGTTCCCTCCCCGTGGCTGGCAAAGAGCCCGGCTCTGTGTCTGCTCGGAGCGTCGCTGGGAAAAAGGGGGCTCCGTTTTATGGAGAAATAACACTCCACTGGGGGAGCAGAAGGTGCTCGGGCCGTGCGGTGAGTGCTTCACATGGCTTCTGGGGAGACGAAATGAGAAGCCGTAATTGAAATTCTGCCGTAGTAAATTTAAAATTAATTGGCTAACAAATTCCATTTCTTAGGCATGCCATCTGAGGCTAAAGTACTTAATTTTTTTATATGTTTTAAATATTTCATCATATACTATCATAATTCAAAGTCAGGAAACATTCAGAAATATTTGAAGTACTGATAAAGAGGGAATAGATTTCATTATTTCAGTTCTAGTTATTTTGCTACATTAGGACCTGGCTAAAGGTGCTTTGCATCCCTTAAATTTTTTCAGGTATCTGTTTAGCGTTATTTTGCCAGATTGCACAGAAATTACCCAGCTGAGGAGTTTGTGTGCTCTCGGGGGCGGGGGAGCGGGAGCGGAGCTGGGCCCTGCCCTGCCTGGGGCTGCAGTGGTGTGGCCCCCGCTGCCTCCCGCCTTCGGAAGGGGCTTTTCTCCTGCCCGGGGTCCCACCAGGAGTTTGGCTTCCCAGAGTCACCCCTCCCACCCCATCGCGTCCTCTCCCGCCTGCCCTTCTCGCAGGGGTTTCACCCAGAATTATATTAATGTGTTCTTTTTTATTCCAGTTAAGGCATATAGTTTAAGCGTCCATTCAACTAAAAGTTTTCTTTTTAAAAAAAAAGTGGCCTAATTTTTGTAAAAACTATTTTTAAGTACATTTTCTGTAGTTGAAAAATGAATTTTTAAGTAGTACCATCATTCCTTTGGTGATTTGGTTTGAGAAGGAAGTTGGCACCTGAACCTTGAAGACCTACAGTTAAATGCAGTGTATATGAACATAATTCATTTGAAGCAACAGCATCTGGACGCGCTTATGTTTGATGCAGTTCAATGTTAAGAGTGTTCAGATCTCTGGAAAAAGATAAAATCTGTCCCCTGGTGACCCTTCGTGCTGCTGGCAGCCGTTCAGCTGACGGGTGATGCTGGACCCGGGGCATTGGCTGGAGCCAGCAGTTGCCGATGGAGGGAAATCCTGACCCCGCGCTTCGCAAGTGCGGCCTTTTGAGAAATGCAGAGGTGGAAATAGCCAAATCCGGTGTCTTGGAGCTGATTTCCATGACAAAACACAGTTTGTAAAAGAAGGGTCACTTTCCTTCTGCGATATTTCTCAGTGCTCTGTGCAGGCACCCCGGGGCGGTGGAAGCTGGGCTCTCCTCGGCCCCCTGCTCCAGCGAAGGCGAGCGTGTCCCAAGACGCAGGATTTGGGTGTCCCAAGACACAGGATTTGACCCCGGCTGTGGTGGGGTGCGCCGGGGTGCGTGGGGTGGCTGGTGGGGCTGGGCCGGGGGGTGCTGCAGCCCCGGGCTTCCCCCCCACACCAGCAGCCGGGGCACCTTCAGTGTGTGGAGAGTCACAGGGAGGGCAGAGCAACGGGCAGCAAACTAGTGGTGCTTTTTCATGTCAGGAAAGATGCCCGGGTAATGTGACGTAGATACCCACCACGGTCTGAGTAGGTATTTCTCACAGCAGGAAACACCCCAGTCTTGCAGCCTGGGCAGGGTATTTAATTTCGGCTCACCTAGTGCAGGAATCATTCCGAAATGGTGGGTGGAAGTGTGTCGGCGGTGCTGTCAGGCAGCTGAAGGTGACCGGAGTATGTTTTTTCTTGCACACCATCCTCCACCTTTTTGTGATAGGGCCCTTCCCTTTGGCAAAGAGCTTCGAAACATAAACATCTACCTGCCTTACTTCCAGGGTACGAGTAATCTCATGTTAGTTGAACGTGATAAGCCATCACTTTGTTAGAAAACAGATGATTTTACAAGTTACTTTATGTTTCAGGTCCTCAGTATCGGCTGGAGAAGCAGAGTGAACCTAATGTCCCAGTAGATTTAGACTGTACCTTGGAGAGCCAGAGCACTTTGGAATTCTGCCTTGTCCGGGAGAACAGTATGTTTCCCCTTTTCACTTTTGCTCTTGTAAATTGCTTAAATCACATAAGTTATGTATTTTGGATACGAGCTGTACTGTCTGGGCAAGTACGTTTTGACGAGACTCTCTTTCCTGAGGCACTTCTCAGTTGTGCCAAAATAATATTCCAGAGGGAGATGATGGATTTCATACCTTCTAGTAAATAGTCTGCATCCTGTTTATCACTTCATGATTAATCTTTTTCTGTTAAACTCTGCTCTGTGAAGTTATGATCAACCCTGAAAAACACTGGAAATATGAAACTTTGTCTCTTGCAGGCATTGCGTAGTGAATAAGGTGGTTGGTCTGCAGTATATTTCGCCATGTCAATGTGGCTGTTAGAGACACTGATTTTTTTCTACTAGAATTTAAAGAAATGAACCATGCAGATATAACTAGAGCACTGTGATGATTTTTAAAGTGCTAGACAAAGAATCTCTCCAGCTATGCTCAAATATTTTTATTCTGTCACTGTTTTAATGGTCCTGATATTATTTCCTGATTTATTTCTTTGCAAGGAATTTTGTGAAACTTTTAAAAAAAGACATTTAACATTGATTTGTGTTTGTCCTCCATAACATTTTGGTCTGTCCTTCATTCTTTCCAACAGCCATGCTCTCAGTTTGGGGTGTTTTTTTTTTCATTCCATTTTAATCCAGCTGTAAAAGTGTTGACGGTACTAACGAGGAATCCAGCATTCATTCTGTCAGCCAAGACCGTGCTCGGAGTTTGCTGCAAACAATCGCAGTGAGCTCCTGTTTCAAGTAGTAGAAGAGTTTTTTCTTTCTTTACAAAGGTTAGACCTTTCCAATTTATGCTTTTAAGCTATAGCATTTCATATTTTATCCTAGAGTGACAGCAGAGCAGCCCCCAGGTACCTCCTAATTCCAGGGGGGAGTAGTAGGCTACTCCAGTCGCAGGCGCGGAGAGGGGGGACGCAGCTGCCCGGAGCTCTCTGGTGGCACCTCAGCGCTGGAGCTGAGATGAAGCCCTGGCAGTTTTGGCTGCCATTCTCCGTGGAGTGGGACATGCTCCCAAAATATTCTTGATGCTCCTGGTTCATTTCTTCATAAAATGGTTCAAAGAAGCTGTAGGAGAGGAAGCGGCAGAAGGCAGCAGGGTGCTGTGCGTGAGGAAGTGCAGCAGTTTCAACCTCGCTAATCGAGTTGCACTCTTCCACAAGCCAGAATTCCCCGACGTCTGCATCCTGGCTATTATTTTTGTATTGATTTTTAATCTATGAAAAGATGCATACTAGTCATACTTCCATAGGTTTTGCATGTTTTGATCAAAAATAACATTTTTCAATCCAGGCTCTGTAATTAAAAGTATATCGTATGTACTGCACTTTTAATGTATTTCCATCATCTGCGGAGGAGTCCGTGCTGTGGCTTGTAGCTCTATCTGCTGATGCTCTTAGCTCTCAGGAGTGACTAGGTTCAGGTTGCACCATTACTTTAATAGTAAATCTGTCCTAAGTTTGTAAGTGATTTAGCAGGAGGCATTCGATCTACTCCGCATCAGTAGCCAACGCTCCAGGAGAGCCTCAGAGGCCTCATCTCCAAATAAACGTCAGTCGTAATGTTGAGGGAACACTTTCCCCCTGTCCCTGAAGTCCTTGAGCAGTGACTGCTCCTCTCCCCTCCTCAGCGAGGGGACCCAAATCCCGCAGCTCTGCAGAACGGGATGGGGAAAGGTGTAGGGCGGATCCCTGCGGCCCTGAGCCAAAAGTGCCCTCAGTTTGTGAGCAGTCCCGGCCCTCGTGAAGCAAATGGAGGGTGCCCATCCAAGGGCATGACCTGGAGCCCGACTAGGATGGTGGTTTCCCTGTAACCTCTGGGCTGGACCCTGAGGGCTCCCGGTGCTGCTGCGATGGCATCACTCTGGTAGGTGGTGGCTGTTTGTCCTCTTTATGGATCTTGCGTGTGTCACCCAGAACGGGGAAAAGCGAAGGCAAAACCAGCACTTTGACTTGTAGAGTTCAAGAGCAAGTCCCTGTTCTGATTTGTTCAAGGCCGACAGTAATCTAGGCAAATTAAGAAATGGTTACATGAATTCTGTCGCTTTTCTGCCGTGCTGTTACTGAATGTTTTCTGAATTCCTGCCAAACTCAAATGAAGAATGCAGGAGGAATCTTCCTCTTATAGTTTCTCCCCCAAAATGTGGGTGAATTTAAAGTGATCTTCCAGCGTCCCTGCTCGGGGATATATGTGAAACACCCACGCAGTGAACTCTCTACGCACATAGATGTTCAAGGACAATACAGTATATAAAATCAGTCATAATTCATGCGTTGTACATAGCCTGGTTCCCCCAATACACACGAAGAAATTGGATTTTGTAGTGCTTGAGGAACTATCTTTTGGCATGGCATTAGAATAGAAATATTGACAGTTTTGCACGGTTAATAAAATAATAGCTTGAAAATCCTAACATCAAAATGCAATATTTATTTTGTGCATTTTGGTTTTATGTAAAATATTTTTGGCTTGGACATGCCAGTCAGGAAAAACTCTGCTATAACAGCTATTATTTTTAAATGTGCTCTTCATAGTCTCATATTCATTTACAAATATATATATGTATGATGCCAAACATCTGCTAGTAAAATAGCTGCCAGTTTCCTTTGGGCACATAGAAAGTTTATATTTCAGGGTATTAAATGAAACAGAAAACTTTCCATTATTAAGAAATGCTTACAGAGAAGGCCCCTATCTATCCAACATTTACTAATAGCATTCAGACTAATAAACTGTTCCCAGTGTGCAGAACTTTCTAACTTGCACTAAGATTTATCTTTAAACTAAAAGCCTGCACTTTGTAATGTGAAATGCTTTTATGTGTAGTAGCAAACTATTCATGGCTAATTTAGTTTTATTCTTACCGTCTTACTTCTGGAAAGTTCCTCTTTCTCATTTTATCATTAGATAGTAATTAGTATTCAAGGGAAATTGGTCTTAATATATTAAAATTGGTTTAATGCCTTTAGACCTGTACCAAAGCCAATGTCTTATTGGAAAATGTAATTGGGGACTCTGTGTATGTAATTAATTGTATTACAATTAAGAACTTTCATTAAGCAATATACTAGTACATTAAAGTAATAAGGGACATTTTTGCAATGCAGTTAACTTTACATTTTGTTGTTTTATCGAGGAAATACAGGTTCTCTTGCTCTTGAATAGGCTACATACGGCGCTTCAATATTCTGATATTACTAATGTGTCATTTTTGTATGTCCTCTAGTGCTTCCAGGAATCTCTTTTGGATAAGGCTCCTTGTTTTAGCTTCTAACTTATTTTCAAACTCGTGCTTCTGGTGCCTGTTTTTTCATTACTGTTGCTCTCTTTTGAAAATCAGGATTTTCTGTGAGGAGATTGGGCCGAGTTACAAATGTAGCTCTGTATTACACCATAGTTCAAGTACTTGAACAAAAATACTGCCTTTATACTGAACCTGGTTTAAAAAAATGAAACAAAACAAAGGAAAAAAAAACAGAAAGAGAATAAAGTTCCTCAACTGTTGTTTCCAGAGTGGGAAATATGTCAATTTTCTGGATGACCATCAAATGTAGAGACGGCAAACCGGTGCCGTGACTGATTCTGCAACACCCTAATGCTTCACCACAGGGGCCCTCTTAAAGAGTAGAGGTTTGTAGCCCTTGATGCCATTTTTGCTTTTTATTCAGCTTCTGTGGGCAGAGAACACCACTCCGTTGGGGTTCTTTTAAGTAGGAGGCTGTGTTTTAATGTTCTGTCTGGTTTTGCAGCGCAAGCCCCTGAGCAGAGAGGAGGGCGTCCCGTGGGGCGAGGAGCTGCCTCCCCCCAGCTCTGCTCCACGCTTCGGCCGCCTTCCTGTCCTGGGCCTTGCGCATCCCACGCCTGACTCCAGCTTTTTTCACTTTTTCTTTCACAAAATAAACCTGACTTAGGTAGACTGTAAGGGAAAAATACAGAGGTCATTGCGAACTGAGTTTATGAGGAGGAGTTTTTTTCTGGCAGAGGAATCCGTTCCCCCCAGCGCAGAGCGGTCTCTGCCAGCAGAACCCATGGCTGGGTCGGCTCCTGGGCTGAATAATAGACCTGGAGCATCCACTTTACTTGATTGTCTTCCCAAGCAGAAGCTTTTACATTCAAAAACCACACTGTGATCTCCATTACAAATACCCTGACAGGCCCGTAAATATTTGACAGGTTTATTCACAGCTGCTTGCATGTGGAAAATATTTTTATGATTTTTCCCCCAATCAGCTGGTGGAGATGGCTCTTCCCTCCGCCGCTGAGCGCCGGCGTCTCGCCGGCATCCTCGCAGAGCTGCGGGGCGAGAGCAATATGCCAAGTTCTGCAGTCAGGTTTTTCCCTGCAGGGCATTTCTCTCTGTTGTTACTGATATTACTGCTATTATCCCCCGCGCCCTCGGGGGCCCGCGTGTCTTGCCATCTTCAGACAGATGATCTGTTTTGATGGTGGAGTTCCTGGCTGCTCTCCCAAGAGCAGCAACTGTAGAAATTCTGTAAACCTGAATCCATTCACAAAGCTCCATAAAACAAAGTCGGCAGAGGTACCAGTACACGGCGGGTCTGACAGGCAGCCAGAGCTCGGTCCCGCTGTTGGGCCGCTCTGGCTGTGGCAGTTAAAGCTCCTGCAGCTCAGACACCCGCAGGGTGCTCACGTTTTTAGTTACGGGGACAGTTTTCTCCCCTGGCAGGCTGCTCATTTTCTTTTTAATACTTTTAATTTGGGTGTGTGAAATCTGAGAAGACTCGGCTTCACAGTAGATAGCCATGTGAAGCCACCGCGCCACGTCCCCGCTCTGTGGGTACCTGAGTGCAGAGGGGGCAGCCGGGTGGCTCGAGGGCAGGCGGGGACCGCGGGGACACAACAGTGGCAGCACCACAGGGCATCGCCCCAGTCTGGATCCTGTGAAGTGTTTTAAGAACATGTTGCAGGAGGTGCGGGGACGTGGTTAACGTGTTATTTCTGAATTTTCTATCGCTACCGATGCGGTTTGCCTGTTGGTGCTAACACTTCTAACGTATAACACCGCGCTCAAAGCCCCGCTGTACGGCAGTCTCGTCACCCGCTGTTAAAGCGCAGCGGGTGCAGGGAAGAGGTGGCACCAAGCACACCCTGCACCCCACCACGCCTTCATTAGGGACAGCACTAACGACCTCTGTGCAGACCAGGATTCCTCTCCCACCAGGGCCAGCAGTGACCCCGCTGCCCTGCCTGGCTTCAGGCCAAGTCACTGTCTCGGAGCCACCCCGGGTCATCCCCTGACGCGCCGTGTCCCCGCCTGTCCCCAGCCCCTCACTCCCCCGTGGGCCAGGGGACACCCAGGTGCAGACGCTGTGACCCCATGGCGTGGGGACAGGGACAGCCGTGGGGCTGGGAGCCGCCACCAGGACTGGACGAGGGTTTCACTGGTTTCTGTGGGTGGAAGTGGGTCCCGCTTTGCTTTGGGCCGCAGGGTGGCTGTGCCATTGCCACCCTCCTGCCTTGCTCTCAGGCACCACCATGCCACGGTGCTTCAAGATGCTTTTAAGTGCACCAAAAAGTTTGACATATCTCAGTGTATCTTTGAAGTACTGCAGCATGAGGGTTTGACATGATACATTATGATAATCCATAGTATAGAGACATTAACACAGGGGTCTTTGACAAAATACATTGTAATGTCTCTGAAGGAGCCATTACAATTTATCTTGTCATTCTGGAGCATAGAGTGGTTGCAGTGTTAAGATGGCTCTGCATAAATTCACATGTAGACTGTTTCATTTGATTTTTGGAATTCTTTCAAGTCGAACGGCACAGCCCCATTTGTAGGTTAACCCTTCGCTGTCCCCCTTCCCCAGAGGTGGGTCCCTGCTCGGGGGCTGCGGGGCGAGCGGTGAGAAGTGGGTATCCCGCGCATCCCACCTATCCCACCCATCCCGCGCATCCTGCCCATCCCGCGCCCGCTCTCCAGTGGGCAGGGCAGAACGCTGATGGGACTAACCCCCGTGAAATGTGAATCTCCAGCTTTATGCTCTCAACATGCATTTTGACTCATTTGACAGCAAATGCTAACCTTACTCTGATGCAGACATCAAAGATATTTATCATAAGCAGCGACATTTGTCGCTGGATTAACAGATAGGATAGGGAACGCTTTCAGCCAGCAGGAACGTCTCTCTGTGCTCAGGTGGGTTTTTCTTCTCCCCTACGTTTGTCCTGCTTATGGCCACCGCCCCGACAGTTCCCCGTGATGAAGCCGATGGGCTGCACTTCTGCAACTCTTAAATTGCCCTGTTAAAGGGAGCCAGCTTCTGCCTCGGCACTGTGTGCCCCAGACCAGTGCCAGGGTTTTCCTCCCCTGGGAGCCGTGGTCTTTCCTGGCAAACCCTCCCCTTGTCGGCAAGGCCAAAATGGAACCTGCCTTGGCTTCTCCGCGAGCCGAGGTTCCCGACGGGACGGGAATGTCCCTCCCCAGGGAGAAGGGTCAGTGCGAGACGCATTCGCATTGAGACTGCTCTAAATGTGCAAGTCTCGAACAAAATTAATACAAAAACCCCGACAAGTTCTTCGCCTGCTTTGCTGGATCTTTAAGACCTGTACTAAAATTCCATCATCTCATCTTCCCATTATTAAAATTTCAGCAAAATATAAAGTTTTCATTAATCTCCTGCAGCAAATGTAGTACTCTGAACTGGGAGTTGATTCAGCTTTTAGGACTACATTAGCTGGGGTATTAAACAAAACGTGTCATTCTTCAGTATCCTCTGTAAGAAGCTAAATCAGTTTTCAAACATATTTATACCACTTTATCTAACAGCATCTGAATGATCATTTAGAGCTGAGATGCTTTATTAGCAGCTGGCATAGAAATTACTCTGCGCAAAATTATATATCGCATTATAGTAATGTTTAAATTGGTGTTAATCCAACGTCATAAAATGTAAAAAATCTTTAAAGTGCATTATATTTTTTCAGTAATTGGCATTTTGGCTTAATGAGATGTTACCTTTTATAAAGCCAGTACCTGCAGTGGTAATGAGAATACTAATCAGTAAATAAAGCGCAGCTTCGTTACGGCGGGGCTAAGATCAGAGTGCCCGAGGTGCTGCAACAAGATGCCGGTGTCGCGTGGGGGGATGCTGGAACGCGGGAGAACGGTGCTAGTGTGTACCTTGGGGGTGGCACCAGAAAATCGTGCCCTGGCTGGAGACAGGCCCCTCCGCCAGGCTCCTTCCCGGTGTGACCAGCTGCGGGTGTCCAGGGGATCCCCCCAGGGGTCTGCGGTCCAGGGGCATCTCGTGTCACCTGAGAATCTGCCGTTGGGATGCTGCACTGCGCTTCATGCGGGACACAAATGTGCGGTAATGTCCTTAATGAAGTAGTGAATTGGTCTTTGGATGGGGGTGACAATTTCCTCCTCCAGAGAGGTGGACTTGAGTGTTTTATTCTTTCTTAAAAAGCCACCTGCAGCTGCAGACGTCACAGCCGCACTTACCCGCTAGCTGAGCCCTCTGCCGTGTTCTAAACCTCTCGCTCATTGTTGTTGGCTTGTTTTGCAGGTTCAAGAGGAGAAGAGGTCTCGGAGGAGGACCCTCAGATCGATATAGCTACGGTTCAGGACATGCTCAGTAGCCACCACTACAAGTCCTTCAAAGTCAGCATGATCCATAGGCTTCGATTCACCACTGATGTTCAGTTAGGTAAATCAATCTGTGCTGTAATGCTTAGGAAAATGGAACAGTTCAAACCTTTGGCCATCTCTAATAGCTGACTGTCCGTCTCAGACGTTTTTAAAGCAGTCATTATCATGTTGGGCTCTTTTATCGTGGAGCACATCACTTGAAAGTGTTGCTAGCGTTTCAGCAGTTAAAAAAAATGGCTTTCAGTTGAAAATACTTCAGTATTTTTATTATCCGCAATCAGCTAGCACATGTTTCTTCTGAAAGAAGGCCATTATTTAATGACCCCATCTCTTTTTTTTTTAATCTAGGCTTCCTAATGGAAAGCTTCTTGCCAACTGTTTTGTTATTTTTAAATGAGACTGTGCAAAATTGGGTATGATTAGGTTTTTCCTTTTCTGAGACTGAAAGATTTTAACAAACAAGTGGAAACTTGAGGAGGAACGAAATAAAACTAGCATTCTTTAAAGGTTTTATATTGTCCTTATTAGCTTTCTGAATGCTTTTGAAAACCCGAAGGCCAAGGGATGACAGAATCTTGAATTATAAAAGCCCCATTACTGTTTTAAAATGATTGAATGGCTTTCTATCTTTGTGTTTAAATTGTGAAAATTTGATTAATGATGCATTGGTAGGTGACCTGTGACATTCCTGCAAATACCTTCCATAAAGAAATGATTCAGCAGTAAAATATTAAGTGCCATAATGTTTACAAAATACATTTATTCTGTAGAATTTGGTAGAATTGTTAAATTTACACTATAGCAGTTTCTGCATTATTGTCACTCCGTTCTTCCATCCTTAAGCACGTATAAAAGTATATGTCTCTCAGATTTTTACAGAAGAGGCTCCCTTAGTTTATTTTGAGCTGTCTTGTTAGGGCAGGATTTATCTGCTGGTGCTGAAGCAGGCCAGCGCTGGGCATGAGCTCTGCTTTTGAGCAAACTGTCGGGGTGTGATAGTTTGCTTCCAGTGAAGTTTGACTCACTGTATCTGGAAAGTGTCAGAAACGAGAGCTTGAAAGGTCATGACAGATCACTAAAGATAAATGGTTAAGGGAGAATAGCTGTTAAATGAAACAAATGGCTTAACTTGCGTAGCACTGAAGGAGCTGACCCTGTCCGGTAGTGTAAGGACCGTAAAATTTCCCTTTTATAACAATATGTGAACTTGTATATTTTTGATGGCGGTACGCTGACAACGTGATTTTTATAATGTAATTACTTTTTAAAAATCAAAGAAAACCCCAGTGAGATATTCAAAGTTTGGGCAAATGTACAGCATCAAAACCCGAAAGTGAAAATAAATGTATGTTGCTGGGTTTTCTCATGAATTTTTAAAAGATATGAGAAGAGCGATGCTGGTAACGTAAGCATTGAGGGGCTGTTTGGGTTAGTGCTGCTGAGTGTTAATGTGTTCATCTTCTGCAAGTGACAGACTGCTCCGTACAGTCGGAAATGTAAAAAAAGATATATAATTTTTTTTCATTGCTCATCGGTCCCTGTGGTTCGTGAGCTATTTTGTGTCACTCTAACGATGGCCCGTTGCAAAGACTTTTCTCTGTAGCATTTTTATGTCATCAGCTGTATGTGGTGCCCCAGCAAAGCGACGGTTTCCCAGCGGATGCTGAGAATCCAAAATGGGTCCATTGCTCCGTGTTGACTGTATCAATGATGTTGGGAACAGTGCAGGAGCGTGTCGGCTCAGGCCGGCCAAAATACGGGACGGTGGGTGCACTGAAAATATCCCTGTGGTTCTGGGGGCGAGTCCCGGCTCCCCGGCCTTCACGGGGGTGTTTAGGTGTGACGGCCCCCAGCCATGGTGGAGCAAACGCTCGGCACAGCTCATCCCACCCCCTGCCCTTGGCTCCGGCACCGTACGACATCCACGTGTCGCTGCTGTGGAGCAGAGTCTGGGCTGCATTGCGTTGCACTCGCAGAGAACAGGTAGCCATAGTGCGAGCTGTGTTTGTCAGTTGTTGTTGCGTACTGGTACTTTTTGAAGTGTTGTAGCTGTTTTGAGGCCTGATCATTTAATTTGAGGCAAGTTTCACTGAAAGTATAGGAGTGAGCTTGATCTTCTGTGCATTGTGCGGAGTTCTTCTTGAGAGGAAAAAGCAATACGTGAATGACCGTGGGAGGAACGACCACCTTTGCTGGTTTTATTACGGTGGAAAGCTTTAGCCGTAGCAGTTTAAGGTCTGGGGGTTTATGTTTTAGCTCGTATTAAAGCGTAATGTACTTACTGTAGCACTCTCAACATTTTTACAAAGGTTCTATCATGTTGTGAAGGAATAAGACACATTTGCTTGTGTATCGCCTTAGCCAAACTAAAAGAAGCATATTGTCTTGGAAAATTACTGCTGGCAAGTGTTTCAGGAAAGGGGGGGCAGCTGCAGACCCCAACAAAGGAAAGAAGAACAGAACAGTGTTACTGCACTAACACATCGATGACATTTCTTTTGATAAAATTAGTGAATTAAAAAAATAGTAGAAGAAGCATTTTTACTTGGTTTTTGAGTATGACTAATTTGCGCTGCGATACAAAGACTGCAGCAGCCACGTACATAATCCTGTTTTGATTTTAGGTTTCAACACATACAGATTGTGAGAACAATAACACAAAAAAGACAACATCCTTTGTCAGTGTGCTCTTTGGATGTGTGTGAGCTTAAGCCAGCGACGTCAAGATACAGAAATAATGGATGAAGTATACAGCAACAATTTGCAGATAAAAATAATAGAAGTTAAAGTGTATTTTACATGATAAAAAAAAGATGAAAGAGGAGGAAGTCTGTTACATCTGAGATGGTTACAAAATCCATGCTTGGTGAAGTAGCCTCTGCTGAAAAGATTGATGCAATGGGGAGTGACCTTGGCTTGGAGCAGGAGCTGGTGATGTATGTATGAGCATCTCGCTGCTAAATGGACCCAGATTTGTAGCACTAATATACATGGAAGCCCAGAACCAAACTCAGGATGGCAATAAATCAACAGCCACTTTGGGTGTCATTTCTGGTTTATATTCCACTATTGTTCTATCACTTTAATTCATGTCACTATCATCTGTTCATCTGGAACAGTTTTATATAATTTTCCAGTGGAGTTACCTGACAAATCCTATCAAATTAACAAGGTGCATTAACAATATTGACTGACTGTGAATTCTGAAGTTGCAGGACCATACAGTGAAAAATTTTTAAGGATATTTCCAGGGGTGACATTTTTAGAGGGGAGGGATGGGGAACACAAAGAATTTGCACCGTTATTTTTAGAACTTACCTTGACTTTTTTTCAGTGGGAAAATAAGAACTTGTACCATCACCTTTGCATATTTTCCTTAAACTACAGAAAATGCGACTTTGAATAATTAATGATTACAGTGAAATAACAGCGCCGATTTTAAATAATCTGCCCGAAATTAAATTACAAAACAAAACGGGCTCCAGATACAGCATCAGCCTGCTCAAATTAGCTAGTTCTAGCAGTCCTTGTGTTAATTGGACTCTTGATACGGTGCTTAATTGAAATGTGATCTCTCTGATGTGACGTATGTTTAATGACAAAGCGCATTCTTGGATTACTAGAAGCAGGGGGGTGGGGGTGGTGGCGTTATTGTACCCTGTCGTAATAGCCAGGGTTAAACTGAAGGTGGCCTTGTCCTAGCGGAAGGGGCTGCAGAGAGAAGCCACTGCAGGTGTCCACACGCTTTGATTTTAGAGTTGCATAAAATACAAATGAACCATGACCGTATGACCAGGCTTTAAGAAATATTGAGTTAATTTTGAGGGCTTGGGAGAGCCGTTACATGTGTGGCATCTTCCTTTATTTTGTCTCACAAAGTGTTATCATCAGCTCCTTTAGGTTTTCTCGTGCTTCAGACGAGGCACACGCAATGCATTTGAAAGCATCGTAGCCAAAACCCTCTAGAGGGAAAAGGTTATCTCTGCTGTTTTTCCAGAGATGCGAGAGTTAAATGATGTTTAAATACTTTTTTCCTGTATTGCTTCCTTTTGTCGTTTTCTCATGAACTTCACCCATAACTCATGACGGAAGAAATGTAATTATTTTTAAGGCTCCACACATCTTGATGTAAAAAGCACACTGGGAAGTTTGTTCCGTCGCGTCAACAGCTACCGAACAATGAGCTTCTGTTCATCAGTGTGGCGTAGCAGGGCTTTCGCTTTGCAATATGGAGATAAATTTGGCTATAAAATAGAGTGCGCGTCCGGGCCGGTCCTGGCTCGCTGTGAGCCCTCGGCCGCCCCGGCAGCCTCCTGGACGGGCCCTTCTCGCCCGACGCCGGGAGTGTCGTGTGGGGGGACGACAGAGGAGTTCCCTGCTCTCGCTGGTGGGGGGTCTGCGGTCGGACGTGGCCGTGCCCAGGTCACCTCCGCGCAGCAGCCGCGAAGCCGTCGCCATCTGGGGACGCCCGGGCTGGGAAGCGGCGCCCGGCGCCCATGCCAGGAGCTCCGCAGACCCTCAGCTTGCGCTCGGAGCAGCCTAATTAGAGCTGGCTTTAAAATGCCAGCAGTGTAAAAACGCACAGGGTCTCTGGGACTGCAGGTCTTTGTCTATGAGTATCTGGGCAACACAAAGAGCGTCTCTGTAATGCTGCGAATGGGTGTTGTCCTCTCCTATGGAGGATGTAGTGTAGATGCTGTGTAGGGACCGTGTGCGATAGCGTCTATTACAGAGAATAGTGATGATTGAAAAACCAGCAGTATCTTTTTATAAATCTTGCAGCTCGTGTAGCTACTGCTTCCAGAAGAGCTCTGTATGTGTTGAGAAGAATTCTTTCTGTGTTATTTCTTTCTTGTTGGTATGCTCGTGCAGGAGAATAAAATGCAGATTATCGGTGCAGTTTGATAAGCATTTGCTTTTGGTTTCAAAAGCTCCTGTGCTTTCAAAAAGCCCAAAAGGGCAATATACTTTCATCCCATTTAAGATTTATAAAGTGTGTCAAACAGCTGATATGAAATCGCTTAAACAGATCACTGTTGTGGCTCTCTATTCTTTCTCATCTCAGGTATTTCTGGAGACAAGGTAGAGATAGACCCTGTTACTAATCAGAAGGCCAGCACTAAGTTTTGGATTAAGCAGAAGCCCATTTCAATCGATTCTGAACTCCTCTGTGCCTGTGACCTTGCGGAAGAAAAAAGCCCAAGTGAGTAGTCCTTTTTATTTATGTTCTCTCTTCTCTCCCTCCCTGTGTGTGCTAGATGTCCAAAGAATTATTGCTACCATGTCCTTTTCTTTCTATAGGTGTATTTTATTCATCATAGGATGTTTTTAATCTGACTCGATTCTGTTATAGAGAACACAACATAAACAGAGACACATTTGATGAGTGTCCTTTTAATGCTGCGTACAGCTAATGGCATCACGAGGAGCGTTTCTTGCCCCCTGTCCGTAGCTGCTAACGTCGTTGTGCCAGGGAAACGCTGCCTTTGCCTGGCTGCTCTTTAGCCCCATAGCACAGAAGTCAAATATGTGTTTGGACATAATTGCAATTTTTTTGAACTTCGTAACATCCCAACTGGTTTTAAATAATTTCTTAGGTGCAATTGAGGATCTCGGACATAGAGTAAGTATCAGTGCAGTCTAAATTTGCTTCAGCCGTGGCTGGAGGATCCCTGGCATCAGGACGCGCCGCTCCAAGCGCTCAGTTTGGGGAAAGCCGTGGCGGTTCCTGGCCAGTGGCAAAGGCTGAGCTGGGGGGGACGGTGATGGACGGGGGGACATCCCCGTTCAGCCGGTCGTCAACCGGAGGTCAGTTTGCTGTGTTCAGAGCGCGACTTCAAAAGCCAGGTGCTTTTGCTGGTTGTATCGGTGGAGTAATGAGAGTCTGTAGCTGTAAAATTTGTTTTAAAAAGCACAAGATGGGCCCTGCGGGAGTTGGGCAATGTCTCCCGCTGGTGCCAAAATGTAACTATCTACTGTCAAAAAGTAACTGTGGTTCAAAAGCTCAGATGGGTTTTATTACACTTGTGCTTTTGCAGGGTAGGGATGCTCAGTATTAAGTACTTATCTGCAAGGTGACAGAGAGGGAGAATTATGTGATACATATTTACAGAGGTAATGATCTGTTGAATTCTCTTGGAAGAGTAAATTTATGGCTGCCACAGATTTTATCAGCAATTATTGAACTATATCCTTCTCCCCTTCATTACCCCTTCCTACTTCCATGTTCTTAGTCCAGTCATTGTCTTCGTTTTCTGTCTCTCCAGCAAGATTTCATGGTCCTTGGGAAGGCATGATCCCAAGGAGAGACTTCCCTGGTGACCAGGCAGCCCAAAGCGTGTGATGGTTGTCTTTAGGTGCAGTTTTGCGTTTATAAATGTATTATTAACACCTCTGGGCTTGTAGCCACATTTCATTTCAAATGCAAACGCTCGTGGTGGTAAAATTGTGCCCACAAAACGAGGCTGTATCCGAAAAGCCAGCCTTGCAAGCTGAGGTTTCCAGCTCACACTTCCGTCAGCACGAGAGTCTGAGACCTTCAAGCTGTCCTTCAACCTCCAGGACTGCATCCTGCGGGGGACGGGGCTCTTCAGCCCCAGAGGCAGCACCTGCTGCTGTGGGGAGTTATGTTTGTACCCAAATCCTGCCAACCCAGGCAGAAATCAGGGACAGGATTTCAACCCCCAGATAGAGCCCCGTGGTGGAAGGGCAGTACCTTCCCGTGGAGACCATTGAATGAAGAACCGCGGTCACTTTGGAGAGGATGCTGACAGGTTACAACAGAGGCAACCTTTATGATACTGAGGTTTTTTATTTACTCATTTTCACATGGCCGTCATAAACTTTTCTTATTAAATAAGCGTTCAGCATAGTTCTGAAAGGTGAAAATAATTCGTCCTGAAATCTGCTGACCTCTTCCCGATTCACTAAAGATGTTCCAAAAGTCATTATTTTAGACCAGTAGAAGAGACTTTTAGTGTGACATCTCAGAATGATACATTTTGGGGAACTCTTAACAGCAGATCACTATCTCTTGAATTTTAAATGGAAAAAAGTTATTTTAGTAGCATAAAGGAATGAAACTCACTGTATTTCACAAGTTTTGTCTGTGATTTTTATCAGCATAGTGATATATGTTTGTAGCAGAGTTTACATCAAAAATTATTCCTGGATCTTCCTTGAATGAATTATTGCAAAGAAAGAGAGGCTGAGTAAAGATAAGGTCTTCAAGTTCTGCAATATATTTTGTTTTCATGTTTTTATCTCTTGTAACACAGACATGCTCCATCTCGTCTTTCGGAAGTGTTCCGCACATGTAACAAAGCTCGCACAGTTACACCGGGCGAAAACACTGTGTGTTTTATTCAGCTGCCTGCCCTCCCTAGGCGTTGGTGGTTGGGGTTAGAACAAAGCCGAGTCCCGCGTCGCTAGGCTGACTCCTTGTCCTTCTGCAGAGGGGCGAAAGGTTTGCGGGAGCCTCCGAACGTGACCTTACATTTTTTTAGAAAGGGCAAGGGCTGTTGGGAGTGGAGTTTGGTCGCCGTGATCAGCATAGCTGGAGGTTTCTGCGACAGTTGTTCCTCTGAATGTGATAATTAACACAGTTTAATATTCAGTTAGCTCTTACTTTCTGCAGATTAAAGAGATTTCAGACTTTTTACATGCACTTTTCTGCAGAAAAGTTAAAATAGGAACTGTGTATCAACATAGCGGAGAGCTCACGCTTATGTTCTGTTAGTTTTCTCTGAAAAGACAGGTTCGTGCGGTGAAGCTTTAGTGGCACTTGTGTGAGCGTTAAAGGACTCAACATCTTCAGAGGTGACGTGTTGTGAATATTTACGGATGGACTCGGAGTCGCTCTGGATGGGCTGAAGCTTCCCTTCCCTGTGCTGCCAGTTCACAGAACTTGAGCCGAGTTCCGTGAGAACAGAAAATGAAAACAGAAAGCTTTGGCGTCTAATTTGCCATTAGTGTGGGTATTGTAGGCAGGAACGGCTGATGATTTTTTGTTTGCCCTTGTAGTAGGCCTGGGTCAGCATTTGAATTTTTATTTGTAAATTAAATCAGACTCCCTGAATTTAGACAGAGGGAAGAGGTAATGGCCCTGCTGGCTCGATCAAATGCCATTAGAACCTGAAGACACTGTGTATAAACGGCTTGTTTAAATCAGGTTCCGTCTGATTATCACGAGAGATTCTCGATGTTTTGAGTCTTGAAAGGAAGCATCCTATCATTGAGAAATAAGATTTAAGCCTTAATAAAGTAGTTGTCATTTTTATAGCTGAAAAGAGCTTTGTATCTCAATTAAGTGTACATAATATAAAGTCTTAAGGAAGCAACATAATACATTTAATACAATTATATCCCTTTGCAATAGTGTAATTTAAAGGAAATCTGATTCTGTTAATGTCTCTTACATTACTTGGACAAGAGAGAAACTTCAGTGTCACTGCCTGCTGCCTTCTTACAAAGTGCACTGTGGACCAAGCGTGGCTGTGATGGACGCGTGGTGGCCGTCCCTCCCGAGGGCCAGGGCTACCAGGCTGCCTCCGCACCGTGCCACAGCAGCGCCGAGCCAGCGCCGGGGCGTGGAGGGGCGAGCAGAGCGCGGGGCAAGTCTCTGAGCGGTGCTGGGGCTCACTTACAGTTTTCAAAACACATGGGGTTCTTCCATTCGTGTGTATTTCACGATAGCTGCAGAAATCAGATTTATTTGATAATTTACTTGAAACACTGAAGAAACGTTCTCCGTGATCCTTTTTCTGCTTTTTTTTTCATTTGTTTTAATGAAGCAGATACATCTCAGTTGGTAGGTCAAAATATCCTTAATATTAAGGTAGTCTAAACAAAGGTGTTCTGTAGGTCGCGGAGTACATTGGTAACTTCAGTTTGTAATTTAATTGCCTGCTTTGCACCCTGCAGCTTAAGATTTCCTTTAAATTCTTATTCCATTGTTGCACTGGGGCTTAACAGAGTGTTAACCTGGTAATAGGCACAGGGCCTCCCCATTATATGTCTCGCTATCGAGCGGTTCTGCATGACTAGTTAAAAAAGATGGCAAGAAGATTAATGAAAGCCGCCTAGTACAGAAGGGGGGTAGGTACCTTTGCAAGACTTCTAGCGAGGAGATATTAGAGCTGAACCAGAGCTTGGCTTTTTCTTTATCCTGTGACCTTTGAACCTGCCTTACTGTCGAGAGCTGCCAGCGGAGCCGACGTTTTGATTGATGTTGCTACACGAGTCAGTCTTTCCCATTGAATTCCACATCTGCACGAAAATAGCTTTTCTAGCAGTATTCATACTGGCTGTAAGTGATAGCCAAAGTGATGCCTGAAACGCTTTTATGTAGTTTTCGTTTAAAGCTAAAGGTATTTGATGTTTTAATTCAGTATCCAGTTCCTCCAGATTATGCACGTTGGGTAATACTAATTTAATGAATTCATTATTGGGTTGTGAAAGGACTAAAAACATACAGAAAGCATTGGGAAGGCATGGATTCCTGCTGCTCGGGGAGCTTAAATAGAGACGTTGCACGTTTGCTCAGAGCCCTGCAGTGGAGGCAGAGCAGAGAGGCAACAATTATCCGTGTGCTCTGCAAATGGTGCACAAAATATTGTGTGGAATTTCCTAATATTCGAGCTCCCGCTGTGAATAATGCGGTGTGTGAAATTACGGAAGAAAATCCGTACTTGATACGAGACTAATCACAGATTCTGGTCAAAAGGTAAAAAAAATGGGTTCAGCTGAGAAAATGTTCCCAAACTTCAGGCTCAGAGTGAAAGAAATCTCAAAGTGTGTAACAGAGAGATGAGTCCGAGCGCATGTGGACGTGGGTTTGCCGAGCAGGTGGATGCCTCAGAGGGACGGCAGCGACGGCACAGATGGCACGGGGCTTTGCCACGTTCCCCGTTTTCCGTGGCAGGGCCCAATCGTGCTGGGATGGGGGGCACCCGAGCCCTGGTGATGCCGGGGGTGTCAGGGACCTGCGGCACCCAGGCCCCAGCGACGCCAGGCGTGTCGGGGACCTGGGGAGTAGCCACGAGCGTTTGGTGTTGGGTCCCGGGCCGTGCCCGCCCGGGGCGGGGGTCTGGCAGGAGGGGACCCCCTCGCCCGCAGCCGAAGGGGCAGGGGGGGTTTGGGCTCTCCTGTCCCCCCGGCGGGGCAGCAGCGCATTAACCCATCCCCATCGAAGCCTTCTCGTAAAAGTACTCTGGAGCACAATCAGGAGTGCGCATTGCCTCATCCTTTTAACAAATATGTTTTGTAGCCCTATTAAAAGGGGTCTTCATCTATCCTGTCAAAGCTATTCTGCTGGGGTTTTTTAGTTTAATTACACTATCCAATTAAAACTCCTTGCTGCATTTTGATTCGCTTCTCCTTGGGCTTGAGTGGATATGACATTTACAAGGCTCGCCTTTCAAGCAGACAATGGCGTGATTGATGAGGTGCAGACGCAATGAAGGAGGCGATTGCCATGTGGAAACACTGCTTAGTGCATTTTGATTTATTTATCATCTTTTTTCCCAAACAAGGTTGCTGGTGAAGAGGTTTTGGGCAACCCCCAGTTCCACCTCAATTTTCACCATTCTTGCAAAAATCTTTATTAGTATTCTGCCTTTGATAATAATTAGAAGAAGAAACAAAAGGCTTTGGGGAAAAAAAAATCCAGATGCGTGAATAGTTACCACAGTTTGACATAAAAGTGGATGTATGCAGCACTTTAATTGCAACTCTGCTTTCGGGACATCTGGAAACAAAACATCGACTAATAGCAATGTTTTATAATAAGCCTACAGTAGAATATAAAGACCTGAGCTGTAGGAAAAGTGATCATGAAATATGCTGCTCCCTGAGAGAACGGGGCAAGCCAGCAGGACTACAACTATTATTTTTTTCTTTAACATTCATATCGTTTGTTCCCACTTCGGTAATGCCTTGGTTTGAAGGAGATCCGTCGCAGGGACGTGGCGTGCAGCCGGAGCTCACCAGTGGTTCCACCCATATCGGCGGGGTCAGGATTTCATCCGTAACTTTGACTGCCCTCACTACCTCTGGAGACATCACCTCTAAAATACGTACCTCTCGGATAAATATCACTTGTATAAAATGGGCTTAACCCCACTTTTACACTCAGGACAACATTCCTGTTCAATCCGTGTTGCTAAGCGAGCTCGGTACCGTATCCCTGATAATCCAGCTGTGGCTGCGGTGCAGCTCGTGACACCCTCCTAGAAGAAAAATTCCAAGTTTTCTTGTTATTAGAGGTTGTCCGGATGGGTGTTTTGATGGTGCTCCAACACTTCATTTCTGTAGGACCTTCAGGCCCTGCTCCAGGGTCACAGCATCATTTTTGAGGCAGCGCGTGTGGACTTCAAACAGCAGAGTCCCTCCCCAGAGCTTTTAGGTTAAATGGTGAGCAGAGGTTACCCCATTTCATGCGGTGCTTTAATTAATTTGCCTTTGTACAGAAACGTTGCTTGTGTGTGTTTTATTTTCATCATTCCTTGCCTTTTTACTAGTGTGTTTCTAATTCTTTGCAATCCTTTCTGAGTCTGTGAGAAGAGACGTCAAGGTTTGACCCTGTTGTAGTCACAATTTCTGAAATGGTGAAAATCTGTGATGATGGCAAATGATGCCCATAAGTGTTTTGTTCTTCAGCGAGGTCTTTCTCTAGCTATTTATTCCACTAATAACTCTTAATTGTTGACTTCTGCCTTATGGCCCTGTAATGACAAAGCAATCATCAAGGTATATTGAAAAATTAACATAAATTTGCATTTCCCGGTGTTTGTTTTCTGTTTTGTCCAATTCATGAATATTCTTTTCATCCTCCATCTAATTAGTGATTTAATTCAGTGCATACTGTTTTAAAGACTGGCATTGGCAAAAGAGAAGTTTTTGATACAGTCTCAATGGGGGCATGGGAGAGGAAGAAGGAAAACTGTTTCTAGTCTTGGCAGATTTGGTAAAAAGAAGCATCTTTTCTTGTGCAAATTCACATCCTTCCACTGTTTCCAGGCAAAAAAAAAGTGTATTTTTTAGACTCTGTATTACTCAGATGAAAAAGTGAAAATCTTTTTCACCTGTATGAAGTGAAGCATGGCGGACTGCAGAATTTTTGTGTATTTTCCCAAGATTGTAACTTGCAGAAATTAGCCCAAGATTTACCAATGACTGCATAAGCACATTTTAGTCAGTAGTTCTGGAAGCTGTAATTCAGCAATATTTCTCACCTGCTGCATGTCAGCGCAGAAGCGCTGAGGGCCGGGGGATGGAGCGCAGGGCGGGGGTTGCAGGAGTTCAGTTGCACCAGGGCTGCGCCAGGGGAGAGGAGGAGGGTGAGCAGCAGGTTTGCAGCTGGCCGTGCCGCTGCGTCTGGGGGGATGGTTGGTTATGCCGCGACTAGCCTCTGCCTTCACTTTTTTGGCAGGATTCTACTGTTAAAAATGAGGAGATATGCCAAACGATTGAACTGAAGACGTGGCGCTGAAAGAGCAAATGGTCTCTCCTCAGTGAATTTGCAGTGAATTAGCATCTTGCCCTTCTGCCCGAGTCTGCTGTCGGCTTTTCTCCAGGTGTAGCCACACAGGAACCTATTAGTGTGCCAGGGCTAGACAAGATTTATCCGCACTCGGAGCCGAGGCCAAAGGGCGCCCGTGGGACGATGTGGGTTCCTGGAGGTCGCAGCGGGGCGAGCTCGGCGTGGGCCGGGGGGGCACGGCAGGAGCGGGGCTGGTGCAGGGCACCGGCACGAAACCGGCACGGGTTTGCTGAGCTCTGCTATAGCACGGCAAACGCCTGTGGTAACAGATGAGCTCCTGTCAGTTCATTTGCCTTCCATAAATGTTTTAACAGGTAAACATAGCTGGGAATAACATGCATTTTCCATCGTACAGCTGATTAATTCTGATTGCAAAATATTGAGGTTTCCCCCTGTTCCGTTCACCCTCGCCATCCGCTGCAGAGGCCGACACTAAGGACCCTTCTGCCCGGCCCCGGGGCAGGGCAGTGACAGACGGCGCTGGCGCGTGCTGGAGTTGAACGCTGTGTTCAGACCCGCAAGCTAAAGGACACCAAACGGTTGTTGATGTAGGAGTCGTAGTAATGAAGCCGTTCGTGCAAGATCTGCATTTGTTTTAATCCTATCATCATGTGCGGTAGACGCCACTTGAGCTGCTGCTGTTTGTTACCAGATATTCTTATATGGAAATGTAAAACCATTGAAGTTCCTATTGATCTCTGAATTGTCAGGGGTGGTGCTCTATTGGAAAGAGGTACATCACATATTTAAGCACTCTTGGAAATGGAAATCAATCTCACAATTCATAAATTCCGTCTGGCTAGAGTAGTAGCAGAGCAAAGTGCCAGTTATGATTTCAATGAACTAATATTTCATGCTGTAAATAGTGTAATGTGGACACGGCGCACATAAACATAATGCTGTAATGGGGCTTTCCAAAGAAAAGTCTTCTCAGCTTCTTTCCACTAAATCACCCGTCAGGGCGAGGGACTGGGTTATGCCGCCTGCGCGGCGGGTTGTGCACAACCGTGGCGGTGCCGCGTCCCCTGCGGCTCCCGCGAGCCTGTGCTGGGGTGCGGGTGCATGGCTCAGCCAGCGCCTCGCCAGGGAGGCAGGGACCGGAGCCGCCCCGTGCCAGCGGGACCGGGAGCGCGAGCACTGCCCGTGGCTGTGCCGCAGCAGCCGGCGGCCTGGCGTGCTGTGCCGGAGCGGGTGTGCGGCGCTGGCGGCACCGGGCAGTGCTGGGCTTCCCGGGGGAGCAGGGTGAGCTCTGCCTCCTGCGCCAGGGCACGTCGGGATTGTTATTGGCAGCTGTGGCTCTAATTGTCATCAAAAGAGCTGACTCCTCACAATCCTAAAATAAGTGCTCGAAATAAAGTTCTGTGTTCTGCTTCTGTCAGCTGTACAAATAATTCTGCCAGAAAGGAGTAAATCACCGGTTTAAAAGAAAGATGGGAGTACTGGGGAGGGTTTGTTTGTCAGGCATGATGGAGGCTGTGGTCCCACTTAATTTTCATGTTAATATTTCACCCTGTGGTGCTGTGCCCTGTGGGGTGGTGCCCGGCGGGGCGGCAGCGCGTTGGGCCTCTGCTCCCTGCGCCCGGCGCAGGTTGTGCCGCTCCCACCATGGCGGCTGCCGCGCCGCACAGCCAGCCGCTCCCCGCCTGTGTCCATGAACACGCTGAGGGGTTTTGTGTCACCATTGGCTTCACGGAGCAGGTGGGTGCGTGCTCTGGGGGAGGCGAGTGGGGGAGCCCCGGGTGCTGTGGTGGGGGCAGTGTGCGTGGTGTGTCCGCCCCGTCTCAGGGAAGGACAGCCAGCAAGCGGGCAGAGAGCCAGCCGGGAGAGAGGAGCTGTGAGGTGTAAGGCTCTTCCTTGGCTTCCGGCACTTTCCAAGTCCCCCAGCCTTTCCTACCAACCAGTCTGTGCTGGGGGCAGCAGCCTCCGAAGCAGCTGGCAAGGGGAGGTCAGTGTGGAGCAAGTGGGCTTCTTGGGTGGAAGAAGATGCGGAGAGAAGCATTTAAACCAGGTGACAGGAGTCTTGATCGACACCAAGAACCATCCCATGAACTTCCAAGACCCAAACCAAAGAATCTTCTTGGGCAGAGAATGGATGGAGAAAAGCCCTGCTGAGAAGGACTTGGGGGTGTTGGTGGGTGAGAAGCTCAACACGCCCTGGCAATGTGCGCTGGCAGCCCAGAAACCCCCCGCAGCCTGGGCTGCATCCCCAGCAGCGTGGGCAGCAGGGCGAGGGGGGGGTTCTGCCCCTCAGCTCCGCTCGGGGGAGACCCCCCTGCAGCGCTGCCTCCAGCGCTGGGGCACCTACAGCAGAAGGACACGGAGCTGTTGGAGCGGGGCCAGAGGAGGCCCCGGAGATGCTGGGAGGGCTGGAGCCCCTCTGCTGTGAGGACAGGCTGAGAGAGCTGGGGGGGTTCAGCCTGGAGAAGAGAAGGCTCCGGGGAGACCTTCCAGCCCCTTCCAGTCCCTCAAGGGGCTCCAGGAAAGCTGGGGAGGGACTCTGGATCAGGGAGGGGAGCCATGGGACGAGGGGGAAGGGTTTTACACTGAAAGAGGGGAGATTGAGATGAGATCTGAGGAAGAAATTCTTTGCCGTGAGGGTGGTGAGCCCCTGGCCCAGGTTGCCCCGAGAAGCTGTGGCTGCCCCATCCCTGGAGGGGTTCAAGGCCAGGTTGGACGGGGCTTGGAGCAACCTGGGCTGGTGGGAGGTGTCCCTGCCCAGGGCAGGGGGTGGCACTGGGTGGGCTTTGAGGTCCCTTCCCACCCAAACCATTCTGTGATTCTATGATTCTAATCCCCCAGACCATGTTTTGTGGCATTTTCATATTTATTAATCAGTTTCTGTAACTGTGTAATATCAAATGTCCAAGGAAAGCTGTGGTAGCTGGTGGGGCGCGGTGCTGTGTCCTGTCCCCAGGAAAGGTGCACGGGCACTTTTGGAATCATAAAGATGCTGAATTCAGTCCCACGCAGAGCCGGGCGTGCATGCATTAACATACTGATGAGCTCCCAGCTAGGAATTCCCGCATTTTTAGTACCACCGAGGCATCATTTGTCAAATGATTTAAAGGGGTTTTTTTATTATTATTATTAGCCAATTTTTCAATATAGAATTTATATTCCAGATTAGTGCATCATAATGGTGTTTAATTAACATGCCACAATAAAATACTCGCATCTCAAATTTTCTGGCCACAGATCTGAGCATATATCAGTCACTTTTTGGAAATCTGGAGAATAAGATAATGTAAATAAGATTTCAAATTAGCTTTCCTCCAGAAAAGACCCGAATTTACAGTAATGTGGCTGTTACTTTATGGATTACTAACTTGGGCCTTTGAACTGAAAACTGGTGGAAATGTATAATGTATGGAATATGCTTAATTTTAATCCATACAAGTGAAGGATATTGTGCGTTATTCCATGTTCTGCACGTAGACCTCGCAGGTAGAGCCGTCCCTCCCGTCCCGCCGTAGGGCTGTCCCAGGCCGGTGGCTGCCACGCCGGGAGCCTGGCTGGGCTCAGCACCTCGCGTCTGTTCCATCACTTCAAACCTCCGTTTGGGATCGAGCAGCGGTGAGGCCAGCCGGCAAAGTGCTACGCAGATAAAAATTACAGTTATACTTTAATTTTGATTGTCCTGCTTGTAGGAAGTGAGATTCCTGGGTTTGAGCGTCTATTTATAGCATCGTTCCTGCATCCTGGTGTATTTTACAGTGGTGACGTTTCCCTTTGCCCTGAGCAACTGGAGAGGTTGTTGGAGTGGTGATTCTGGGGTTAATTGGCCTTTTGTTTTAAATATAGCACTTATATTCTGCATGTGATGGCTATACGGTGAATAGTTACATGAAGTAGTCCTAACGTGGTAGTTCGGCTGAAATATAGTCGTGGGCGGAACGGGAGCTAACTAGCCATTTGATAGATTTTTGCATTTCCTGCAGTGGGGATGTGATGGGAAAACGAACTTTATTGAATAGGGTTCAGCTGCTCCTGTAAGCCACCACTTGCCTTAAATTGAAATGACATGAGAAGCCTGTCAGCGTTTCATTACTTCCTTCTGTTGTGCTGATGGTATGCTAAGATCACCATCTGTGTTTTTCTTCTGTCAGGCACACAAGCTCCACTGAAACTTTACAGGAATATTCTGAACAGGTTTTTTTTTTTCTTATCTTTACAGGTCATGCAATATTTAAACTTACATATCTAAGCAATCATGACTACAAACACCTTTACTTTGAATCAGATGCTGCTACTGTCAATGAAATTGTACTGAAGGTGAGTATTAAATTTTAACGTGAGCCAAAATCCTGGGTGTTTTACCACTTGTGAGACATGAAAGTCTGCAAGAGGCTCTGGAAATACATGAACGGTGCGGTTCCTGAGGACCACTGAGGTGCGTTTGACTCCCCAGGCTAGTTGCTTGGTGCCTACTCATTTTTCCAACAGCTGTACAGCAGACTGCCTATTTGTGTGTAAGAGTTCCTTTTATACTTGTTTCTAGTTAATAGAGACACCAGTTTTCTGTGGGATTTTATAGGAAACTACCAAATTTTATTGTGCCTGGGTAGTTTCCTCCTCCAGACACTTGAGATGGTCGTCAAGCCCCGTGTCGTGGCGGAGGTGCAGGTGCCGTGCGGGGCTGATGCCCTGCCGCAGGACCCGCGTCTGGCAAAGCATCGCGGTGCTCCCGGCCCTGCCGTGTGGCTGCCGGCGCAGGGCCCAGCCTTGGGGACGCGGGCAAGGACCCGGCTGGTGCAGGCAGCGAAGCGGGACGGCAAGGCAGGGAGGGAGCAGCCACCCCGGTGGAGCTCGGCAGCGGGGCGGGCGGCCGAGCAAAGGTCCCGGCACCGCGGGGCTTGCGGAGACAGAGTGGCTGTTGTTCAGAGGCTCCAGGAGGGCTCCGGTAAAACCACACGTTGGCATCATGTTCACGGCCCCAGCACTGGCCCAGGCAGAGGCAGCGACAGCCAGGACAGCGCTTCGCTCCCGCCGTCCACGCGCCGTCCAGGCGGCTGGGCCGCACGCGGGGTCTGCACAGAGCAAAAAGGCTGTTTTTTCCCCACCCTGGTACTTTCTCAGAATCGTTAGCTTTTCCCGTGTCTCAGTACATACACATATTGACTTACTTTCTGAAACAAATTTTTGTAACGCTCTTGGAAGATTAAACTTAGTTTTCTACAAGCTAATATTTTGTAGCAATTCAGAATTTAAAAAGCAGTAATTTTGGCAAGCCATCTGTTAGGTTTGCTTTTATTTTCTATGTGGCATTTAGAGGATTGCTGAATAACGGACATACAATAAAATGATTCTTACTAATAATGTAAAATGTGAATGTATTTTGGGGGGTTTTCTGCTTACTTTCTGAACTGTTAGGCCGATTCTTTTGTTCCTACTTTATCTTAAATAAGCTGTTGGAATCCAGAACACTTGACACATCTGAGACTGGTCATAAAAGAAGGTTAAAAAAAAAAAGGTTTGCTATGAATAGCATGAATATTCCAGAGAGAAATGTTATTAAACAGTACTTTTTTTCTTAAGTTGCATATTGTTTATATAGAACATTTTCTGGTTTTGTGCCTAAGTTACCAGTTTGTTTTCAATTCTGTCAGCGTTAGGAGATGCGGAGAAATCAGACTTTTCAAATTAGGCTTTTTACATGATCAAGTGAGAAAGACCGAGGCTTTATTGACCATGAAAATTCCCTATATTTTTATGCCTTAAGCTGTAATATGCAATGAAAGTGAAACACTCTACAGTGCATAAAATTGTGCAAGTTTTAAGCCACAGCATATTAACCAGCTAATGGCAGACCAAAGGGCATTTTTATCTTTTTGATTCTTGCATTAACCTTCCATTAAAATTATCTATGTGATTATCACAAAGCATTGGAGATAATAAATTTAGAGAATAGCAGGCTTGTTAAATATCATTTAAAAATGCTTTCATCAAGTAAAATGTGCCAAAACACGGGGAAACTGAGATTAGCTGAGTATGCAAACATCGTAACGAAAGAATTATTTTTATTGAAGCTGATAAAGTCTTTTATTGAAGCCCGTTACTATATTAGACCAGCCCTGTGGGTCTTCACGACTTGCTGCGTTCGCTGGCGGTTTGGGTGTCGAGGGAGGGAGCGGGATGCTGAGAGCCCGCGGCCGCCAGTGGGGGGGAAGGCGGCCGGTGCCGAGCGGGGCGCTGCGGAGCTCCGGGCTCTCGCTGCCACCCTGCTGCCAGCTCGCTGGGACGCTTCCACCAAAGCTTCGTTGTGTTGGTGTGTGAGGGCCCCTGTCCCCCCCGGGCTCTCCCACTGAACCACCAACGAAATTAAATACCGTTTCGTGTCTTTGCAGGTTAACTATATTCTAGAGTCGCGAGCAAGCACAGCCAGAGCAGATTATTTTGCTCAGAAACAAAGAAAACTGAGCAGGAGAACAAGCTTTAGCTTCCAGAAGGAGAAGAAATCGGGACAGCAGTGACGCCAAGCCTGGAGGAGAGCCTGTCTGCCGAAGTCGGAGGAGGAGACGCTCCCCACCGCCCGAGACAGGTGGGAGCCAGGACTGCGGTGCTCCTGCTGCCGACAGGCGGGAGCAGCCGGGGAAGAAATCTGAATTATCCCGTCTCTCACGGTTGGAAGATTATCCCTCGTCGGTGATGGGAAGTCTCCCCTGTGACAAAAATAAAGAGCCATATCAGCCGGAAAGAAGACTGTTACGCATCAGGTTCCTTTGATTAGAAATAAGAGAATGACGTAGACTGGCATCATTTAATTACTGTATTATGTACAATCACAAGAAGAGATGTGATTACATATTATTTCACAGCCTGGTTAAAATAAATTATATACATCTGTAATACACCCACGTACACACAGGTATTGCTTGTGACATGATCAAATTTCTAAAAACAAAATGTAGGACAAATGTATCCATTTTTACTATTAATAAACAGATGTAATCTTTTTCAAGGTCCATATGATGCACAGTTCTTTTGGGGGGAGGCTGCAGTCCCAGATGGTTTCACTTCTGTTGCTGAAGTGCAGGAGGCAACCGTGAGCCAGGGAACAGCAGCCATTGCAGGGGAGCTGATTTGTGAAGAAACGTTGAGACAGTCAAGTCTGTTGTGGTTTGTTTTGTTCAAAAATATTTTTATTTGACTGTGCTTTTCCGCTTTGCATACGTGTTATTGGAAGTTACTTGCTGTAGTCAGCACGGTGCGTTGGAACCAAGGCGGCATCTCCGCGGCGGAAAGGAGAGCATCCTCCCGCCTGCGGGAGCTGCTGCGGCCGCCCGGGATCCGCTCTTCCTCTCTGCGACGGCTCGCACCTGAGGACTGGGAAATGCCTTCACCTTTTCTTAATATTATTCTTTAAAAATAAAAATTAAGACCTACTTTGTACTGGGATTTGTAACTATTTTGGCCTTGTCCATCCTTAATACGTCAGGGAACACGTGAGCGGGATGACTGGGAACCAGAGTTTTGGTTTTTGGTTCAGTTCACCAGAGGTGTCTTTCATAAATCTCTCCAGGTCGTTGAAGCTGGAGCTCTCTGCGCTGCTGCTGTGGGCTTTGTATCAGGAAAATGCCCCCAGTTCCGAGGGGTTTACCCACAGCGGGGGCGGCAGCGCTGCGGGTCCAGGGCCGCCCAGCCCCGCCTGCCACCGCGTGACCTCCTACGGTGTCCTACCTTGCTTTTGTATAGAGAAAACTTCCTGAGCCTTAACACATAGTTTAGGAATAAACACTAAGGCAGAGAGGTCTATGTGTCACTTACCTGTTGGGTTTAAGTTCTCGGTTTTTAAAGGTTTAGCCCTCCCGGAGCCGGTGTCGGTGCCCTCGGGAGGGGAGCCCTGCCCGCGCCGCTGAGGCCAGCCTGCACTGTACAGTCTTCCATGATATCTGCAAAGCAAGAGAAACAATATTTTATAGTATGATATTAAATTTTTTAATATTTTATATGCGCAAATGCAGCACAGATGCAATGGGGAAAGACCCTTCAAATAATGCAATGTAAATGACTCCTTTAACCAACTTTGTGAACTATTTAACATTAAAGTTGTTATGTGAATGTTCTTTTGCCACCTAGTTTCAATTCTTTCTAACTGAAGTAAAAGATTTCCTACTTTGGTATCCGAAACGACAGAAGTCTCCTACTTGTTTCCATGGCCGTAATGCTGTTGCCAGCCCCTTACGTTCATTTATTACATTATAGAAGCAGGTATTCAATACGCGCAGTATTTTGCTTTCAGTAAAGCCTTAAGATTCACATAATAAAAAAATCTCTGCTGTCTGAACTGTGGGCGCGTTTGTGGGCGCATAGTCACTGGCTGGACCACATGCGTTTACACCACCTCATAAATCACCTTCCACTTGCTTTATTTTTAGTGCCGTCTCCGCGCGGAGCAGGGACACGCAGCACGTCCCCGGGGAGCAGGGACAGGGCGGCAGGGACGGGCCGCTGCTGCTGGAAGATGCTCCAAGGGCTTGATGGGGAGCAGGCAAGGTGTGGAGCCCGGAATGAGTTCCTTTGCTCCAAAAGAGCCGTTCACAGTTAAGAAGTGAATTTACTTTCAAAAATGAGATCCAGTCGAATACACAGTGTGGAGGAAACCTTCCTTAAATTCTGGAAACGTCCAGCTTTTCAAGAGCTGACCAGCCTCTCCCTCAGAACAGCCAGTTCTACTATTTAGTGTTTGCGGAAAGAGTTAAATCAGAGCTCATGGTTGCAATCTGTGCGCAGCTGAACACAAATCCATCACGGGCTGGTCTTTCCCCGGTAGTTGTAGATTTAATTGATTCAGATGGGCATTCAACTGGGTCAGAAAAGCAAGCTGTTCCTTCCATGCATTGTTACTGGGCTTTGGGAGAAAAGGGTGGCTGCCGGCTCACGTATCGAGGATGGCTTCTCACTGACGCGCATTGGTAGCTGTTGGAGACATCAGAGGTTTTTCTGAATTTTCTCTTCTGCTGTTGGAGGGGGACCTGGCTTCTGTGGGCACCTGAAGTTTTACAGTCGCTTGCTCCTCATGGAGCAGAGCGTCCCCTTGCAAAAAATCAGGAGCACAGACCCTGTGCAAGTCAGGAGCACACGCACAGAGCGAGTGCCAGCAGCCAGCGGTGGTTCCCCTCACGGTGCCGAGCCCCAGGGGACTCCTACCTGCAGGCTAGTGTCAGCCCAGGCGCCCACAGCAGCCGGTGCTGCTCTCGAGCAGCCGCTCAGTGACCATCTTGCTTGGCTTTGCACAAAAAAAATGCTGCTCAGAGGGTCCCAAATCCACCAGGAGAGATGGGTGACCTTTGTGGTGAGACCCCAAGGTCATTCGCTGTGCTCCGAGGGTGGCTGAGCATTTGTCTAGGAGATTTGTGAAAGAATAAAATAGCTGATGAGCGGCTTTGCCTGCTCTGGAGCAGGCGGTTGATCGGGGATGGCCAAGGCTGCTGCAGCCGCAGGGACACCTGCCTGGGGAGAGGAGCCCTTGCCACCTCGGTTTTGTCAGAGTACTGGGACACAAAAGAGCAAGCTTTTAACAGAGGAGCCCGGGGCACCCAGGCCCTGCTGCACCCAAGGCGAGACCACTGGGGCACCTGGCCCGACCCAGCTCTCTCGGGGCCCCGCAGGGATTTGCCAAGAACCCCAGGCGGAGCAGTTCGAGCCAGAGGCTCCTTCGGGTTCGGGCTGGTGGGAGCCTGGTGCATCCCGGGGGCTTCTGCAGCTGCCCCTCTGCAGCCATGGCAGAGCTGGGACCCGGCCGGGAGCATGGGCTGCACCCACCCTGCACCGGGACTAGCAGGCGAAAACCGTTGCACAGCCCTGGGTGCAGCCCTGAGATTAATGGGGGGAGTTATTTATGGAGACATGTTTGTAATGGGCCCATGAATTTCATGGAAATACGCTGCTGTGGCGGCGTGTGGTATTGGGTGCTGCTGCCGCCGCTGCTAAAATTAATGCCCCTTAAATCACACCCCAGTGCAGCCTCCCCTGTGTGACGCTGGGACGAGGACGGAGATGTGCGGGGACAGAAGCCGGGCAGGGTCTGCAGGAGGGTGGGTGCTGCTCCCCAGCACCGCGGCAGTGCCTGCGCCGGGGCCACCGCGCGAGCCGAGGCATGGGCGGGGGGGGCCACAGCCCCGCGCTGCCGCTGCACGAAGGGTTAAGGACTGTCATGTTTTATTCTCCCCACACACCTCTGCTTAAATGCAAAAAGAGAAAAAAAAATCTCAACAGGGTGTTGTTCGCTCTAAAAACCCTAAGCATGATTTGTGAACTCTCACAGCCTTGGTAATCTCATCAGAGTAATGGGATTATATTTCAAATCACCATGGCCTGTTCATTACACATTTAAACTCCTTTGACAGAGGAAAAGTTAAATAAAATGTGTGCGTCAGCCCTGGTTGACTTTCCCAGTTCTCTTTCTTGATTAGACAAACAGATGCTGAGCTCCAAAATGAAAAAATAATGTGCTCATTTATTCATTTTTCTGACAAGTCACAATAGATTTTTAACTACAAATGAGCCCCCTCCCCAGGTGGGGAGCGCAGGGGCAGAACACGCCACGCGGTAATGGGCTCCGAGCCACCGGCTGGGGCTAAACTGGGGCACAAGTGGTCATTTCCGCACCACGAGCGCGGGGACGGTGCTGTGATTCCCCCGCTGCCGCCTGATGAATTTCTCCGAGGTGCTGCCGAACTGCACTTGCATTCCTGCCGCGAGTGCAGCCGCTGCCAGCAGCAGCGTGGCCCTGGCCAAGGCAACCTCGCACGAAAAGCCCCCGACCATGGGCACCCGCCGAGGTTTCTGGCACCTCCCGCTTGGCTCTGCTCACCCGCGCCGAGACGCACCCACAGGATGGTGCCGGGGCTGCCGTGGCCGTGGGACCACCATGGCATGGCCACTCTGAGCACCTTCCGCCACAGGCAGGGTGCCTGCCCTGCTCACTGGAGCTCCTGCACGACTTGCTCCCCATCGTTGCTCTCAAATTGACTTTTCCATGAGCATCAGGTGTGCGATGGGAGGAGCAGACGTGAGCTGGGCCCCAGCATGGGGGTCTCAGCAGCCGGCCGGTGCGGTGCCCCTGAGTCCTGCCTGGGACTTCACCGGCGGCGTTCAGGACTCTTCCTGGGAACTGCCAAGGAGGAAACACCTGTACCACGGGGAGCACTGGGGCCGCCAGCGTGCTGGGCTGCGCTCCCCACTGAAGAGGAGCGTTTCACGCTGGGGAGTGCTGGGGCTCTATTAGGGAGCTGAAATGCCAGATAATTAGAAATACACCAGCAAACACCATTATTGTCAGGAGAATGCAATCGCATACAGTAATGAAGCAATTATTAATGAGCAACTGCAAGGCTGTCATTAATTTAAGCTTTTCAGGATCACAGAGTAAGGCAACTTAAATGTTAAAACAGAGCCGGGGCTGGGCTGAGCCGGGCTTTGCCCCGCTGTGGGGGGGGCAGAGCAGGGCCGTCTCGTCACACCACTCCCCAGGCGAGACACCCTGCACGCCCGCAGTGCCATTCCAGCCCCGTGCCCTCCTCGCCTCGATCGTCCTGCCCCGCAATAGCACCAGCATGGGGAGCCCCGCACCCCCACGATGGGTCTGCAGGCAATGGGGATAGGGACGGGGACGGGGCCAGGGCTGGGGATGGGGACAGGGTTGGGTGCTGCCCATCCTGCAGCAGCACAGGCGAGATGCCGGTGGCTCCGCGGCATAAGCGCCGGGTGTGCTGGGGGACGGTGCAGCCGGGAGCCGCTCCCGCACCAGCGCGCAGCCCCGCGCTGCAATCTGTCACGGCGGCTGGGGCTCGCCGGCTCTGCAATATGTACCTCATGTCTGGGCTGTCATCGGACATAATTCCTCCCTGCTGGCATATTGCTGATTTGTGCATAAGTGATGCATGCAATCCACCTGAGCTAGGAGTCAGGGGTTTCTTGATCTGGGGCTGTCAGGGCAGAGTGTTTTAGTGCCTCCTGCGATTAGCTGGAATTGACAGGCCCTGAGAGCGGGGAATTGCACAACAGGGGAATTAACAGCCAGGGACTGAAGTGGAGTGTGGCACTCGTTTAATCTGCAATTTATCAGTTTACGTGGCTTCTTGTCGCAGGCGGAAGATTACACTCCAAAAAAGAAGGCTCCCTTTTTTTTTTAATTTCACCTGACAGGGAGAAGGAAGAGCAATATTCAGAGGCTGACACGTCAGATGGCTTCTGCTGGGTTACTGGCCCGTGCCGTGCTGGGCTGAGCCATGTGCAGCCTCCTCACAGGTGCCAGCATGGCGGCGAGACTGGCCCCGACCGCCCCGGCACAGGGGCACGGCTGCAGGGCAGGCAGCCCCCAGGACCCCAGCCCTGGCTTCAGCTGCTGAGTTTCTCCCCAGAAGGCTGTCCAGACGCTGCGAGGGCCACCACAGTGACACCGCTCCACAGCCCCCCGAGCATCACGGCCAGCCCACACCCGGGTGATCAAGCAAAGGCTTAGCAGCCCCTTCCCCAACGCCCTGCCAGCCCCACCTCCTGCCCCAGCACAAGCCCTCCCCTCTCTCTGTCCCCTTCCCCATCGCACAGATGATCCCATGTGCCCGCCACACCTCCGGGTCCCCTTGCCAGTTCGATGGCAGCCCTGTAGCGGTGGTGCCACACGGGAGCCGGCACGGCAGGGGCTGCAGTGGAGCCGCTCTGAGCTCAGTAAATTTCCCATCTGCAAGTCCCGGGGCAGCTGCAGCCCACTCCGCGCCCATTGACTGCCGGTTCCCAGCACCACGGCCTCCAGCAGAGCTTCCTGGCTGCCATGTCCCCGGCCAAGGCCAAGCCAGACACCCCTTACCCTCCACCAGCGTGGCTGCACCTGTGGGATGTCACCGTGGGAAGGGCAGCCCAGAGCAGGACGTGGTGTCCGTGGGCTGGACCCCTCCGACAGGTGAGCAGAGCTTCTGTACGGCACGGCCGAACTGCAAGGTGCCAACACTGGCCCCAGTGGTGGCCCCCTGGGCCAACTCCATGGGTGACCCGGTGCCTCCGCACCTTCAGTGTATGCCCACACCAGACTGCTGCTCTGAAGGAGGGTCCGCAGAGCTGCAGCCCCATCCCCCTGACGGGGCGAGCGGGAGCCGCATCCCAGGGCACAGAAAGCAGCAGCCGTGGCGCTGCCTCCTCCCAGCCCCCAGCACCCGCGCGCTCCAATTTTGATAATATCATTAGAGGCTGATAATGGTTTCCAGGAACACTGTAGCCTTTCTGCGAGGTGACAGCCTGTAAAGGCAGCATGACAGATAATGTATTCTACAAGGGTACAATAATGTGACTCCGAGCACATTAAACTCCTTTAATGTGGGTGACATACACCTTCCTCTTAACATACATTATCATCCTGGGGGCACACGCAGCACACAGAGACATGGAGACGGCACCCCGGCGCCCACGGACCCTCACCCTGCCCTGCTCCCTGATGCTCCCGGAGCTGGCACTGGTGCTGTGCCGGCGCTGGTGCCAACGCTGGTGCTGGCGCCGGTGCTGGCGCCAGCACCCCAGGGCCCCCCCATTCAAGCAGGAGCTCCCGCAGGAGCCCTGCTCTTCCTTCCCCTGGTGCGAGGAGGTTAAACCACGCGATGCAGATGCTCTCGCTGCATGTAGGCGATCTCCTTGGCCTTCCTTGATGGCCCGCTCTGATACTGCAAACCTTTATCCAACCTTATAGTATCAAAGATTATTTATAATGAATTAAATACGTTTTTAGCAGCTTCTTTCCACACTTACTGCCACACTTTCACTGCCACTTCAACTTAATTAGGGAGGCCTTGCTAAAGAGATGGGAATAAATGCATCTATAGAAATATATCTATGTATAAATGAAGAAAGCAGCCGCCACAGGTCAAACCAGTACTTTCAATTTATTGCCCTGGTACATTCATTTGTAAATAGCTTTGCCTTGCTGGTTTCTAAGTGCAAGGCTAATGTTGGAGTGCTTAAATTAATAGTGACGCACACCTTTCATTATTGCTATTAAATTAGGTGCTGGGCTTTGATGGATTCACTTGTTGCTGAACTAAAAGCCTTGTAGATGTGGGTGTGCGTATCCATTTGGTTTTACAGCAAATTTAGGTCTTAATGTCAAGCCAGACAGAGCTGAGCGAGTTCCTCCTCAGCACAGTCTAATTAGCAGGACGGGCACCTCCCGTGGCCCTGGCCCTGCTCCCCCGGGAGCGATGCGCAGGCTCGCCAGCACGGCGGCGGGGAGGCACGCGGCGCAGCGGAGCCCGGCAGGAGGACGCAGGGGGAGCAGCTGAGGAGCCCCCGCCCCAGCAGAGAGTTTGGGCCACGTTTCAAGTGCGGCATCCCTCAAGCGCCGGGGGGGCCAAGGACCCCTGGCATCACACCTGGCACCAAAGGGCTCGGCAGGTCTGTGCCGTCACCTCCTGCAGGCATCAGCCCCACGCCACTGTGGCATCCCACCTTCCTGTGCCCCTGCAGTGTCCCACCTTCCCGCACCCGGAGCACCACGGGGAGAGATGCACTGAAACATAAAAAGGAAAAAAAAACATAAAGTCCCTGCAGACATGTGGTGTTATGACATGTAACATCAGCCCTGTCACCTCCCGAGCTGTGACTGACGCGTGCCAGCGTGACACAGCCCCCAGTGACACAGAGCACAGCACGGGGAGAACCTTGCACCATGGCGTTCACAGTGGGGTCCCGCTGCCCCGTGCTGGCCAGGGGCCTGCAGGTGCCCTGGGACCTCCCCGCCACCGTCGCCGCTCCATTTCATCTAATTAACGCTGTGATTCTGCCAGTAGCATCGAGAAGAGGGAAAGAGCGGCTCATCCCCTGGACAGGGAAGGAGAGGGAAAGCAACGGCTCAGCCGGACCATTGTTTCCAGCTGCCTCTGGAGACACCTGGGATGGGACGGGCAAAACTTGATGTCCCTGATGCCGAGGGCTGCTGCTCTGCCAGGGAGCTTCTTCTCCACTTTGAGGGGCCTCATAGAGAGGAGATAAATAAGGATGTGTGTGTGGAGATAATAACTTGACTTTAATATGCCAGCTAATTGAGCACCCGCACGTTGGACACGGTGTGTGCCCGTGCTGCGTTTGCAGCCAGGATTGCGGCAGCACGTGTGGCGTGGCAATGCCCCAGCACCGCAGGACCTGCCGGCAGCGGGTGGCCGGGTCCCTCACCCGTGGGTGCCCATCTCCCCATGGCTCCTCCCTGACCCAAGGCCATGGGGACACTCATGTTGTTGGGTGACTGACGCTGCGGTGCCTGCAACAAGCTGGTGTGTGGGGATCCCTGCCGCGGGCACCTCGACCCCTGCCATGAGCACCCTGACCCCGCCATGGGCATCCTGACCCCGCCATGGGCACCTCACCCCTCTGCCATGGGCACCCCGACCCCTGCCATGAGCACCCTGACCCCGCCATGGGCACCTCACCCCTCTGCCATGGCCACCCCGACCCCGACATGGGCACCCTGACCACGCCATGGGCACCTCACCCCTCTGCCATGGGCACCTCGACCCCGCCATGGGCACCCTGACCCCGCCATGGGCACCTCACCCCTCTGCCATGGGCACCTCACCCCTCTGCCATGGGCACCCCGACCCCACCATGGGCACCCTGACCCCACCATGGGCACCTCACCCCTCTGCCATGGGCACCCCGACCCCGCCATGAGCACCCTGACCCTGCCATGGGCACCTCACCCCTCTGCCATGGGCACCCCGACCCCGCCATGAGCACCCTGACCCCCCGCCGTGGGCACCCCGTCCCCCCACTGCGGGCAGGGCCCTGGGCCCGGACGCCGGGGGCCGAGCTGCGGATCCCGGCGGTGGCGAGCAGCCTCTTGCGGGCTGTCCAGGCGGGGACGGGGAGCCCGGCAGCCGCGGGGGGCCCAGGGGGTGCGGGACAGAGCGCGGGCCGGGGCACAGGCCGGGGCTGAGGCGCCTTTGTTCTGCGGCGCCGTTCCCACTCTTGGGGCGCCATCTTGAGGCCGCCGGCAGCGGCCCCCGGCGCCACAGCCTGTGAGCCCGCCGCCACCGCCACCGCCTGTCCCCGTCCCTGACCCTGACCCTGGCCCTGGCCCCCCGGCTGGGGACCCGCTCGGCTGTCCCAGCAGCTCAGGAGCCGTTCGGGCCACAGCTATTCCCCCACGCTGCGGCACCCCGGCGGGAGCCGGCCAGGCTCGCCCCTGCCCGGTCCCTGCGCTGCCCCACGGAGCGGGTGGGACGGGCGCCACGGTACCCACAGCCCCCACTGACGCTGCCGGGAGACCTTGACCATGTCCTCGGGTGCCCCCGGCCGCCATTTGGCCTGGGGGAAGGGGAGGTGGACGCAGCGCGGTGGGTCCGGCACCCTCCACCCCTGGAGACCCAGCGGGGCTGGCCACGGTACGGGAGTTGGTCTCGTTACGGGGTCCTGTCCCAGAGAAACGGGTCAGGATGCTCCTTTAGGGTGAAGTTTCTTACTTCTGGAGAAAAAAGTCCCCAAAGCCTCTGTATTGGCCCGGCCAGCGGCTGTCGGGCTTCACTGGCATTTTCTGCCCTGTGCCACAGAGCGCAGAAGGTTTGGCCGCCGCTGCGTCTGGTTGCCCATGGGCACACACGGCAGCCGGGCCAGGACAGTGCCACGCCACAGGAGCACGCAAGAAACATTTCAATGCTGATTCTTTTTCAGATGATAAAATTTGCCTGTATTGTCAAATATAAGCCCCTGGGTTCCTGAGAGCTAAACCCCGGCAAGGTCGCCCGTTTCCATGTGAATTTCATTTGCGAATTTCATTTGCGAATTTCTTGTCCTTTTTACACAGTCCCATTTCAGTGTTCTCAGGTGCTCGGCTATTTTCAGAGGTCAGCCTGCATGTGTTGGATCAAAAGGCCTCTCTGGGGGAACAGGAGGGGACTTGCATGGGATGGCAGCCAGGGGCCAATAGCCCCCAGCAGCTGGGGGTCCAGGGACAAGGGGACCATGCCTGGCCCAGCCTGTGCAGCCAGCTGGGCGCGTGGGGACCAGTGGGTCCGTCCTGCCTTGTCCCTTTGCTGTGCCCACACCATCAGGGACCTGCACGCTCATGGCATGACAGTTCTGAGTGGTTGGGGTTAATAATACTCCCTCCCCCTATTATCGACTCCATGATTTCTGGTGAATTAGGTAAAAAAAAAAGGCTCTGCGGGTCCCTTTGCAGATGACATTCCTTCTCAAAGGCGTCTCTTCCCCAGCCCTGTGCGCCTGCCATGCCATTTGGAAAAAAAAAAAAAAAAGCCATCTTCTCGGGGGAATGGGGCCATTTACATCCCAGTTTGGTGCCTCTCCTCACTTTGTTGCTGGGGGGCATCGAACTCGGCCCCGCACTAAACCCTGCAACAGAAAAATAAACAAACGAAACGACATGGCGGGCGAGTCGGTGGCTTCCCGAGGCTGTGACACTTCCCCTTGGCGCAGGGACCCCGCTTCTTTCTTTGCAAAGCACCATTATTAGTCAATAAAAGTTAAATCTCCGCGATAAGATGGCACCCCCCATGGAGGAACAGACTGATCGACTGCAGCACGAGAAGATCTGATAAAGCCCTAATCCAATTACTCGCCAATGTTTGTTCTTTTTTTTTTTTTTTAATGGGACTTTGGGGTTGGTGGTTCGGTTTTGTTTTTTTTTTTCTTTTTTTTTTTAATTCTCCTGAAGAATTTTCTGCCTTTCCTCTGCTCCGGGTGATGAAACGGTGCCAGCCATGGGAGGAGCGGGCATGGTGGCCAGGGCTGAGGGGAGTACTAGCCACCACAGCCCTGCCCGCGGCCGCCGAGGGGCTGAGACCCCTCCGGCCGGGGCGGATGCCCCGGCCGGGGGGGTCTCAGCCCCTCGGCAGCCGCGGGCAGGGCTGCCAGGCAGGGGGTCTTGCGGCAGAACATCATCCATCCATGGGCTCTCCAAGCAGCTGGCATCGGCAACCAGGTCACCGTCTAGCCTGAGGGACCGACATCCCCGTGTCCAGAGCCAGGGCAGAGACATCTGTTCATTGCAGCTTCCCTACGGACAACAGGGCGCCCGAAGTGCCCGGGGCGGGACGGGGGGGGCGGGACGGGGAGGCGGGGGGGGGAGATGCAGTTGAAATAGGGGGAGTAGGAAGCCTTGGGGAATGGGAGCGGTGCTGGCACAGGGCAGCTGCCGTCGGCACCATTATGGCATCGCCTGCATGGATGGGGCTCTGCACCCGCTCTCGCTCTCAGGGTTTGGGTGAAGTGCTGGTTATTATTCTTTTTATTTGCTCCTGCTCTCTGTACACGAATTCCCACTCTGTGCTAACTGCTGGTGTGCGGTGCTATCCCGCTGCCGTGGTCTCAGCTGGGACAGAGCTGACTTTCTTACCAGCAGCTGGCGCAGTGCTGTGTTTTGGATTTGGGATGAGGGTGATGTTGATGGTACACCGGTGTTTTCAGTTCTTGCTAAGCACTAAATGCCTTCTCTGCTCCTCACGCCAAGGAGTGGGCTGAGGATGCACAAAAAAGTTGGGAGGAGACACAGCCGGGACAGCTGACCCCAATTCACCAAAGGGCTATTCCATACCATGACGCTATGCTCAGTGTATAAAAGCTGGGGGAAGAAGAAGGAATGGGGGGACATTAGGAGCGATGGCATTTGTCTTCCCAAGTAACCATTACGCGTGGTGGAGCCCTGCTTTCCTGGAGATGGATGAACACCCGCCCACCGATGGGAATTGGTGACTGAATTTCTTGCTTTGCTTTGCTTATGTGCATGCCTTTTGCTTTACTTATTCAACTGTGTATCTCAACCCACAAGTTTTCTCACCTTTGCGCTTTTGATTCTCTTCCCCATCCCAACAGGGGGAGCGAGCAAGTGGCTGTATGGTCCTAGTTGTCGGCTGTGGTTAAATTGCGACACCCACCCAGCTCACCCAGCTCGGCGGCTGCCCTGGTGGTGGGGACGGGAGCGGGCAGGGCGAGCAGGGAGGATGGGGTGGCCATTTTCGGCAGCAGCACATGGTGTGGGCAAAGTTTGGCAGGAGGAGCAGGCAGCGTGCTCCCTGCTGCGGGGATGTGCTGGCTCCCACCTCCCTGCTGGCACTGGTGCCACACGAGTGCCTCTGGCTGTGCCAGGAGATGCTCCTCGTGCCCGCGTGATGGCTGCCAGCCCACCCCCAAGGGCCACGGACAGGTGCCTGCCTGACCCTCCCCATGCCCACACAGGTACGATGGGGACACGTGCGTGGAGCCGGTGGTGGTGACAGGTCCCGCTGGGTGCTCCATGTCTGAGCCAGGACCCCTCTGCTGGCAGTGACACTCAGGCACAGGCAGTGTCAGACACACAAACTCCCCTTCCATGGTGCTCTTTGGCATTTTAGAGATAATAAATTGCTAATCAGCAGCCGCCCCCTCCTCAGTGTCCTCTGCAGCAACGCTCCAATAATTAATTATAAACTACAATACTGATCAGCTTGCGTGTTCTCCGTCTGCACTGACAATCATTAACCATAATATGAAATTTATAATGTTGAGACATGGAACCTGGTGAGATGAACTGCTCTGCTTTTTAATCAGTTTTATGGGATGATATAATGCATTGATCGACAAAGACAAGATACAGCGCGTGTTCCTGTGTCTATAGCCATGCAACCTTATTAATTTAGATTTACAAAGAGTTGCTTGATCTGGAGGGGAGAGAACCGGTGAAGCCGCCCCACGCAGGAGGGACCCATGCAGGACCCTGCCAGGGCAGCAGCCGGGGGGGCTCCCTGGACAGGTGGCGCCTTGGCGGGGCTGCTGCGGCCCCGGCTCGCCTGGCTCTGGGCAGGGCTCCTCAAAGCCTGGCTGCGGTGGCACGGGGCAGGGTGACGCTGGCGGGACACCAGTGCATTTGTCCCCATCTGACGAGTGGTGGGGCAGGTCCCAGGGACACAGCGCTGGGCAGCGTGTGCCTGCCTGCACGTACGTGCCTGCGCCTGGCCCTGTCTGAGCCCTCCCTCCTCCCCCTGAAAGGCATCTGTGACTGGGGCATCGCCTTCCCAACCAGTACAGCCCAGTGGCGGCCGGACAGCTGGTAACCATATTGGTGTGTCTTGGGCTGTCATATCACATTTGCACGCCTGCTGTTGCTCTGCATCCGGGGAAGGCTGGGGCGGTGGTTTTCAGGTCAGAGGCTGCATCCAGCAGAGGAGGAAAATTCCCATTTCCCCACCAAGACTTTAACCATGAAGTGGCCCGGACTCAGCTCCTCCACCCCTGGCAGCAGCTCAGCACCGTGGCTGCCCTGGCACCCCAGCCATTCCCTGGCACCCCAGCTGTTCCCTGGCACCCCAGCCGTTCCCTGGCACCCCAGCCCTTTGCCAGCGCCTGCCAGCCACAGCTCACCCCTCCGGCCAGCGTCCATCCCAAGGAGCTGAAACGGCAGCAGTCAATAGTGAGTGGGGCTGTAATTAGTGCTGGGTAGCACGATTTTATGGAAAATAGGGCTTGTAAAAAATTTTGGTTTAATTCTTTTAATTTAAAAGTTTAACTAGTCAAAGTAACCGAGAAGCTGTGGTGTACTTAGGCTTCTATTAAGCATTTGATTTCATAGTACATGACGTTTTGATTAAAAAATTAGCTCTATATAATATCAATAGAGCACACATTAAAAGGATTAAGAATTGGCTGACTGACAGGTCTCAAAAAGTAGTTGTCAATGGGGAATCATCATCAAATGATGATGTTCAACATTTTCATCCACGATCTGGAAGTAAATATGAAATCAGTGCTGATTGATAAGATTTGGGATGACAAGGATTAGTGGGGAGGTGGGAAAACTGACGGGGAGGGGATGCGGGGGCTGAGATGATGACCCACACAAACGGCCTCCCGACAATGCCGCGTCTGGGTTGGCCTCAGCCAAACCTCAGCTGCTTGTGCCACAGCAGACAGCGGGTCTCTGTGGTCCCACGGGGATGCAACGGTGGTGATGGGAGGTCAGGGCTCAGCCACCCTCCCCACAGCCCCCACTGAGTCTCTGTGAGATCACTGGTGCTGCTGCAAAGGCTTGTGCACAAGCCACGAGCCTTCACGTCAGCCCTGCGCTGGGAAGAGCAGCAGACACTTCTGCTGGAGCCGTGGGGGGGTGTTCATGGCACCCTGAGCCACACCGGCACTCACGGGACAGGCACGGCACAGCCGGACGTCACTCGGGGCCGCTCTCACGCACTGTTTCTGCACATCATCTGAATACGCACAAACAGGACATAAGTGAGCTTTCGGGGAGATGGAGAGGACAGCACACGCCGGTGCAAGGCCTCGTGTGCCACACCGACACGCCCCGAGCCATCCGGGCTGCTGCTGCCCGAGGAGCCACGAGGACTCAGTCACCCTAAACTCGGGATGCAGCTCCAGGGACAGAGCGATGGCTGGGGGGGCAGCGGTGCTGCAGGGACCCGTGTGGCCCTGGTGCCGCCGACCACCCCCCGGCACAGGGCAGGACACCGTGGCTGCTTTTCCTCTGCTGCCTTTAGCAGACGTGGATTTTTGAAAGGCAAATCTCTATTAGTGCAGGGAGTGTGCCTAACCCACATTAATTCCCAATTGTGAATGCTTTCAATTAGCGACTGCAGGCACTCAGCCTGCTGGATGTGTTCATTAGTGACACGGCCTTGCTGCTCAGTGACAAGCCGGATGACAAACCTGTCTGAGGGACACGCAAGGTTTCGGCTGTGGCACCGCGCTTGCATTAGCACGGGAAGGGGGCAGAAAGGTGAGATGCTCCCAGGTGCCTGCAGCAGAGCGGGGATGTGCTTGCACCACTGGACGCGTGGACTCCACAGGGATTTGAGGGGATGGCAGAGCCCTGGTGCCCATGGCCCTGGCGAGGGTGAGCAGCGCCCAGTGACAGTGCACGCTGCTGGAGGAGCCTCCCCCGTCCCAGGCTCAGCACATCCATCACCAGGAAAGGCATTTGCGGAGTTCCTGGGGCCACCACAAGTGCTGAGTCCTCTAAATCCCGCTGAGCAGATGGCCCTGAGCCACCTTCAGAGACACCTGGCCAGCAGAAGGACACATCCTGTCCTCCACCATGGGTGTGGGAGCAAAACTGCGGGGCCCTTCGGTGCTTCTGCAGGGCGGCAGTTTGGGGGATCCACCTGCCCAGGGGACACATCCCAGCACGGCAGCAGCGCTGCCTGAGCTGAGCCCCCAGCAGAGGAGTCACCACCCGGCATTGCTGCCCTCCCGGCTGCCCACGGGAGCCGCTGCGGCTCGGCGAGCTCCCGGCTGCCAGCGCCCATGGCAGCCCGGTAAAGGCATTGCGCTTCCACGGGGCCCGACTGGCCCAATAAAAGATTATCAGCTAAATAAAACAAGAAGTGAGTGATGCCACTATGCCCTGCTGGATTGAAATTGTGTGAGCAAAGTGGTTTTCTCAGGGAGATTTATTTCCTCTGCCGGCTGCAGGCAGCCAGCCCAGCGGAGAGAATGAGCCTCTCGCTCCGAGGCCACCGCTCCCTCCTGCAGTCAGCACTCGGCTTTTATTTCATTTTTGAGGGAATCAGAACAATAAAGGAAATACAAACAGAGCTTTGCCCATCGCAAGCCCAGGAGCACACAGGCGTGTGCACACACATGCACACCAGTACACGAGCCACGTGCTCCAGCCCTGCACCCCTGGGCCCTGCTCCCCCACCGCGCCGGCAGCGCCCAGCCGACACCTCAGCACCGAAATCCCTCCTTCCTCTTAAACTGCTCGCTGTCACCTCTCCTGTCGTGAGCTTCGATTTCAGACAGCGTCCCCCTGTAATGACCAGGCACCGCTACCTGCTCCCGCCCAGTCCCGCTCGCTGGAAAGCACGCTATTAGATCCCCAGTAATTGTAAATATCGCAAAGTGCTCGAGTCAGCAGTCTTGCTGAATTTTGCTTTCAACATCTGCAGCCCAATAAATCTTTGTCTCCTTCAGGTGAACTGTGCTCTCTGCTCGGGCTCCAATTTACATCCCTCAGCACCATCACCGCGGCAGCGCCGGCCCCGCCAAGGTCCCGCTGCCAGCCCCGTCACCCCACGGGGCCGTGGCCGCAGGGACAGCAAGGGACCCGCCGGCCTCCCGGGAGCTGCGGGTGGCCCCAGTCCCGCCAGCAGCGAGCGGCCGCGCTGCAACCGGCCTGGCGGCTGCCGGCACCATGCACTTCCTGCCAAAACCCTTCTACTCACCAGACCTTCACTGGGCTTTTTTTTTTTTTTAATTGTTTTCAAAACAGATTTCATGTGGTCCCAAAATGAGACCATGATTGTAAATTAAAGTGTAATTAGCCTTTACGCTTTTATATTCATTAACTCTTCTCTGTTAATGATGCAGAGGCTGGAGCACAAACCCAGCATTATGAAACCACATCCAGGAAATAAAATAGTGATTTAGATAATGGCCAGAATGTATTGCTACTTACACATAATTAAACAAATGCTCAATTTACACTTGGAAACATGAATGAATGTTGATTAACCCCAGCCCAATGACTCTGCTGGCGATGTGGTTAAGTGGCCGTGCTGCCGGCAGGGCTGGCAGTGGTGGGCAGCGATGGGCAGGGCAGGGCAGGGCACCCATTGCCCGCCACGCACCTGCCCGGCCCAGCTGCTGCCGCACCGCCAAACCGCGCAGCCCAGACCCACTGCCACCCCCGGCCGGGAGAGTGCTGGGGTCACCGCCATGGCAGGCCGTACCCGGCTCCTCGCAGAGCAGCAGAGTGGGTCCAGCGCAGGCACCGCGGGGCTGAGGAGGCATCACCGTGCTCTGGCCGAGCAGCACCGCGTGCCAGGGGGTCACCGTGGGCTCTGCTGCCTGGCCTGCCTGCGGCTCCTGCTCAGGCTTTGTCTCCTGTCCCCCTGCGCCTCCTGCCCTCCAAATGTGCCAGTTACTATGGAGACATTGCCTCGTTAGCGCGGGAGGAGCCTAACGAAGTCCACTTGTGCAGGATAACGCTATTCTCTGCTGCAGATCCTGGGCCCTGGCTCCATCTCCCCTCAGGGCAGCACAGCGCTGCCTGTGCCCCGGCTCCGCGCCCAATGCCACCGCTGTGCCGAAAGCAGGGGGACCATGGTCCTCGGCCTGGTGGGGCGAGAGGTGCCATCCAGTGTGGGCTCTGCTACCCGGCCATAAGCTGAGCCTGAGGAACTGAGCTGCTCACAGGGATGGCTCAGCCCCACCGTACCTGGTGCCAAGCGGAGCCCCCATGGCATTTCCCGGTGAGGTCGGCTGTGCGCTCTCGGCCAGGACAAGCAGGGGCTCTTCTCACCAGCAGTGTGCGACCAACATGGCCCCACAGAGGTGTCTCCCCTCCCGGAGCCAGAGCCCAGGTCATGCTGGGGGAGCAGGCGCCGGGGGGCCCGTGTGGACACGGACCATCCCCTGGGGAACTGCGGTGCGCTGGCTCCAGGCTGCCCGCGGCTCCCACGGGGTGATGAGGGCAAGAAGCTGCCTCCACACCCCACACCCAACCCTGCCCCAGCACCCCACACATCACTCCAGCCCCTGGGCGAGGGACAGGAGGGAGGTGTTGGTGCTGCGTGGCATGTCGAGACCTCTGCTCCCAGGGACTCCCCGTTCATGGATCGTTGACTCAACAGGCCATAATGGCTCCATCTATCGGGGTCAATACGGGTGCCTTTGACACATGATAGACAATAATTGCTCCTGCTTAGAGACTTTTTAGTTCATGGATCATTGACCTGATGGGCTGTAACAGCTCCGAAGGAGGCTGCACACCCCTGCGCTTAAATGCCCTCAGGAGCCAGCGGCTGTGTAAAACCACGGCAAGGGGCCACGCAAAACATGCTCTCCCCAAAAAAACATGCTCCCCGGCACAGGTTAGCAAAGGCCCCGGGGCCCCTGGCAGCATGGCCACAGAGGAGGCCATGGCAGGAGGCGCAGGAGGAAAGGCCAGCACCCCCCAACATCCCTCGAGCACAGGGGGATAGGAGTGGGGTGCAGGGGGACAGATTCACCTCCCGAGGAGCTCCCCTCTCCGCCAGCAACTTCCAGGTATATGATTTAATGAAAGGCACAATAAGAAGTGAAACAATTAGAATTTCTGCCTCATTATCATGGTAATCTTATCAGTCGGATAATGAGGTATTAATGGAGATTTAATGTGCCTCTCATAACAGAATCCCTTGGAGAAAACACATAAGGAAATTGCTGTAAATCCACTTAATGATGGAAAGGTCCCCAAACACCATATTCCAGAGGATGAAAAATGCTGGATGCAAATGAGAGAGAATCAAGGTCAATAACACTGCGGGGATCGAGATCACGGCAGCACCGCATCGCTGCCGCGCATCCGCCCCGGTCCCGCCGCTTCGCCCATCCGCCCCGTTCGGGGCGGATGGGCGAAGCGGCGGGACCGGGGCGGATGCGCGGCAGCCACCGAGATCCTGCTGTCGTGTAGCTGGTGTGAACCTTTCTTAATAAAATGACTGAACCAAAGTACTTTCGGACTCGAGCGCTCCAGCCAAGGCATCAAGCAGCACGCAGCGAGGATGGGAGGCTGGCGGGGCGGCTGTCCCCAGGTGAGCAACCTTACGGCGCCGTGACAGCAGGTAGCTGTTCTCTTCTCTCAAGCTCCTACAAGCGCCAAGCTGCGCGATTGCAAAAATAAACAGCTGAAAAGCTCTGCGTTAAGCAGCCAACTCAGCGGCGCAGCCTCTCCCCTTAACTGGATCTTGCTTCTTTTTTGCCACTGTCACCCCCCGCGAGCTGTCGGTGCGCGCGTGGAAAAAGGTCCGAGGACACACGACGGGAGGGAAACCACGCGGAGTTAGTGGTAAGTTGTTCACGCTCGCAATGCCATCTCCAGCACAACTGCTGATCGCACGGGAACAAGGCGGAAACACGAAACCCAGGCGGTTAAACTGCTCTCCTTTTAATCAGTTTTTACAGAATAATACATTAATAATCACGTTAGAGACAAGATGGGTTTCCTGTATACAAGATTGTGCAAGCTCATTAATTTAGATTTATAAAGGCTTTACCAGTTTCAAAGAGGAGAGGCAGTACAAAGCTTTTAAATAGAGGTAAAGCACAATTAAAAGGTACAGAACACACACTACTAACTCAGCAGAGATTAATTCTCAAGTAGTACAGGCTCAACCAGGGCACCAGCTGTTACCCAAGTAAGAGTATCCTTCCCCCTCCTTGTCCACTGCTCTCCTGCTGCTCCAGCTCTCCCGTCACGCTGCCAGCCGCAGGCTGCACCGCAGCACGGCCACACAAGTGACACTCGTGCCAAACACACGCTCCCCTTGCCCGAAGCTTTGCCGCTGAAGGGGTTGCCTCCTCCCGCTGCTCCTCTTGGCCCTAACCCCGCCTCCACACCCCACTCAGCATTAGCATGGCAGTGAGATCTCAAACTTCTGCGAGAATTTGGCTTAACAGAACACGAACGGTTTCAAGCAATACGAACCAACACTGTGCTCACCAAAAACTCACCTACAGGAAACAGGATCATGTTCGTGGCTTTTTTTCCTGAAATTTATGGCAGTTACATTCAGCATTTGGTAGTATAAGGTCTTCAAAACAAAAACTTTTAAACTCAAATACTTAACAGGCCATATGTGTTCCAATTCTCTTTAAAGAGGATTAAAAAAAAAAAAAAAAAGCTTTAAAGAGAAATCTCATTTAGGGTTAGGAGCAAAAAGGCATCTCCTAGGGATGAAAAACCAGCCCTTCCCTTTCACTCCTCGACCCAAAACCGGAACACCCCGCCTCTGTGAGACCGCCGGGCACAGCCACGCTGGGCACAGCCACGCTGGGCACAGCCGCGCCGGCGGGCACGCAGGGGCACTCGGCGCTTGCTCCAGCCAGCCACCGCCCAGCGCCCGCCCCAGCCCCTGACTGCAGCCTGCTACCAGCGCCCTCTCCCCCCCCCTTCCCCCAAAACCTTCCGTTCATCCTTCAGTGGTTGAAGTAATTTAATTAACAGAAAGCACCAAGTTTACAGCAACAGGTACATGGTTGGCTGGCACCTTTTGGCAACAGTTCTGTTACTTTTGGTCCTTTATGCACTGTCCTTCCACCTTTACTATTGCACACCAAAACCTAACGACATCACTTCCTATACATGTAATTTACCAGTTTAAAACAAAACGTTACGGGACACCAGGGGAAAACAGTAAGAGGACATTACATGGAGGTTTTTAATTCTTTGGAAAGTCTAATTCTCTAGCTACACCTATCAAGACTATATAAAGGACTTTCAGAGTAGGTTGGAAAAAAGAAGCAAAGGACCACCTTGCTATGAAGGCTCTCGGCTCACCTGGGGCTCATTGAAACACTTACTGGGTTTAAAATAACAAAATAACAATTACAGAAAAAAAGACTCCAGTTCCTTGAAGTATTTTTCTACGCAGGAAAACAGAATGATATAAATTGTGAAGGGAACGGCTCCTGCCCCTTCCACGAAGGAGAGCAAAGCTGAAAGACCTGACGGTGCTGATCAAATCCCGCTCGCCAATCTGCAAACAGAAGCAACGCGCAGGGTAATCACCAACTTTAGTGGCTTTGTGCCTTCTTTAAGGGTTGTACAAATACTCTCCTCGACTAAAACCTAAACTGCAGGACGAAAAGAATGTTCATAGATCAGTCTGAACATCTCAGATATTCAAGTAATAATTAAGTATTACAGGACACTTCAATATAAATAAATTTATATTGCTTTTAGATATGATCTGGCCATATCTTCAAGGGCATATTTGTGCTTCGCTGCTGAGTGTTATTGGTCAGGGCTGTGCTTGCAATATTAAGTTACGTGTTCAGCACCAAACCCCATCAAGGCTAAATAACTAGAATATTGCAATGTTACACCGACTGAGTTACCACAGTAAGGCAGATCAGAAGGATTTTGTTTCTACTGAGTATTGCTCCTCCACACAATCAAGTCTCTAATAGAGGAGAAAGACTATAAATACAAGAAAAAAGTTACCGTCCCACCCTCTCACCTGTGATTAGTTTGGCAAAAACGCTATACTGAATTACATATTAGAGTCCTAGAAAGTAAGTTTCTTTAATTATGCCTTGAAAAGTAGCACAGCCAAATCAAGCACTTGATACTTCACATCGATTGCTCTAATTTCCATTAGCCAAATGATTTTCCCAAGTACTCGTTGCTTACAGGTTTTAATTATCAAAATGCACGCACACAAAAAAAATCAATCATATTTTGAAAAGAACATGAGAAAGACTTCGTTTTCTTTACTACTCACAGACACCAAATCCTAACACATCCCTCTGTCAGAAGTGCAAAGAATACTCTGGGAAGAGCAAGAAATAATACTGACATGAAAAAGTTAAACGCTCGCTGTTCTTTTTCACTGTAATTCTAGGTAAAAAAGAACAGCAAGTGCTTCTATACAGATAGCAACCACTGGCCATCGCTCAGACCATTTCACTCATGAAAAATCCATGTGGTGTTGCGCATAAAAACTTCTTTAAATTGATAATTGTCAGTTTAAGGGGAAGGTGGGGTGAGAAATCTATAAAACACCCTGAACTGATGTCATGATATGTTTCATAAAGAACAGTGTTATATTTTAAAACATTTTATATGAACAGTAAAACTTGCACTGCTGCATAGCAGACAACACGAAGAACATTTAGTAAAAACATTCACTGAAACCCCTGGCATATGTATTTAATGTCACTAATCAAAATATATATTACAGTCCAAGGTTCTGTTAAGGATCTCTGTTTGGGGTTTGTACAGTATACACAATATTTCAGAAAAAATATTACAGTAAGGTATTTTATTTCTCCTTTTTTATATTAGACTTATCTATTGTAACTTACAGTCCCTCTCCTCTATATACCCAAACCTTTATAACACCCTATAATGCCCTAGCCAAAAAGTGTTTAGCTAACTAATAAGCCCTGTCTATTATAAATTCCAGTTTTAGAAATTTCAGTAATCTTAATTACATTTTAATAAATAGTTCAGTTTGCCCTTTTTAATCTTAGCCTTTCGAGGACGTCCTTTCATTACCAAAACACAGTATGTCACAACCTGTTAGAGGTCAGAGAGGCTTTTGCTTGTTTATTCAAAGGATAATGAGTCCAAAGATAATTGCAATGCATTAAATATAGTTATATAATATTTACACTGTCCTCCCAGATTTTAAATTTAGGTGAAATATAATTGATAACTAATGTCAGCTACTACAAACTTTCGGTGTGGCTGGTGTTTTATTAATAAAAGGTGTATTAAGCTAGAAAGTATATAAGTGGTTGCCCTGATTCTTCTTGTTTCAGTTTTCTATTAGAAATTAAATGAAGTGAATTATTCACGTGAGTAAGAATTCAGGAAGAGGGGTGGTGCAAAAAGCATGAAGAATTTTCTGCGTGTTTTGAAATTCCAAAATACCTGAAAACTGTGGTCCCTTTTGCAGTGCCAGTATCTATAGGGGAGAAAAACGCAACCAAAAGAAGAGGAAAATCTGTTAAATTAATTTGATTAGTAAAGGTGTGTTTTAAAACGCCTCAATTCTGTACAGTATTATACAAGGAAAGTCTCTTCTTCAGCTTTTGCAGCTGTTGTACATTCTTATATACTCTTCTTCTGCTAACAGTCTGCCCATACGTGTGCTGTTCGAGTTACTTGCGATCATCAATAGTTTTAATGAATTCAACTGCTGCTGTGAACTGCATCCACCAGTACGATTCTTCTCCAGATAAACAGTTGGCATAGAAACTACTAATGTACTGAACAGTGGACAGCAAGCAAGGTGGATTTGCCTGAGGGTTAAAGAAGAAAGAGATACTCACAGCTTGTTTGCAAAGCTAAAGAGAAAACATTACAAGATACAGAGCAGAAATACCATTCTATTCGTGCAGTGATCCTCTCACATCCCTTATACATGACTATGTAACCTTCTGTAGGGTAGGGACTCTATCCAGACCACCCCCATTTCACGCATGCCGAAGGCATCAGATTTGATGAAAGGAGCATTTTTCCAGCAAGGAAAAATGACTATCAGGCCAACAGAAAGAGGGGTAACACTGGCAGAATCTGTAAAAGTCATCAAGGACTTCAACATGTAGAAAATCCCATTGTTTTAGCGTCTTATACATGACAGACCATTCTCCAGACACTCATATGTCAAGAAAGGGCAGCAACACAATGCAAGTCAGTCCTCGTGTAGATCTTGGTCCTGAAAGAGGACATCACTAAGCAGGCACAGATGACAGATGCTGGTGGACACACCTCAAAAAGACCCCACTCCACACACACAACACTTGCACCCCTATTTCCTTGGTTCCAAATGCGAAGTTTGTTTGGATTCAAAAACCGTAATTGTGACCCCATTTCTGATGTTTCTATTGAAGCCTGCTGAATTAGATCTGGTTTTGAGTTTCGCGTGCACCCAGTTACCCAAATGCATTATTTTTCTTCCTAAAATGTGTTTGTTTATTACAAAAATTAGCTGGGGTATGTGATCTTTGCAAAAGAACTCACCTTTATAAGGACAAAGACCAGAACAGGAACAAAATCATCTGCCCCGGGTACTGAATCTTCATTTGCCAAACTAAGCAGGTTCATGATGGTTGAACACATTCGCAGGATACACTGTACTTTGTCTCGAGGGGTTTTATAAGCGCTTATTGTGCGGATTTCAGACTGTGCAGATGGCCATGGTGCCTCCCGGAGATATACCTAGGAAAAAAAACCCACAATGCTGCCAGTTCTTGTTTGTCCAAGCTACTACTGTGCACCACAGAGGATCTAAAGTACCAGAGACTTGCAGGCAGGAGCAAGATCCTGGAGAAATGGGAAGCTTTAAGTCAAGACGGTTACATTACACTCACAACGAAGGTGGCTTCCTGCTGTGTTATAATAAAAAACTACAAGGAGCCAGCACTCTGTGTGCAACTAATATAATTAGCCCGTGCTTCTTCCTGACTTCTCCAGCACACTGTTTCAAGTGAAGGCAGAGCTGTAGGTCTCTGTCTTCCGTATCAGCAGCTTTATGAACTCTGACCGCTTCGAGTAATAAGTTCAAATAAGCTGAGAACTAGAAAAGCTGCAAACATCCAGCCTCTGACAGACTTCTTAAGCTTACCAACCTGCTTTTAGTTTTCCAGTTAACCATGAGAAAAGTGAAAGCACTGGGCAAATTCACAGACCTGTAAAGGTTCCATTAATTCTGGCTAGTTCTGAAAGATGATAGCTGTAAACCACAGCCATGACATACAAATCCCATTAGAAGCAAAAAGGATTCAAATCTTAACTTTTGAAGCAAATTATCAGGAAGTTACTGCATCTCAGTGCAGTGTAGTATTAGCTCTTAAATCTTACTATCCGGACAGAGGTGTCAAAGCAGAAAAAAGATGTATTTGGAAGGATCAGTCAGTGGAAGACACCAAAGCTTGGGTACAGCATGATTTTCCTGCAGGGTATTTCAGCTGTCACAGATAGAAAAGCAATGCTTCCAAGTGCAAAACAAAACAACCCTCTCCCCACCCCAAACACAATCAAACCCAAGCGCCCCGACACACATGTGGAAGTGAAGGAAAGGAGAAGTTGTTACCTCAGGTATCTGAAGCGCTTTGTGGTTTGCAGTCACTACTTTAGATAACCTCTGTATGTGCTCATGAAGGACCCTGAAAACAAACCCAAAAAACAAGAGTGAAAAGGAAGCAGCAGCCAGCCAGTAGCGCCCTGGGGTTTCCCACCAGCTTTACGTTTGGTACTACAAGAGAGATCTTCAGGAATGCATATAGTCATGATAGCCCTGCAGCTGACGGACACTAGGTCGGTAAGAGACGCAGAGGATTTTGCCATACAATTGAGTACAACCACACAGCCAGTAGGGCATTCAAACAGCATATGTTCTAAAACACAAAAACCAAAGACCCCAAATGCATGGAAAAATGGAAGTAATGAGTCCTGAAGCAGATTTTGATCATTCTCTCAGCATACACACTTGTAGATCTGGAAGTCTGTATCCCAAGTCATTACTTTTACAATTCTGTTCTAGGAGTTTGATGCAAACGCAAACTTTTGCACACGATGCTAAAGCACTTCCTTGTTCTTTTACAAAAGGTTCTGAAAGAAAACATGAGTTTGTATGGCATGGTTGACTTAAGTCTGACAGAGGAAGACTGCACAGCTTCCATCTGCACCAACTGCAAAAGAGAAACCAGGTACTTCAAATTACATTAACTTACTGGTCACGCAAAATATCTCCATCCTGATTAGGGTAGAATGCGAGTTTGAAAATACGATTCATCACGCTGCGTTCTATAGCTAATTGTGCATCCTGAAGCTGTTCTTCACTGGCATTCTGCCATATGGCATCCTGAGCCATAGCCCCATATAAAAACTGAAGAAAATCCTCAACTTGAGCTGTTTTATCATCTGCTGCTGTGAGTTTCTGGAAATCTGATAAAAAGTAAAAAGAGAGAGAACATTCTGTTAAGTAAAAAATATCATTTCTGATAGTTTTTTCTGGAAAGAAGAATGCAGAATATACTTCAGACTCCTGGCCAGGCAGCACTGAGGCTCTGTTTTGCCCACGTCCCGGTAAAGGAAATACAAGCAGGAACACTTGAAATAAACGGAGAATTAAAGGAAAAGCATAAAGAACACATTTAGCAAAGCATATGGCTAAAATACTCTACTTGATACTCTGTTAATCACTTCCGCTGCAGTACCAGTTCTTATGCCTTCTTTCCAGCCACCCACAGAGATAACACCCATAACAATCACTAGAACACTGGTAGGAACCAGTGCACACAAAGTTATTAGACACTGAAAAGCAGGGGGCAAGGGAAAATATGAAGAAAATCCATGTGTACCATTTCCTACTCCTACCTTGATTAAGTATGCATAGTTGCAACATTCATATTTATCTACAAAATACAGAATGAGTGATGCAGCCAAGTTAATGCAGCATGACCAAATCACTGGCCATTCATCGGCTTCATATTTATAGCACTCTGCACCAGAAGACAACTGCCACTCACATCTGCCAGCAGCCGAAACACCACTGTTGCCAATTTCTCTTTTAGATTATCCAGAAATAGCTGTCTCCTTTCTGTCCAATGAAAGAGCTTTAACTCCTTCCTGGGTCACTGAATCTTATTACCAGAACTTTAATCCCAGTAGATGTAAGTTCTCATATTAATTCCAGCCTATTCAGGCACATTTAACACACAGCACTATATGCTCCAGGAGCAGGAACTGAGTCCAAATTTCTTATGTACTTCATTAAGTCAGGTGTGTGCATAGAGAACATAGAAATAGTTTGTTTTAAGTGATTCTGTTTTGAGAGAGTTGTCTTCCTGGTGCTGATACCCCTTATACTATGATATTTTTGAATCTTTGATTCATTTGATTCATACTATTACTATTCCCCATATCTTCCAAGATACAACCACAGATTCTGTACTGAGGACTGAATGCTGCAACTTAATTTATCATTTATCAATAGATGTACAATAATTAATAGTATTCATGGTTCTTCCACTGGACAGATGCTAGATAATATGATTTAGCATAACTTTTTAGGCCAAGTGAGGTCAAATTACCTTCATTCTCTTAGCCTATGAAAAATGCAAACTGTTACCATGGCTTAGCTGCCACAACATACTGTTAAGTCACAGTAATCTGTCTATCTGAGCCATTAATTCACCAGCTGGAATGAAAACGGTTTTAGGAACCCATTCCTCAGATCAGAAGTTGTATTTTAAAACGTTAACCCAAGCCAGCATCTAAATATGGAGTAAAGGAATATAAACATTGCACAGCCTGCATTAATCTTACCTTGAATAAACTCCCTTATTTTCTTTTCTTTGCTCTCTAGCAGTAACCTCACACATACTGTCGTGAAGTATCTGTTGGCCACTTCTTTATCTCGCAGAACTCTTTGCAGCAGCCTTTCCAAGTGCGCTTGTGTCGTTTGTAGGCCTTGGCGACATCGAGTTAAATAAGCAATATATGGAGCTCTTTTCCTAAAACAAAGTGTGCTCTACGTTATGCTTTATGTTAGATTCATAATAAACATAGAGGCTAATAGCTTTATAAACTGTTAAGTTGTAGTGCAAGAGGAATCTTCAACCTGTTGTTTTTAAAACAAAGGTAACACCTGAAATAGGAAATTCCGTCTTATACAGATTTCTCAGACTGAATTCACTGCCCTTGCAGCACTCCAGAATGCAAGACTAAGGCAAATTCCAAACAGTGTCTCTTGTGTGTTAGAGCTGAACATTAGCCACAAATTGATTAAGCTGAGTTTAGTACCATCTGGACTGACTTGAGGTCCAAGCTTTTTTGAGCCATTCACAGATAGGTGAGACAATTCCATCATTTTGTGGGAAAGCAGAGATGTAATAACCTGATCTGGTAAAGTACAATTTAAATCAAAAGGGTTCTCCCCAATCTGCTAGTGAATAAATATATGCATTTGGAAAGCCATTAATAATAAGATACTGAACAAACTACCTATAGTCCTCTGCAATAGATGCCAGCAGCTTTCGACAGGTCCTGTTATCAAAGCGGCTTACACACCGCATTGTCTCTTGCAGCTGGGCCATCAAGTTCTTGTCTTGGAGGTTAATAGCTTCAGCTAGCTGAACTTTCAAGAAGCACACAATTTCATTATCTAATAAAGAACAAAGGAAAACTATTAAGGAAAAGAAATGTAGACATGATGAAAATAAAACTGTTTTTGAATACGGGAAACATGAAACAGTTTAAAACCAAACTTCTGTACATTAGGCAATAAATGTTCTTTTAAGAACAATTTAGTGAGTCTTTTTGAATTTTCCAGATATCAAGGGCTAAGTTTTCATATCACTATCTTATTTAGTATTTAGAACCATTCTGAAACATGAAGAGGACCAGATTCGGTGACAAATTCACCTGTCTGCAAATAAGCCTAGAATAAATGGAGAGATGTAAACACAAGACATATATATTAAGTCAATGTAAAGACTCAGTAAATTATTCAAGTTACTCTGTTAGTACTGTAGCACAATTCCCAACAGTATGTGTATTTCAGAAGTCTACTCTACAGCTTCAGGCTCTGCCTGCACTTTATCTGAGACACTTCATTACAGAAAAATTAGACTAGGTTTAGTTGGCAGGCTTGTTTATGGAGTGGGAAAGAAAATATTTTGGGGGACAAAAGGCGGTCTATGCCTTCTATATCTACGCCAAACAGAAGTTACCACAAATGGGGCAGTACAAGTGCCATGAAATAGGCAAAAAGAAGTGATACATACAATACAAAATATCTGTATGTATAAAGAATGTTTACCTTCCGGGTCTGTGTGATCTGGTAGGCCATTCCTTGTTGAATGTGTCAACATGGGGAAGGCCACAGAATCTGCTGAACAAAGAGCCAATCTCAATTTCTTCTTTGCATCCCTTAAGGAAGAAAAATAATTTCTTAACAAAGGTGCTGCAAGGCCTGCTTGTTCAATAAGCAGTCTTCACTTTTTTTTTTTTTTTTATAAATACTGCCTAAAAATTACTTAACATAATTTTAATTCACCAGTGTTGTCAAGACTTTAGAATATCTGTTCTTTTGACAGAGCACCTAGATCAGTTTCAAGTGAATTTTCCTAAACATTGAACTGCTCTGTCCTCTCAGGTTACAATATCCCCCCCTTCATCGGTGGAAATAGGACAGTTTGAGATGCTTAAAAATAAAAGCATGTAAAAGTTTACAATTGATCCATATTAAGATTTTTGTGGGAACCAATCACATGGCTTCAGCTTTGAATTCTACTTTGTGGATAAGATGAAACCTGCAAACGTATTTACCTATAGGAGAAAGCAGAACTTTGTGGCTGTGCTACTTGACTTGCAGAGTCTGGGAGATCATCTGCAGACATGTTTTGCAAAGCCTCATCACGTGGAGAGTCGTGCATACTCTCACCATCCCCCATAGCCTCTACGGAAATGAAAAAAAAGCATTACACAGAGAGGAGTCAGAAGGAGTCAGACTAATATTCTCTATTTTCTTCTTGTTATTCTAAGGTTTGGGGGGAACAGAGACAGCAAATAAACCAACTTGTTCTGAATAAGTGAAAAAAGTATATTAAAAAAATACACTCTACAAATCACTAAGAAGAAATTGCATCAGTTTTGGGAGGCAATATACTTCTTCAGTATCCATTAAAAAACAAAACAAAAAACTGTAAGAGATGGGCTATTAACAAACAACCACCTCAATGGCTATATGAAAGAGCTGTCCTTGGCGATACTGATGACCGGGATACTCCCAGTCTCTGGGGGACTGTCTCCCAGATTATGTGACAAAGTGTTCCTGGTTTAGAGCTGACATTGTTCAGCTGCTAGTACTAACATTTGTCTAGAATACTGAAGTGTTTTTATCTTTAAGGAGGAGAAAATATGTTGGTGATGATTACAAAAGCCAGGTTCTTACCTGCACCGTCATAGTTTACTATGGCTCCTTCACTAGGACTGGTTCGCTTAATTGCATTCCTGTATTTGTCCAGAATGTCCTCCGCAGCTTGCGCCTGCGCACTGAGCCTTGGGCTGGGATCATCTGAAAAGACCATGAAAAACAACAGGAGTTAACCTTGCATTGTGACAACTGAAAGCAAATACAAAAATTCAGACCTACGCATTTGGACTCTGTTGTTAGACAAATCAAACAATTAGCTGCTTGTGTTCCATGTAGCCACAATTCAAATATATTTATAAAGTCTGAAGCAAAGGTAGAAAAAAGAAGTACAATGAAAGATAACAAATAAAGCCAGATCCTTAGCATATTTATACTGTACACACAAATGGTTCTTGTATATTTGAAGAGTTCTAGAAATGATTAGTCAAACAGAAAAATAAACACTGAGATTCTAATCATGTTTAATTTAGCACTTAAGTAATTATTACAGGAACGTGTCTGCAGCTATCCTTACAGCTCAGCTATGATAAGGTCATGGGCTTTATAATGAGAGAAAAAAAAAAGGACGAAGATTTGATTGGAGAATCCAATACTATATGTATTGACAGAAGCACGACAATTTAAAAACAGTCTTCAAGGCAGGAAGTCTTTATCCACTTTCTTATTCAGAAAGCCAGTTGTGAACATTAACTACAACAGCATATACCTTTCTGTAAAGGGATACCTGGTGGGCACTCTGGAGCTCTAGAGGGCACGTTATGAGACAAAATTACTGTGATGATACTATTCACATACCTTGAAGTGTTGCATATCTGTCAGGCACCATATCATCTTTGTCTTTTTCTTGTTTTTCTTTCTTTCTAAATGGAATAGGAGCTGAAAAGGCAAGGTACCTTATCAAAGACTATTCTGAGATAATTGCCAGACTGAAGAAACTTTAAGAAAGTGGCTAATGCAGAAGTCTGTCATCAAATAAACTTCAATAAAAGCACAAGCCTATCTATAGGATGGAGCAGAACTGTACTGTCATCGTACGTAGTAAGTTCTACCTTTAACAGACACGTTACCAGGAGCCAGGCAGAACAGTTTTGCCTTCCAGCTACAATGCGTTCTAGGCAATTACTAGCCAAGGGAGTCGGGTAGCTTCCCATTTTTATTTACATATTTATTTATACTTTAGTTCAGCCAATAGTCCTAACTCAAATATTGGTCATAATGACATGAATCTTTTCTGGCAACTCATTCCCACTAGTAAGTTCAGGGACAAGATGCAAAAAGAGCACACTGTGAAACAGAAAAGCAAAGTGGTATTAAAATACTATAACATTAGCTGAAGTCACCCAGAGTCTGCAAGGATTACATTGGTTCTTTTCTAACTGAAAGTCTGTTTTAAAAAAAGGCAAGAATATCTAATATTACACACATTGTTCCATCCTCAGTTGTCATTATTCACAGCACAAAAGCCAAATGCTATCCTGAACAAGCTTTACTTTGTACATAGCCAAAGTCTAATTTCCACTCACGCCATGTTACAGGAGATATCCTAAATTATCCATATCCTTCAACTACTACCTGTAGAGAATTAAGACTAGTCCTCAGTGAAGCTGCAATTAAGTTAATAGCATACAACTATGAAATGACCAGCCTCACATAAGGATTCCAAGGCTACTGAATGATTCAGATAACACAATGCCTAACCAAACTCCTTTCAGCTCACACATCTCTTTATAGGTAGTGCATACTTTGTATTTCAGAAATTCTCTCTTTACTGCAACACTTGCAATTTTATAAAGAAGTATGCTTTATTTCTCAACATTAATAGGACTGCTATTACTCTGTAACAAATCTACATCAGTCTGGTCAGCTTTTCAAAGTGAAATTGTAAAAACTTTCCATAAAAGTGACTAAAGATGTAATAAAGGCAGCGTGCACTCTTACTGAAGTACCAAAACCAGACGGAGACAATCCTACCTTTGGGCATAGCAGACACAAAACGTTTCCTCCACCAGGGCTTGTTTCTGTCAGACTTCTCATCATCACTGTCTTTTCGCTCCTCAATCTGTAGAAGGGCACAGTCTACATTTGAGCTTTTACCACATCAAGTGTAAAGACAACATTTCTCCTCAATGTCAACTTATGCTACATCGACTGCTAAAACAGAACTACAGCAGAGCACAGAAAGCTATAGCGGATTAAGTTAGAAATATCCCTCCTGAAGAGGACAGCCTATAAACGCAAAACCAAAGACATGAAGAAACTTAGATTTTACTTATTTCTTTTTCAAAGAAAATTACTTTTCAGGATGCTGCAGCATTTTAAATTTCAACACTAAAACAAATCTATTTCTGAAGTCCCACCAAATCAAGTAAAGCTCATCCAGTAAATTTAAGAGAATCCAGATTCATTTAAGGCACTCTGAACATCTGCAGCTTTAGCTTGCAAAACATTATTGGCCAACATTTTAAAGATAACAAAGGTACATTGTAATTTCTTGGCTAAACACATTTAATACCAGCTTTCTGGCACTAGATGCATAATTAAAGTGGGCATGCTAGGGGGAGAAAAAAAAGAAAAAAAAAAAAAAAAGATAAATAGAACCCTTACCTCTCCCCTAGAGGAGTCTTTACTGGGAGATGAAGACGATGACTGAGATGCGGCCACGAGAACGGCTGCTCCAGTGCTGGTGGTTGGCATAGGAAGCTCCCTCTCCTCATTACCAGGACGCCTGTTCCAGCCAGGATCACTCATAGGTCTCCGGACTGATGATACTATATCTGAACTCCTGCTGCGGACTAGCCTCTCTGGATAAGAATGCCTCTGCTTGAATGCTTCTAAATCAGTTGGAATTAAAGCGTGAGACCCAAAGTTTGGCAATCGGGCCTCATTACCTCCCATAGCTCCTTCCAAGATCGGTGGATCCGGTGGTGGATGGGAGGGTCTTGCATAGTGTACTTTGGGCCTTACTACAGCTGATACACCTGCGGTCATAAGTGTAAAAGAAGCCACACACATTTCTTTTAAGATTCTTCCATATTAACTGGTACTAACACAGAAGCATTGAAAATGCCTATTTTAAAAAAAAAAAAAAAAAAGCTTATTCTTTACAACTCACCCTCATTTGAGGACAGAGGGTCAAACAATGCAAGCAAAGAATCTGTCTGAGAAGGAGGAGATGTCAACTGACTGGCTCCTGAAATACAGAAAAAAAAAAGTTAGCGTTGTACCAAGAATTACCTACAACACAAGGGACATTGAAAAAACAGCCCTCGGTAACAAAAGTTTACAAAACTTTATTGCAAAATATTTTAAAAGATATTCTTATATGGAAAGATCTCTATAGTACGCTGAAATGATTAAAGAATTGCATCACAAAAAGCCGGGAAATTTCAAGAAGTGGACCCATTCCAAAACAGAAGAGGACAGTCAGTGTAATCAAGCCCAATTAGGAAAAGGTGATTTTAGATCTAGTACTCAAGCTCTAGTACTATAAATTGCTGGAGTCTCTGTCAAACAAATACAGTGCTAGCAAACAAGGAAAATGTTAAGCATAGCCGCAAGAGCTTTGAAATCGGGAGAAACTGTAAAATTTAAGGATTCTACAAGCGTCATTTGTGAGACTTCAGTTACCAGATTCTAATTCTCATTTACAGGTAAGTAACTTACTTACCATGGGCCGTTTCATCCATGTCAGGACTTGTCACAGAATCTTTTCCCCCAAAATCAGAGCTACATTCAGACCTCAGATCCTCAATCTTATTAGGAATATCTTCAGATGTTGCACTAATACCTTACACATAACAAAAGAAGCATCTGTAATAGTCTTTCACAGAAAAAGGAAGCAAAATCCTGAAGCTGTTAAAATGTTTGGTGAACACTGCAATAATCAAATTTTAACTCACAGTGCACCTAGAGACATTATGAATTGCTATACTCCTAAAATAACATTTTGTTTCTGCTCTACATCTTCAACTGTTTTAACATAGCCATGAATGCACTTTGCCAATGGGCATTAGAAAGTCATTTCACTCCGTTAAATGCTTTGTAGGACTGAAGTAGATATATGCTGATTTACTTAAATAAAAAAAAAATTGTGATAATAAAACTAATGCAAGGAAGTTAGGAGTTTCTTCCAAGTCAATACTTCACTGCTAACCATTGCTATTGTAGCCCAGAGTATTCAATGCTCTGCTGCCTTTTTTATTTCTTCTGTAAGATAAACAAAGTACTGCTTTGAAAATTCCAGAATGAGTACAAAAAGTTATTTTATGAGTGAAATGATGTATAACTAAAGCAAGTGCAGCAAAGCGTATGCTGATAATGTTCTAATAGAGCAGCACGCTTTCAGAGACAATTAAACGCACCTGATACAACGCTGAGGCCTGGCGTACTGGGTCGGGAACTGACCTCCCTTACATCTGTGTCATCAGATGTACTACCCAGCCCTGAACAGCTTTCCAGTTCTTGGAGTCTTTCCTCTTGTTTTAAGTCTGGGGCCTCTACAAAAGGGAGACAATGAACAGTAGAGAGAAAAAGTATCATTACTCAATGCCATGCTCCCTTAATATTCACAGACAGAGGGCAGGGGGTATGTGCTGATTTAGTACCTTAAGTTCTAAGCTAACTCAACCACTTCAGCAAGAGTTTTCTTCCTATACAGAAGGCAAGACTCTGCACAGAGAGCAGTGCTCTATCTGCACGGGCATTCTAAGAAGTTTTTACTGTTTTAAGGATTGTATTTCCTAGAGACAATAGTATACAGTCAAATCTTCACTATAGCCAAAGTAAACTGTGATCCTACACAGCCCTAGTTAACATCATAGGGAAGGAAGGCAAACAGAAGTTTGCTTTGCAAGCCCTTTTCTCCCTTTTTGGCCCTTAAGAATTTCTGAAGTAACAGTAAGTCTCTCTCAATGCTTTCCATCTCCTCTATGCCTAGGAACAGTTTGCCCTTTTAATACTCGAAGTATTCGCAAACCCTAACTTAACCCTAGGATAATAACTTCTCAAAGAAAGAGAAGGGGTGTTGTTTCGCACTATGTGCCTCTGGAAGAGTCTTGATTCATGCTAAAGGAATAAGCAAAAACTGCATGATTCTGACCTGAATCACTTGGTAATACTTCCACGCTCCACGCCTCGCTTGTGGTTTCTGATATGGTTGAACCTGTGCAGGGATCAAGCAACACGGATCCTGAACCTGGTAAACACAGCAAGCTGCCTAGCATGTTCTCTGCAGCCGCACCTGCAAAAGGAAAGCCGAAGCATATAGCTAGATATAGGCTTCCTGAAGACAGCTCTAATAAGAGAGAAAAATAAGAACACATTTTAAGTGTCCTTAATAAAGTATATCATGAAAGACAATGTTGAAAAAATAGAAATGAGCAACCAAATATAACACAGGCCATGCACACAAAATACTGCTACAGAAAAGCTCCAGTTTAATCAATGAAAACACATCTATTTAGAAAGCGAGGAGGAGGGCTCTGCAGCCTCACAATTTTAGAGCAAGCATGAAGCATATTAACATACCAGATATACCACCAAGTTACCTGCTATTTCTTGCAAACGATCTTCATCAATATTTGGATCAAAGTCGCTTCCCAAGACATCTGTACTCCAAGTTTCGCTCACAGTTTCTGATATATCTCTGTCATCAGTCAACCCCATCATATCCCGGATCTCAAATTTACGGAGCTTGTCATCAAGATTATCCTGAGTTGTGGCTATGTAAAAATAAAAAGTTCTCAATTTTTTGAAAGGCTTCTCCAATTACGTCTGATTGAAAATATTCAAGAGCACGTTACAGGAAAAAAACACCAAACAAAACAACCCTCTAGTTCTGTCAGGTAAGATGGTGTTTTAACTAAGGCCTGTAAAGAACTATTCAAGAGATGCTGCCTGAAAACAGTTTTTAAGCATATTTGAAATCTAACAAGAAAAATCTTCAACTACACCTGGTGACCTATCGACCAAATCAACAGACAAAGTGAATAAAATTTAGTGCACTATCAAGAAACTGATACAATTCCTGCAAGAAGAACTTATCACAGAAAAGCTGAGGCCTCCAGGGGTCATTCAAGTCCAAACCCCCTGCTCAAAACAGGGTCAGTTACAGCAGGTCGCTCATGGTCACGTCCAGTCACGTTTTGGCTATCTCCAAGGTTGGAGACACCACAACCCCTTTGGGCAACCCTTCCAGCATTTCACAAATACATATTAAACAGGAAGCTATCCAGATGCTTTAAGACTACTCCCATCCAGATCACCCTGTTCCCTGAAGGGAAAAGCTTGGTACCAAACAAAACTTTACAAGCAGTTTCCTATAAAGGACTTAAGCCTCAAAATTCCACGCAATTTGCTTTTCCTAACAATGGACTACAAGAAATATTTCTAGGAAAAAGCCACCCAACCAACAAACCCACAAATAAATGCAAGAGTAGTTGCACAAGGAAAACTTTAACTTATTTTTTCCTGAACTAGTCGGTTTTCCAAACTTTTTCCACAGAACTTCGCCTTTGCCATCTAGAGCACCTCAGGCATGTGTATTAGGGAATTTGCACCTGCCTTGTTCATGCTCTAACAGCTGCAGAGCTTCGACGCCGTTGCTCCCGGAGGGGCCTGCGCCAAGCTCCGACACAGACTCCCCTTCTAAATCCAAAGATGACACAGAGTTGGAGCGATTTGAAGGACCTGTGAATACAGAATTTACTGTAAATCTCATTTGAATAACAGTTCCTAAATATACAGCATTAACAATCCAAGACACAATTAACTCGAAAGATGAGAAGAAATGAAGTAGCAGTTCTAACATAAAATACTGAATTGATGAACTAAATGTATATTTGCTCTACTCTTGAGCGCTATTCTAGGGATACTTAACCCGCACTGTGATTCGTACTTCTGACACTTACAGTACCATACAAATTATAATAATCTACAAATACACTACCAGAAATGGCTGGAATCTCACCACTAAGATACTTAACTGTAACTAAAAAGTCAATAAAGTCTTTGCCATTAATTTCTTCACTCGTCCATGAATTTTTTTTCTTATTTTGAGGAGTGAGAAAGCAAAAACTAAACTATGGAAGTTGTACAAAATGCATGCCGAGTGATCTGTACAAACCTCTTCAATACCACAAATAAACGCTTTACTGTGTCTGAGGTTCATAAAAAGGAGTTGTCCGGAGTCCAGAAACTATTCTGAGATACGTAATAGCTTATTAAAACATGATGAAAAGTAAGTCTATTTTAATAATTAGTACTGCACTTAAGTTTAAAAAAAAAGAAATAATCCCTCTTTTCACTTTCTAAATACACTTTTTTTTTTTAATTCCTAATTCTCAGGCTCAGTTGTGCCTTTGCAGGTCAACATTTAGCTCCAGACTTCTTTTCTCTGAATGGCTCTCAGGGTAAAGTAGCAGTCTTCAAAACGGCAAAGATGATATGCTGTATTTAACAGATGTTCCTTTTATAGTTAAGGCAAAAAAACAAAAAAAAGGGACAAAACTTCTTCAAGACTTAAGTAGCCCTTCACCTTCAGATATTCCTTCCAGATTATCACTGCAGAGGGAAAAGCGCAAGGTTTTATCAGGTTTACCATGGAGTTTGTTTTCATCAACAGGGACATCTCCTTGTCCGCCATCTGCAAGCTGCATATTTAAGACCTGGAGAGTCAGGAAAAGAAACAAGACTTCCTTAAAATAATCTATTTTTCAGATAATTAAACAATAAACAAAACATTGCACACATTTTTTGCATTTTTTTTCCCCTGAATGTTAATGGCATAATCAAATTTCTAACATTCCATTTGAAAAAAGACAGCTATCTCCAAAGTTCAGAGCCTGGAGAGAACGTAAGGTAACCAAGATGTGAACACAAGGCAAGTCCTGATAATAACGGAGCCACCAGCTCCCTCATCACTAATATAATATGGAAACTGTTCATTATGAGGCTGCAAAAGGAGATAATCAGAATCATCAGGCTAGGCAGCAATGATGAAGCAGAAGTTACAGCTGGTGAAAGGAAAGGCTGTAAAACCAGCCTTAACCTAAGCAACACAGTCCAAAGGTGTTCATGGCAACGTGACCACAGCTCCGCCGGCACAAGAAGCTGGGCCTGTGCATTTCAAGTCTGAGCTGCCAAAAACGTCGGGATCAGTGTTCCAGTTCTGTCGTTCACCTGTGCCACTTGATCCAAAGGACAGAGCACACAGACAGATAACTGAATCAGTTCCTTCAGGCTCAGAAATAACAGCCCAAGTTTGCTCTTAAGCGTGTTTGATGGCAAAGCCTCTTCATAAATCTGCCAGGTTCATTTTTCCTTTGTTAATATACTGCTTTTCACACCTTGCAGATATATTAAGTCAGGAAAGTGAGTCAAGGGAAATTTGAAAGGTACAACCCCCGACCTCAGTAAAATAAAGTAAGGATTTTAATTCCCGTTCTGGATTTATTACCCAAACTTAACTGTCACAACTTCATCGTTCTGCTATTAGAGAACACAGAGGCTGTACTTTTCACAATATCCGAGACCTGATAGTTTTTGCATACCTCATTTTCTGACATCATTCCTGGAGTAATCTGTGGACCTGTCCCCAAAGAAATCACCAGCACTTCTTCCGGCTGAACCTCTGGGATAGTCTCCTGGGAGGATCCCTCATGATCTCCATGCTGATCCATTAGAATATTTGATCTGCTTCTGCTACGAGTTGCTAAGAGAGTATTTTGAAACATCAACATTAGAAAGCTTTCCCTTGTTTAAGGAGGAAAAAAAGACAAGACCATGGAAATATGGAATGGCAATGTTTTGAATTAATAATATCATACTAAATAAACTTACAAAATTAAAAGTCATATTAGACTTTGAGAGATGGAACTAATGTTTAAAGTTGAGTACTGAACTGTGAAAAAGCAAACTTTCAACACAGAAGTTTGGAGAAAGAAGCTCTACTATGGCCTGTTTGCCTACACAAATTCAGTGTATTCCAATCGCAGAAAGACCCTTAATATATTAATTGAGAAAATTAAGAAGTTTGTTACCAACAAAAAAAAAGCCTAGGTTCCTGTGGTTTATAACTCTGTTTAATTATTTTATTTAGAAGTTTTTTCTGCTAAAAAGCAGGGAAATCTTATTCTAACAGGTGTCTCAAACTCAGACACACAATTCAATACCAGGTGCTTTACTTTGATTATTTTGTGACTCTTTATCAGACTTTTCAAGTAGCCTCATATTCCCACATTTGGCACCGTGGAGGGAAAAACGCCCACATGGAATTAAGATTTCTAAGTATGGCAGCATGACACCAGTTATTTCTTTATTTGATCCAGGCAAAACAAGGCAAGTGTGCAGAAGTCACAGCCAAATTTTGATTATCACACAAAAGCACACAAGGTGTTTTTAAAAACTACACGTACATACAAAATGAGTTTCATATAGAAATCAATGAAGAAATCTGAAAAAGCAACTGATTGCCAAAGTAAACCAAAGGCATGCTTAAGTCATGTGTTATAAGTAAAAGTTTCACAGAGAAGAACAGAAAGAGGGCATTACCCACCAAAAGGGGTTACTAGAGTTATATGAGCTGAAAGATTGGTAGCAGAAGTATCCCAGGCAGTAATGGCTGCCAATTGCTGTCCTGGATTTCGAGAGCATTAAAATGAAACAAAAGAAATAAAAACTTTGAGCAAAAACTATTTTATACCATAAAAATGAATGCTGTTGTGCCACTACGCTGTAGGCATAAAACCAGAACCATTCAGAAGCAGAGTTAAAACAACATGGGATAGGTTTGGTTTGGGGTTGGTTTTGTGGGGTTTTTTGCCACTGATAGGGCTCTTCATATTTTCATCCTGTTACACAGTAATACCAAATCTCTCAAACAAACAAATATATCCCATGTGCTCATATTCACGTAAATATACACTGAAGAAGAGTACCACACTTCTTATTTTAAGACAAAATATTATTGAAATAGAAGAGTTCAAAACCCAGAAATCCTATTCAAAAAAAGGATAAAATCCCACCAAACATAAAATTGCATTACAACATACTAACAATTGGAATTAGACCAGGCAAATAATGGAGAAAGAAGAAAGTTTCTCTTCTCAGCACACACTCTAAAAGTTCTGCTCTTGCTTTTTCATCCTCTTCCACATTTGCTCTCTTCTGAGACACAAAAATTTCAAACTTATTTCATCCCACTGACTAAATGTCATCACTTCCATCTTACCACTTTCCTAAGCAATCTTCCCTCTAGACCTGCTTCCCATCTTCAAACTTTCCCTAGATTATCATTGCGCTAGCATGACTATCAACCACTCCAGCGTTTTTCTCAAGTTCAATCCGGAGTGAGGAAGCTCACCATCAGAAAGTAAGGAAATTACCCGGCTTTCTATGCAAAAGAAAATTCTTCACTATCTACACAGAAAAAGTAGGAACTGAAGGTGCAGTCGAAGAGTAACGCCAAGAGATGACTGAAAAAATGGCACAGAAAATGGACCAAGGTATCAGAAATCATGCAAGAAGTCCGCTTACTCTCCTTACCTATTGGCAATCGATTTTTTTTGTTAGCTGGAGTAGTTGCAGGGGAAAGCTGTGGAGTATTATAGGGAGTCATTTCAAGGCTGCTGCTTTTTCCTGGTCTGTTCTGGGGTAGGTTTGCCAGCAAGTTTTCCAAAGCCATCCGATCTTCCTTAAGCTGATCGCTTGACATTACATTCCGCATAAAGCCAACCTAAAAGTTTAGAATTAGTGTTGGTAAGAATTACGGCATAAATTATTAGCCCTGTTTATCCTACCTGTAAACACATGGGGACAAGTTTATACTATTTCTTTTTAAGAACTTAAGGCATTACCAGACTAGTTAGCTGGCTGTATGTCATGTAAACCACTGTTCTACTCAAGCCCTCCAGAAGGTTAACAGAAGACATTGGAGGAGTTTCAACCGCACGCCCATCAATAACTACATCCAGGAAAGCAGCCACACAGCTCTGCAAAGAGAAGAAATTGTTTTTAAATGCGAGACCATTTACTAGAGGTTGGAAAGAACATAACTTATGCAAGAGTTAAGTAGTTACATAACAACATAAGTTTTGCTTCCTGCTTTTAAAATCTTAGGATAAAATACCACATATCACTAAAACCAGTAAAAAGCGAGCAAGGAAAGCATGCAAGTAGTTTTAACATTTCCTCCATTCCTTTTCTGCATTCAAAAGTGTTACTTACTCAAGTGTCCTCTTACAGTTTTTAAAAAAATTAAACTGTTTTATGGCAATTAAACTGCCCCTTCCTGAAGAATCTGCTGAGCACAGACTAAAAGCGAAACAAGGAAGGAACACACAGTATCACTTTCTAATCTGAGTGAATGTTACTTGTATAATAACTGTGTAACTTTGTATGATGACTGTGTAACAATTATAGGTAGCATGGAAACATGGAAATTACACAACCAAATCAACAGTTTTTTAAACATATGACAATACATCAAAAATCACTTGTTTCACTGTTCCTCTGACGACGCTAATTTCAGTATTGCTATGGATGATTCATACTAACAAAGGAAAAGCTGAACAAAAACCCCAAAACTACACAAAAAAGGAACAGAAGTTCCTTGCACTAACAAGTTACTTCGTTTCAAACCAGACTTCATACAAGAGTTGTTTTCAGATCAAAGCGTTTTCTTTAGGTTCAGTAGAAAAACCACAGACAGTAATTCAGCATTTCAGTTTAAAAGGTAACTTGCTTTTATTTTTTTTGTATTTTCTTTTAAGAAGTATTATGTCACAGTAGAAGCAAGAATCCCCAACCCTTAATTCTAGTACTCAAGATTTTTTCCCAGCTTTGTACAGGATTTAATCTGCTTTTCAGTACATGTAACTGGAAGTTAAATGCTTAGTAAGCCCCCAGCAATGTCTGAAAAAAGAGACTGCAGAAGGATGAAGTCCACACATGAGCCTTAGCTTTTTTTAGTCTTGATTCTTACTTTGTCAAATTTAGCAAGGTTGCTCTTCATCCGTGGATCTCCCTCTTCAGAACCTGTCATTGCCAATTGCTGCAGAAGTCTCCCAACCTGAAACAAAAAAGAAGTATGAAGAATAAGCACTTCAAAACAAAATCATGATCGACCCAATTATAAAACATTAGTTAAGACAGCTCCTCCATTCTAATTTTTTTTTTCATTTAATACTCTGAGAAATACTTCTGATTGAGTGTACAGAGTCTTGTACTAGCTTTCAGGGTAGAAAAAAAGCAAGAAGCTTTAGAAAGAAGCAGTCATTGCATTTAACAAGAAAATCCGCACACACAGTATGCTACGAGCATCCATACTTCCCCCCGTCCCAGGAACAAAGCATGTTTTGTTTTTGCAACACGTCAGAATTGAGAGTTGAATCTAGGTCATCTTAAACCTAGAGATTTTAAATGGCTGTATGTATCTTAATAAGAATATGTTGGAGGAAAAAAAAAAAACAAAGGCAAGAGGGCTAGCACTTGTTTCTGAGCATATATTCCTTATTAACCTCCAACTGCAAAACAACTCTCAATTTTAAAAAGTCGCCAGCTGCAAGCTCTGCTACGACACACAAGCAGTGACACAGGAGAGGACTGCTAATGTGTTTTAGAAAAACACTGGCAAGGCCCTGTCAGTAACGGCCTAGGTAAAACTCCCCAGAATGATTACACTGCGAGAATCACTCACTGCCCGGTTTATAGACAGCATTAAAAAGTAGGTTTTGTTACTTGTGTGGGGAATATCCTGAGTCAGAGAAGTGTTGCTTAATACCTTCAGACTATACCTCTACAAAGTACCATTAAATTGCTCAAGTGTTTGCACAAAGACAAAAATTTGTCATGAGGGTTGGGGAATACTCTAAGGTCTAATGATACGGTAGAGAGCTACCCACCAGAAACACTGGTCATTATTGCCAGGCAAGAAGGTTTTTTCAGCAAAATATTCCATTATTTTGTACAATACCTGGCATGATATTTAACATTAGCAAGAACAACACAACCCTTGTTTACACACATTCCAGAATTTATCTTATAGTCACTTTTGCTTCCATCCCTTAAAACAGCTTTTCTAAAGTACATTTGCAACTCTTCTAAAAGATAAAGGAATATGCTATCATTTTTTTAAGTCATTATTTTAAGCAAACAGATAAACTTTAGAGCATGCCTTTTCAGCAACAATTAATATAAATATTTTCTTAGCATTCGTCTTACGGGTAGGAGGGACAGTACATTTACCTTTACTGTAGGAACATCAGTTCTAGTGAAAAAAAAAAAGGCCAAGAACATTTCTCTCTCTCTTTTTTTTTTTTTTTTTTTTTTTTTTTTTAGACTATTTTCAAGAGAATCGTACCTGCATCAGATTAAATCTTGCCACCTCATTTATAGGAGCATCAGAAATGATTCCATACTGTTCTGGGTTAACGATTGCAGGACAGATGAAACACGCTAGAAGAAGATCTGTGCACATCGCTCTGACCTCCCCAACCTCCAGCCTGTCTACACACGAGAGCGTTTTGTACATTTGTGACACAATCCATCTCAAGCTGTGAGGAAAACAGTAAGTGTTTTGTTTGAGATAGCCAATGAATTTGTTCACCAGGGTCACCAGTTTGGCCTCATTGGAGTCAACCATCTCTTGGACTCTTTGCTTGAACTTTTCTGTGCCTTTCTCTCCAAATAACTTTTCCTGTTGCACTGGAGAGAATCTCTCAATTAACTTGTTGGGATCAGTTTCCAGGTGGTCTTCATCTTCAACCAGAAGCTGCATGATTGGCTCGTGTAAAGTTGCAGTAAGAAAAAGTTTTGCAGAAAAGAGTCCTTCAGAGAAAAGTTTGAATAAGATGCTGAAGGCACAGGTGCCTCGTCTCAGCAGCCGCCTTGGGTTGTCGCTTTCTTTGAGTTCAAATTCTATCAAGTAACGGAGGACCTGGAGGAGGTAGCTCTCATCCTCCTGCATGATGCAATTGCCATAAATGGATGTAAAGACTGTGTGAATGACACTCTGAGTGTTGTCCTGGTTGAGCTTCTCTCCGGCAACCAGGCAAGATGCAATAAGCCTAGGGTTCTCCCTCAATCTGTTTAGGAATTCTCCGTAAGCAGTCTCCTGAAATCCCAACTGCTTATAACCATCCACAAACTGCGTGTCCTCCAAGACTTTAGCATGCTGGCAACATTCAGCAGGAGAAGCTTCAGCACTTCAAAGAAAAACATTGAAACAGTTTAAGTAACTCTTAAGCAAACAAACTTCATAAAAGATGCCACTGGTCAGTCTATTAACAAGACTACCACCAAGGAAAAATGTCTTTCCATATATTTAATATAGATGATCTGCAAATTCAGAAATAAGGGGAGTTTGTTCCCATAAACTATGAACAGAAGCAAAACAAACAGATATATTAAAAAAAGGTAGCTTAAACAGCTAACAAGTAAGTTTCAGGTGAGTCAGATTCCCTAGTTGAGATTTGCTTTAAAAGCTTACTATTTTTATGATTAGTACAGCAAAGGACTCCAGATACTAAGTACGAAAAATCAGATGTATTTGCTGCAATTCATGGAAGTTTATGAGCTTGTTTTCCCCAGGACCACCCCCACCCCTCCAAGTCACCTTGTTATGATCAGTCTGTCCAAGTTAATCCTTTGCTGCTTGGAAATCCATGCTGTGCGGTACAGCTTTTCAGCTGTCTTCAATACATCTGCATTGAGCCTTTGAATAAGTTGCTTTTCTGAGTTTACATACAGCCGTTCCTGCTTGAGGTGATGTGCCAGCGTGTGTATATCCAGCTTCACCATCTTGGGCAGCGAGCGGATGACACAGTACTCACTGTGACAGGGAGAAAATGAAACAGGTGAATTCCAAACAGTTTGGGAACAAGTTCTGTCAGCGTCAATGAAGTGATAAGCAGGTCATAAACTTAGTCTTAGCAGTAAAGACTGCTGTGCCCCTTCCATGTTAGCATATTCATATGTTCTCTCAAATCCACAGCCCACCACTTAATGACTGAGTCACTCTTTCTTAATGCAAGGTTTCCTAATTGACAATTTCATTAACCCCTTGTTATGTCAGCATATCAGGGACACTTGCATAGTAGCCAATGATATTTTCAACTCACATTCACGAGATGAAATAGTAATACAGTACAGCACTACAAAACTCCTCCACCACACCTCCAATAACAAAGATAAGAAAGTGGCCGTTACTTGGAGAGATGCGGCCCTCACTACAGTATAGGTGACACAAGCTCAGGGAGAGGAAGAGGAGCCCGATTCCGACCCACTGTCTGGTGAATAGGCAAAAAGATTTCCGCGCTTACTACTTTGTCCTAAAGCGCGCCCACATAACACAGCACTATCCAAGTGCTTCGGTGTGATTATCTCTGGCATCCCAAATTACCCCCTCTCACCTAATGCATAAGACGCACCAAGCTCCCAATATCAGTCTTTTCTGCAAAAAAAATTTTAAATAATAGTAATATTACTAATTTAAAAAAAAATAATCAAGGAGTATCAATATCCAGATAAGGCAGAAGTTGGAAATAAGTCTGGAGACTCTGCTCAACAGTAGAATTCATTCAGAAAAAAAATTCCTCAAATATTTAAATTCAGAAGACTATTTCTTTGGCCTTGATCCAAAAATGTTGCTTTAAAGAGAGAAAAACTGAAACAACCGTAGGCTTTCATAGCACATCAGGGACAAAAAAATCTACACAAACTACTGTTATGTCCCAATGTAACATCAGCTCTAACTTCCTAATTAGAAAACACTGTAGTTACCAGCTAGCAGTTAGATAAACAAAGAGTACCATGATATTCAAAACAAGTTCAAGGAGCTAAACCATTTAAAAATTAACTCTGTGGAAGAAAAAAACCCCATCAATTGCATTAATGCTGGCAAGGGAAGGGGTAGAATCATGGAGATCAGATTATTTTTCCATGGAATTAATGATTAACTGCTCTATGTCTTCTTCCACACCAGAACAAACAGCCATACTAGCTAATCTGGGAAGAAAATGGGTTTGATCAGATATAATCTGTAACAGCTATCTGTCAGATATATTGGTAATGGACATACGTCAGGGCTGTGAAGGGATCTGATGATGAACCCTTCAAAGCCATGCCACCATTAAATGAAAAATTTCCTTCCCATGATTCTAGAGGAGCCTTGCTCCACAAGACCATTTAAAGCATGCTTGAGAAACTACAAATAATGTACCATACACTGGCCTAATGCTCTCCCCTTTTAGTGTTTTAAAGATCTGTGGTTCACTGCTCAGCATAGCAGGAGATGATCTTCTCTGAAGAATACAGATTAGCTCCCTAATTAGGCACAGGTTTTACATTTGTTGGGGTTTTTTTTCAGTGTGTGGAGAAAGCCTGATAACCAGGTGCACTGACAACCATCACTGCGTGTGTAATTAAGTTCTTCCATCTAGGTTTTAACCTCACAACCAAAACCCTAGCAGAGACGAGGCTGTCACAAGCCTATATGCATAAAAAATTGCAATCCTGTTACACCTGATGGTTTAAGAATCATTCCTAGGAAATATAGACAGAAAAATCCTCAAAAAAAAACCCCAAAAGCCCAAACAAAAAAACCTAGCAACCCTAATCAGTGGCTACAGCTCATATATCCAAAGGTAGGATTAAGCAAGGAACTTGAAGGATGCAATCGTTTAGATGTTTTTAACTAGGACAGTCTCAGAGAAATGATTAGAAAAGAAACACTGATGTTACTGCCAAAGTTCTTTGAGAAACAAATAATGAATTCTTGCAACAAATTTATTTTTAGTCACAGAATTTTAGGGCTCACAAAAAAGATAGCATTAAACTTGATACTGCCTGTAAACACAGTAATAACTAGTTATTAGGCTATGAGCTATTGATATCAGCCAGGTAAAAGAAGTTGCATCCATAAAAATATGCAGACACGAGATCTGCAGAACCACACTCTGTCTTTTCAGCTTTCTGCTGCGAGGCCATACTTAAGAGTTGCTCATAGTTTATCAAACCTTAACAGTTTTAGTTGACATTTTTCATTTTAAGTTGTCTGCCCACAGGCTCCACTTTTCTGGACAGAAAGTTAGTCCCAGCGGTTCTCCTACTTGTGAGCAAGTTTGGGGAAGGAACAGGAGACCCACATGGGGTACCCGCTGTGAACAGCCTGTTGACTTCACCTGCGTTCCTATGCCTTTGCCTTGCCAAATTTCAAAACAAGTTTCTATTTTTGTGTCACTCGTTATAAACACATTTAACTATAGACAAGCTGATTACACGGCTTCTGAGGTGTCTCTTATACTTACAAGTTATTTCTCTCACTGGTTTGCTCAGTGTCTTTTGATTTTTTGACTAGAGAAGATGTTTTCAGCATCAGGGATGGGCTAAGTGCTCTGACAGCCTTCAGCCCCTGAGGAAAAGCTGTTCTTTCCTCCCCTGGCCCACAGGTGGGAACAAACTCCAGTCAGCAAAAGAGACAAAGGTGGCCTGAAAGCAATATACTTTTTCTGGTAAGTTATGATTATCAAAATAGCAGTTAAATTGCTGGTAACCTTTTCTGGAGCTATGGACAATCAAAAAAAAAATAAAAATCAGTTAATAGTCAGAAAGTAAATAAGACTCCCACACTCCAGAGTCCTAATACACATGCATATAATTCACCTATCCAGCATGCAAAAAGACAACAGAATAGTAGAAAAGGTCAGACTACTGCAAAACAATATTGTACCATCTGTGATGCCACATGAAAAAAAGAGACAGTATGGGCCTCGCCTATACTCAGAAAGCAAAGTTACCACCTAACATACAAATGATTTGGGCATCTCTTCGTGATAGAGCATCACAGCAATTAAAAAAAGACACTGAAGCACTGAGTGACTGTGAGAAGTTGCACACTGCTGTGCATTTTAATTTTTCATAAACTCGTTACCACCATAAACTTCAGGCCCAAAACAAAACAAGGCTCCGAGGACTACCATTACCTGCATCTGCACTTCTAAACATACTGGTCCCATGACTACTTGATAATATCCTATCAGTTGGCCACTACCCATGTGTCTGTCTTATCTGTCTCTACTATAGAACAGCAGAAATAACAAAAGCAAGAGGAGAATTGATTTGGAACTGAACCGTAGCAGGTTATTAAGTACCACCGCTTTGTCAAGAGCTATGAAAATCCACAGGATTTTCCTGTGGATCCGCAGGAAGTCAACTGCACGACAGCAGTTTTCACCCTATGTATAAGAAGAAGCGATCAGCAGCGCCTCTGCTATGAAGAGGAATGCCTCATTCACTCCCATTTACCAGATTTTAAAACCAAATTATTCTGAAGTCACACAAGTATAGCAAGCAACACTGCAAACAACTTTGTCTTCACCGTAAGTTTCCGGCAGACATTTGAGAACACTAGAGATGTAAAGAAGGTAGTTTGATACACACGGTACTTCAGCGGCTTCAGACGGGCACTAAAGAAAACCTGCAGCATAGTAAAGAAACTCCAAAAAACCTAGCTAAGCAAGATGCACACGCTATTACTCTATTCAGATACTGATACCATTAACATAGCCTGTCTGTGTCTATTGTACCACTAGCACACCTACATGACACACACTGCTCCCCTCCAAAACCCTCTTCCCTTTACGATCAGCATGAAAAGACAACAGTTGCATTCTCTGACCTTCCCAGGCTATGCAACGCTCGTTCCACGCCAGCATTCAGGACAAGAGCTGTAGAAGCAATTAGCCACAGTTACGTATTTGGTAACACACCACAGAAGGCAGCATTAGAGCAGAGTGAGCTGCTGCAGCTTCAGCTGGTACTAATTCCAGAAAGTTGTTTATCAGATTACCTTATCAGTTTCTCATAAACAAAAAGGTGCCCATAATTGTCCAATTACCTGGTTTGTGACTACCATGCACCGTACTTGAAATAACAGATATCTGTACATAGGTGTATAAAGGAGACAGTTTAGGAAATGTAGATACCCAACAGTCTGCTGTGGCTGAAGAAACAACAGATATTAAACAGTTCCGCTACGTGCAAATTATTTTTCAATCCTGGCAATTTCATTTTGATATGAAAGCATTTCAAATTTTTGTCAGTTATTTCAAGACTGCTTACTAACCTACCAAAAGCTGTGACACAGTAAGAGAAACTTAGCACAACAACTCAAACAATTTCACTTTGTGATGCTCCACCATATCAACAACAAAGATTGCACGACCTGACAGCATCTAAGATGTTTTGCCCTGCTATCAGCATGACTCAAGTTTGTTCAGAGCCCAAGAAAATCTATGCCTCTGATGAACGCAGGACATAAGACTGCTTCCTACATTTAAAAGTCCTGGAAAACACCACATTTAATCTTTGGGTACTGAACTCCAGCTTACAAAGTATGTGGTTTTGTAGTGTTGCACACAGGAACAAGCAACATCTCTATTGAATATTTCTGCAATTCAGTTGACAGAAAAGAGATTAAGCAAAGTAGTAAATACAGCCAGTACACCAGATTCTTCTTCCTCCTCCAGCGTTTCCTGCTCAGGGTTATTTGCTCCTCCTGAGTCTCACTACACAAGACTCAACTTCCAAAGCAAGTTTGGGCAGATCTAATGTAGGCAGGGCAGGGCAAGGCAAAACTGAAATCACTCTGTCTTACTGAAAAATAATTCCTAGGCGAGCTTGAATAGCTTCCATGCTAATCCACCCCAGATGAAGCACCTCTTTCTTCATTAATATTTATAGTAATAACTAACAAGCCTTATTTCTTTATATAAGCTAACAGCCTATCTCCCAAAGTTGAGCTAAAAAAATCTATTTTCCAGTAGGATAGTTCACCGTGACTGAGGAGTTATCTGCTGAACTCTCACATTACAATAGCCGCCATCTCAAAACACGCGTACAACATACAAAATGCACTTCAATTTGCTACAGTTCAACTCTCTAATCAATATTAAGAAACTCATACCTCAAGTTTGTTTCTGCCCAGTGGCTGCTCTGCTGCTAGCATTGAACACACTGTCTACCCTGCAAGATTTCTGTGCAAGGAGCACCTCGCTTCTCATGCCCCTTAACAGAACTTACCAGCAATGCACAGGATCAGTTGGCTATTAAACTATCTATTATGGTATTACTGTGTTGCGTAAAATCAACAAAAGCATATAGCCATGCTAAAATCTACTCCAGTTGCTCATGATGCTAGAAAGAGGAGTTCCCCTTATGTAAGGAGTTGACTAATAAAACTTTTAGTCAGAAGACGTGCAGAACTCGAAGCTGCTCAAACCGACAAAAACAACCTGTTCCCAGCCCCTTCGCTCGAGAGTAGCTCCCGTCTTCGCTGTGAAACATCCCCTCAGTGGTCCACCATGAAGGGTAGTAGCTGCTATTAAGGATAGAGTATATCCTCCAGGACCTGACAAATCCCACAGCAAAACCCCCGTGTGCAGCATCTTAAATATTTTCGAAGCCTCCACGGTAGCAGCAGTTCAGAAGTCCATTTCCTAATACTGCCATCCTGCTGCTTTTACAGAAGCGCAGTATTTCAGATTTCACATACTGTCTGTACCATTCCCCACTCCATCATCTTCAAATTGCAGCTCTACTTGCGAGGCAAGTGCATTGTCCACAAAAATAGCATTCTACCTATCAGTAAGTGTAGTGTCACATGCTGGGTTTGAGAGCTTAATCGCAACGGCTCTCTTTCCTTCAGAGCACAGTATCATGACTTTGCAAGAAAAAAGACAGATACCCGCTTGATCAAGCTCTTCAGCATTGAGGGCCTATTAGTAACAAAAAAGGGAAGTCACCATACTCATCAAGTTACAAGTTTTAAACCTGCAAAACACGAAAGCCATAAAGGAGAGACGGCAGCGACATTCATGCCGAGAGCGACTCGTTGCCCAATCCCACAGCACCCGAGAGCTGAGAGGGCCCCAGCAGCCAAGTGCTTCAATTTTTCAAATACCTCCGCAAACCTCAAGAACTACCGGTTCCCGGACACTAACATGGCAGGTAGGGCTGGCTCCGGCTGACAGAGAAAAAAAAGGCACAGATAAAAAAACACTCGAGGAAATCTTATGGCCAACTTTGCTGGGTCGCCCCCCACCGCTCCCAGGGCACCAGCGTTTCCCCCCTGCACATGGCTCTGGACAAACCTCCCTCCCCGCAGTTAAATATAAATAAATCCAGCCTACCTACCGGCGGCTCGCTCCCCCCGAGAAGCCGCCGCCCGCCTTCCCCCTCGCTTCCCTGAAAAACCAAAGGGTTTTGTCAGGCCCCGGGGCCGGCGGGCTGGCTGCGGCCTCGCCTTCCTCCCCCTCCCCGCTCCTCCTCCTCCTCCTCCGAGCCAGGCGGAGGGGAGGGAGGGGAAAAGGAGCCAAACGGTACCGCGGAGCCGAGGAAGGGGGTAAACGAACGCGTCTCTTACCCGCCCAGAGCCCCGGCTCCGCCGCCCGGCTCCCGCTGCGGCCCCGAGTCAGGCGCGGCGCGGCGCGGCACTGCGCAGGCGGCGGGCGGCGACGGCGACCGAGCTCCTGGGACATGTAGTCCCCTCCATCGGGGCCACGGAGTTCCTCTGACAGGCGACATAGGAGTCCCTTAGCCGGGGATATGGAGTTTTTTGGCCGGGTCCGGGCGGAGCGGGAGCCGATGGCAGAGCGGAGCTCCGCCGGCAGCGCCCGCTCCACCCGGCCCCGGCCCATGCTTTTTGATGTTGGGTTGGTGTTTTTTGGGTGGTGGTTTTTTTCAGTCCCTGTTGTAGAGGTAGTTTAGGGAGCCGGCACTTATCGATAGGACATCTCTATATAGAATCGTCCAGGCTGGAAGGGATCTTTGAGATCAAGTCCAAAGCATCAACCCAACATTGACAGAAACATCACTAAAACATGACCCCTCAGCATCACGGCTTTTAAATATCTCCAGGGATGGTGATTCCACCACTTCTCTGTGCAGCCTGTCCCTGGGCAGTGTTTGATAAGCCGTTCGGTGAAGAAATTTTTCCTAATTTCCCATCTAAACCTCCCCTGGCACAACTTGAGGACACTTCCTCTTGTCCTATCATTTATTAATTTGGAGAAGAGACTGACCCCCACCTCACTACACCCTCCTTTCAGGGAGTTGTAGAGAGCAACAAGGTCTCCCCTCAGCCTCCTTTTCTCCAGATTAAGCAATCCCAGTTCCCTCAGCTGCTCCTCATAAGACTTGTTCTCCAGACCCCTCACCAACTTCGTTAGGACACGCTCCACAATCTCAATGTCTACCGTGTGTTTCATCTCCAGGTGCGTTACCGACAGGTAAGATCTGTAAATGCTGGCCATTACAGTGGGCCAAAAAGCACGGCAAAAGTTGTTAATAAGCAGGTATGCCAAGTGCGAAAGCAGGGCTGCATGTGGAGCAATCTAGCTTAGAGAATAGCAATTGCTTCATCATAAATAGCAACACATCACTTCAGCGTAAGCCATGATTAATGCAATGCAGTCACAATGATTTTCACTCTGCCCCTCTTTTTGAGGTTCTCAGAAAACGTCCATCTCTCGCTGGCACGCGACAGGCCCTGGTACAACCGTACAGTTGAAAACAAGAGGCTCAGACTGACAGAAGAACACGGTAAGGTCACAGTGTGACTGATCTGCAGGGATGGGGATGGAGGCCAAAGCCACAACTCCCAACACATGTGATTGCTCCTCAAAACACACTTCAGTCAAACGTCATGTCCAGTAGAAATACGAGGGAAAACTAAGTAGTAGAACATGATTTACTGCATGAAAATTTGTCCGAACAAAGGATTTAAGAAGACTGTTCTCTGAAGGGAAAAAAAAAAAAGATAGCTGGAGGCACATAAGCAGCATTTGCAGCCTGTCGATAGTGCACAGCTCCCAAGGAGAGGGACACCTCGTCACAGAGCACATCAGCAGTGGGCAGAGGCTCTGGATGTCACCCAGCGCTGCCGGCCCTCCAGGACAGAGGAGGTCCCAGGCACCCTGTGAAGAAGGGCACAGTATCCAGGCGTGATGGTGACTTCAGTGGGAAAGGGACAGCTCCGCAGCCACCACAGCTGCTTGCTTTGTATGTCCAAGTTATCTGCAAAGCTCTTCCCAACAGGCAACTTAAAACAAAAGCCAAATGTTTACACTTTCTATCTCTCACTCTCCAAAACATTGTCTATGTGCCTTTTTCTTAACTGACACAGTTACTGCCCTGAATTCTCTTCCCTGATAAAAGAGAATGTCTTATGTAATTGAATTTTAATACCCAAATAACATTTTCGAAACGACTATGGCAAACTGAAATATAACAAAAAAAAAAAATATGTTCACTAAGCCCAAACACACAAGATGCCAGCAAACTGTTACATCTTGTACCACACAGCCAGCTGTCCGGGCAGTATTCCTGGATTCCCAGCAGTAACCAGCTGTATTTACCACAGCGCTCCCCCTAGAGCACTGAGGAAAATCAGCCCAGGGTCTAGAAGCATGAAACTGCCCTGTCCCCTGCCCTGTCTGCATGAGGTTTCCTAAAAAGAAATAAAACGCTTACATTATTTACAGTTCTCAGGACACATAGCTATACTAGGAGATAATTCTCTTCCCAGGAATAAGGTCAATAATTTGCATTAGAGACCTCAGGATTTTTAAAGGGAGAAAATCAAATCAATGTGAATGTAATTAAAAAAACAAGCAAACAAAACCCACAAACAGATATCAAGGACGCAAAATACACTTCAAAATAGAAAGAACAATATCAAGATTAAAATGGCATTTCCAGATGTGAGTTAAGCAACAATGAAGTCTTTTGACAATATCTCACTTCGTAATCATAAGAAATCCAGGCAGCTGGGCCAGGCCCCGCTGGCACAGGAGATAACTTTAAAATTGAAGTTGCTTACACTTGCAAAATGCTGCCTGAGCACAGCCGTCTCTCTCTCTCTATTTGTAACCGCTTTTTAATACAATTACCTGAAATTATTATTGTTAGATCTTAGATCTGATACCCTCCAAAGGTGAATGAACAACTTTTAAGTTCTCATGTCACTCTTCAATCACTCAAAACTTTCAGTTGTATTTGGAGTTTTGTAGTTTTAACTTTTGCTTTAAACGGTGATTTTAAATACAAGCAGGTGGATCCCATACGTATGCATGATCCACAGCTATATAAGCCAACGGATGGCAGAGATGCAGCCAGGCCTGTCATCCGCACAACACAGAGGTGGCCGGGGCGGATCTACACTCCTAAGGACGGTGCCTTCACCTTCCTGGGGAGTTTGCCATCCCAAGAAGCCAAGGGGCTGATGTAACCCTGTGTAGCAAGTTACAACTGAGTGAGGACACAGTGACTCAGTGTCCAGACATCATGGTTCAGAAGGTAGCCAAGTGCCTTCCTTGAGAGACCTGTTGGCTCTCTGGTTGGGGCCGGAGCAAAGCACACCACGCCTGCCCCACACGGGCTCCGCACTCTGCGGCGCACATGGGGACACCCGTGTTTCCTGAAGGGTAGCCACCCACATGATGGCCTTGTCCCCAGCACTTCCGCGGTGCTCAGGGACAAGGGCTCACGGTGCCTGTCTGCGGGCTCAGGAGCGCGTGTTGACAGGTCATGTTGAGCTTCTCATCCACCAGCACCCCCAGATCTTTCTCCTCAGGGCTGTTCTCCAGCCATTCTCTCTCAGCCTGGACCAGAGGGATGTGTCCTCCCAGCCTGGGCCAGGCCCCGGCCATGGCTGCTGAGGGGCCACCGCCTCACCGTACCTCGCTCAGCGGATCCCGGGGCGCCCCAGGACAGGAGGCGTCGCGGGTGCGCGGCCGCCAGGGCCGACTACCCACAATGGCGGCTCCAGCCCCCCGGGCCGGTCACCATGGAAACTTCCAGAACGTCCCCCCCGTCCCGGCCCCGCCGTGACGGCCGCCCCCAGCCAATAGGCTCGCTCCGCTTGGCTCAGGCTTCCCCGTTGATAGGCCCGCGCCGCCGGCGGGGTGAACCAATGGGGTGGCGGGAGGGGGGCGCGCGACGTATGTCAGAGGGACCGCCTGATTCTTGCCAATCACGGCAGGCCAGCTTAGTAGCCGCCAACCAATGGGAAGGCTCCAGCGAGGGCTCCGCAGCCAATGGCGAGTCTCCACGAAGGAGTAACGGAAGGTATATAAGGGCGGGCGGCGCGGCCTGGCCCGCAGCAGCAGTCGGGGGTCTGGTGGTTGGTCACTGACGGTAAGGGTGGCGGTGTGGGCCTGGGGCGGCCTGGTCCGGCTGGGGGGATGAGGAGGGGGAGCGGCGCTGCCGGCCGCGCACGTGGCGCCTCCATTTTGTGACCTGCGACTTCTCGGCAGGGCGGCGCGGGCGAGCGGTCGTCATGAGGCACCTCCTGTTGGCACTACTGCTGCTGGGCGCCGCGCGGGCGGACGACGAGGAGAAGAAGGAGGATGTGGGCACGGTGGTGGGCATCGATCTGGGCACCACCTACTCCTGGTGCGTGGGGAACGGGCCCGGCGTGGGGCGAGAGGGAGAGCGAAGCGGCTGGGCCTGTGGGTCCACGGGGAGCGCTGTGCCTCGGGGCCGGGGGGGGCGGCTGGGCCTGTGGGACCACGGGAACCGTTGGGCCTCGGGGTGGGGGGGAAGCGGGCTGTGGGGCTGGGCGACGGAAGGGGAGGGGGGTGCAGGCCCCAGCGCCGCCTGACTGCTCCGCTACCCCGCAGCGTGGGCGTCTTCAAGAATGGCCGGGTGGAAATCATCGCGAACGATCAGGGGAACCGCATCACACCGTCCTACGTGGCGTTCACGCCCGAGGGGGAGCGCTTGATCGGGGACGCCGCCAAGAACCAGCTTACATCCAACCCCGAGAACACCGTGTTTGATGCTAAGCGGCTGATCGGACGCACCTGGAACGACCCTTCCGTGCAGCAGGACATTAAGTACCTGCCATTCAAGGTGCGCCCCTGGGGGGATGGAGGGAGGGAGGAGGGCTGACTACATGTCCAGACAGAAGAGGCTACTTAATTATGGTGCTCTTTTGAGTAGCCCTGCAGTTCACTAGCCCTCCTGAGAGGGTTAGGGTGCACTGATGTGGCTGTGACATAAGAGAGCAGTTCCTTGTGTTAGCTAGCATTTAAATCGTGTCATGTTTAATATACAGGCTTTGATTAGTCTTCAGAGAGAAAGAAACAGTGGGACAAGTGATAATAAGTCTATGAACTACTAAATAGGACAGTATACATTGTTCTTACCAGGTTGTTGAGAAGAAAGCCAAGCCCCATATTCAAGTCGATGTTGGAGGTGGACAGACAAAAACATTTGCTCCTGAAGAAATTTCTGCTATGGTCTTGACAAAGATGAAGGAAACTGCAGAGGCTTACCTGGGGAAGAAAGTAAGTTCGTGAGTGCTACCAGTAAGAACTTTACGCAGCAGCTTTACAAAACTAAAGATGGGTGGGCTGAATCTGTGGACTAATGTTGCAATCAGTTCAGTGCTGTTGGCCCCTTTGGCAGCCCAGTGGAATGGGCTTAGCTGGGTTTTTATCTCTCTTTAAAGAACAGTGGGCTGCTTGTTATCAGCATTGCTATGGTTATTTACAACCTATGTGCCTTTCTACATTTCTGTAACAAAACTGTATCTCTTGTTCAGGTGACCCATGCTGTTGTTACTGTGCCAGCTTACTTCAATGATGCTCAGCGTCAGGCTACAAAGGATGCTGGTACCATTGCTGGGTTGAATGTGATGAGAATCATCAACGAGCCGTAAGTAGCCTACGTTGCCCTCCTTGCTGGGGAGGTGGGGCTGCCAGTCCCAGCTTTCTGAATGGGCTGTTCCCTCTACAGAACGGCTGCTGCCATTGCTTATGGACTGGACAAGAGAGAGGGCGAGAAGAACATCCTTGTGTTTGACCTGGGTGGTGGAACTTTTGATGTCTCCCTCCTCACCATTGACAATGGAGTCTTTGAAGTTGTGGCTACTAATGGCGACACTCATCTGGGTGGAGAAGACTTTGACCAACGTGTTATGGAACACTTCATCAAACTCTACAAGAAGAAAACTGGAAAAGATGTCAGGAAGGATAACAGAGCTGTGCAGAAGTTAAGACGGGAAGTGGAGAAAGCAAAGCGAGCCTTGTCATCTCAGCACCAGGCTAGAATTGAAATAGAATCCTTCTTTGAAGGAGAGGATTTCTCAGAGACACTTACTCGAGCTAAGTTTGAGGAGCTGAACATGGTAAGTTTAGAAAGGTAAAGTTGCATTGCCTCAGCTCTAGGTCGGAGACTTGTCAGCATGTGGTAGTTCATGCTGTGACATTGCGCTTCGGGGTATAAATAACTTCTGCTTGCACTAAACACCAGGCAGCTGCTCCTTGTAAGGGTGGCTGGGGCTGTGTATGTTAATGACAGCTGAGGTCTCATCAAGGCTGGTCACAAGTCAGTTGATGTTCTTCCTCTGTAGTGGTTGTCTCTTGTATTCTGGGGCTGTGTAATTCAGAGGCTAGGCATGTGGGAATACAGTCTTATGGTCCTGGGTTGTTTTTGTCTTTCTAGGACCTGTTCCGTTCCACTATGAAGCCTGTTCAGAAAGTTCTGGAAGATTCTGACTTAAAGAAGTCCGACATTGATGAGATTGTTCTTGTTGGTGGCTCTACTCGCATCCCCAAAATACAGCAACTAGTTAAAGAATTCTTCAATGGGAAAGAGCCTTCTCGTGGCATTAACCCAGATGAGGCTGTGGCCTATGGTGCAGCTGTCCAGGCTGGAGTTCTCTCTGGGGACCAAGATACAGGTAACTGCACCTTCACAGCCACTTCAAGAGCGCTGACTCTGAATAGTGGATGTTGGTTACTGACAAGCGTAGTAAAACTTCTTTTCCAGACCTTTAGAAGTTTGGTGCCTCTTAAGACCTCAGGACCTGTGTTCCTTTCAGGTTGAAGTCATGTCAGTCTTGCTCTTGGTCTGTTACAGGTGACTTGGTGTTGCTTGATGTCTGTCCTCTGACACTTGGTATTGAGACTGTCGGAGGTGTAATGACTAAGCTGATCCCAAGAAATACTGTTGTTCCCACAAAGAAGTCTCAGATCTTCTCCACGGCTTCTGACAATCAGCCAACTGTGACAATCAAGGTCTATGAAGGTGAGTGTCATCTGTGGTGGCCCATGTGACAGCTGGAATCTGTCTGTAGGACTCACATACTTGCTACTACCTGGTCATAAAGGCTGTAGATAATTCCAAATGCTTGTGGATATCTCCTTAGGGAAAAGAGCTTGGTAACAGTGCTAGCTCTCTGAAGCTGCTCTGATGAAGCTTCTGTTCCTAGACTTTTTTCTCATGTGTGTGTTTTCCATGGTTGCAATTCTGAAGAGCTCTTCAGAGTATGAGGCCAGACTGTAGGTGTCTAGATGGATGTCAGGTTGAAATTAAAACCTTGCCTTTAGAAAGTGTGTGGCTAATGGTTGCACAGAGTACAAGCCACAGCTAGGAAAGAAAGAAACCATATCTAATTGTGTTTTCTAGGCGAGCGTCCCCTCACCAAGGATAATCATCTTCTGGGAACTTTTGATCTCACTGGAATCCCTCCTGCCCCTCGTGGTGTCCCCCAGATCGAAGTTACCTTTGAAATAGATGTGAACGGAATCCTTCGTGTCACAGCTGAAGACAAGGGCACCGGGAACAAAAACAAGATCACGATTACAAATGATCAGAATCGGCTGACACCAGAAGAGATTGAGAGGATGGTTAATGATGCTGAGAAGTTTGCAGAGGAAGACAAGAAGCTCAAAGAACGCATTGACTCCCGGAACGAGCTGGAAAGCTATGCCTATTCTCTGAAGAACCAGATTGGGGACAAAGAGAAGCTGGGGGGTAAGCTGTCATCTGAAGACAAAGAAACAATAGAGAAAGCAGTAGAGGAAAAGATTGAGTGGCTCGAAAGCCATCAAGATGCAGACATTGAAGACTTCAAAGCAAAAAAGAAGGAGCTGGAGGAAGTTGTTCAGCCAATTGTCAGCAAGCTCTACGGAAGCGCAGGCCCTCCCCCCGGAGAAGAGGAAGCAGCAGAGAAGGATGAGTTGTAGATACTGCTGGCATCTCCGAATGTTGTGTGTGTATATATTGGACTCAGGAACACTTGTTTAAAATATTGAACTCTTAATTTGGAATGTAACTCTGAATCTTCACTCATGAGTGGAGCTGGAAATGCTAGCCCAAAGTGGCTGTATACTGCTTTTCGTTAGCAGTTGCTTGATGTCTGGGGAGGGAAGGGTAGCAGGGGGGGAGTGTAAATGCGCAATGGGGTTAGAAGTATTGACAGCGGGAGTGTTCTATTTAACAGCTTGGTCATGCGAATTTGGTGTAGAACTTTTCTACCTGAAGTGACCACAATAAATTTGTTATTTACACTGGACTCTGTTCTAGCTTTGTTTTCCATGCCCTAGTTACAGCAGTGAGTGGAGAGGATTTGGATCAACTGCTCTCCCCTGGGAGGGGGGACCTGATGGGGGAACCTGACCTCAGCCTGTTTGGTGCTGATGGACTCTCCTGGTCTGTGCTCAGTCTATTCTGGGTGCTGCAAACAGCTCCAGAGGCTTGGGATCTCGCAGAACTCCTGACAATTGCTGCACTAGAGCCTGTCCCTGGAGTGTGCTGACGCACTCAACCTCACTGCAGTTCTGCAGTGTAACGGCTCCTTACAATGACGTGGGTAGCAAATGTCAATGATTGCTGAAGGGGATGCTCCCTCCTGGCTTGTACAGATCCTCTGAGGCTGTCAATCTGAGCTGACAGTGCAGGCTTCAATGCGAAGCACGTGAGGGAGAGGAGACTGGGCTTAACTGTAAATTCCTCCAGTATTAAAACTGTTGTTAGGGTCTCACATGAGACAACTGATCTGTGTCCTGAAGACTATACCTAATAAATGGTTTTGGTTTTTTAAAAAAATTGAAACAGTCATTTTACTGGGATCCTTACCCAATCCATGGGATTAGGTAAGAAACTGAACCGAGTACAGAAGCAGCTTTTGTGGCAGCTGCTCTAATACTGCCTTAAAACCAATCAGCACTCTTATTTTCCCTGGCATGGGAGATAATTCTTTCTGCTTTTCATTAGCTCCTTTTCAAAACAGTGCAAACTAAAAATCACATCATCCCTGCCAAAGCCTTTTTTCCAGCTGACACTGTGACTTTGTAGATAAAGTGTTTCTGTAGCCAACAGTATGTGTATTTCCTCCCGTGGGAAGCTGTCCAGGCACGGCACGAATCATTCCAGGAACCTGCAGTGACAGGGGCTGGGAACAGTGTACCTGCCCTCTGCAGGGCTGCCTACAGCAAATGCACCAGTACCTCGGGGGCATATTAGCACAGCATCATCCATTTGAGGGCAAAAATTTGTTTATTGGAAAGAAGAATTAATTTAATCCAACAGTACTATAAAAACTGCATAGAAAAGGCCGGTGCTGTGCAGACAGCCGCTCCGCTACTCGATCAGACTGACCACACAGTCCCTGTATATCTCCCCCTGCGTGTCCATCCCACCAAATATTAACAGCAGATGCATGACCACAGCTTCAGCACACCCCTCCTCCTCACGGCTCCCCTGTTGGGGCTCAGCTGTGTCACCCGATGCCACAGTCCACTCTTGCCCAGCTTCACCTTCCCAGGTGGCAGCTCCCACGTCTCCGCTTGTCCCAGCCCGCCAGGGAATGACACACATGGCATGGTCCAGCCTCCCAGCAGGCAGAGGGGATTCAAACTGCAGGAGCGTCCACTGCTGCTTCTCTGCAGTGCAAAGACACACATTCATGTCTTAAAAGTGCAGCTTCACAGGCTTAAAAAGCATGCTGAGACAGTGACGTCATTAACTACATTAGCTTTCAACATCATAGAGCATTTCGGCTTGTACTGGTGTAACTCCAGTGCAACAATAATGACTGCCAGGGGGATGACGCCCAGGAATTGAGGGGGGAATGCATTTTCCAGCAGACGCATTCCCCATTCCCCAGCTGAGAGAAGTCTCCCTACCTATGTGATACTTGTACGTAGTATCCAGTGTCCCATCTGGACCTATTCCACCAAAAATGTACCAGTGGTCCTTAAACACAGCTGATGAGTGGGATGCCCGTCCTCCCGGGATGTCGCCAGTGGCTGGTATCTTAACCCATCTCATGTCATCTATTGGAAAAAAAGAACACATCTGTGGTTATGCATTACAAAAAACCTGCAAGTTTTGCTGGTTTAAACAAATAGGGTAATACTTCAAGCACTGAAGAAGTGATCTTTTAGAAAAAAGGCCCCCAAAATCAAAACACATCACACAACAGCTATTACTCCACAGTACCTATGTCCACACTTACTTATATCGATGCAGAACAGATCGTTGTAAAAAACATCACCAGCCAAACCTCCATGGACAAAGAGTTTGGTCCCGACTGCAACCACAACGTGTCCCTGCCGAGGAGAGGGAGGATCCCCATGAGTATCTGGCTGGGACCAGGTCAAGGTGGCTAAAAATGGGAGCACACATGAATTAGGAAGAAAACTCTGGAAGCTCTAAAACCAGTGACCCCAGGGCCCTGCTGAGGCTTCCTAAGGAAGCACCTCCAGTGGGGTCAGAGTTAATGCCACACCAAGCTTCCTGATGGAGCTCTGAGTGCTCTTTGGGTCACACAGTAGCGGGAAAGATTAATTCAAACTGGAAAGCAAACCCTTTCTTGTGCACACAGGGCTGCAAGGATGAACGGGACAGCTCTGGCAGTACACGAGCAGCACACGGCAATGCCATCAGGGAAAGGAATCAGTTGTTGGGCAAATAGGACAAAACCATTCCCATCTCTCATGAGTTTCTCAGCCCAGAGCTTTACACTGCCATTTTGGCCCAAAGTCCCAGTGACTACATAAAAATAAGTGCATGTCAACAGCAAGGAACATCCACCCATCCATTTAGACTTGTAGCCAAAGCAGGGGCCCAACATTTCCATGGCTTTGACTGAATCTGAGTCGCAGACCTCCTGTTCAGCAATGGACGGATTCCACCGTTTGACAGAACAACAATTCGTGCACCCAGAGGTACCTGTGTCAAACACGTGAAGCCGCTGGTCTTGGACCGGTTCTGCTCCTTTATCTCCCCCTCCGAACACGTACAGACAGTCTCCTACAGCTGCTGAGGAGGTGTGAAAGGTCCTGGGCAGCGGCTGCACACCACTCACTTCAGGACTCTCCCAGGTTCCTATTTCTAAGACATTTGGTTAACAAAGTAATCAACAAGGTAACAGCAGCCAGGCTCCACTCCCCTTCCCGAGCGACAACCGCCATGGAAGCAGCTGCCCCCCGTCCCGGCACGGCTGCGTCCCCGCAGCTCTGCACCTGCAGCCCCGGTGGGGTGAGCACCGAGGCCGAGCCTGGAGGGGAGCCACGGTTGCCTGAGCCGCCCCTCGGGGACTCACCCGGGTCCAGCACCTGGACGCAGCTCCGGTTCCCCGCCGGGTGGGCGCCGCCGAAGACCCAGAGGCGCGGGGGGGAGGCGGCGGGCAGGAAGGTGGCGTGCTCGTAGCGAGGCCGCAGCCCGCTCCAGCCGGCGGCGGCCCAGCGGTGCGCGCCTGCGGGCGGCGGAGAGCGCGGTCGGTAGCGGTCCGGCGGCCCCGCGCCCCCGCCGCCCCCCGGCCCGGCCCGGCCCAGCCCTCACCCAGCTCCACGAAGTGGGCGTCCGCGAAGGCGGCGGCGGGGTCGGCGCCGCCCAAGAGGAGGACGCGGCCGGTCCCGCCGCCCGGCAGGAAGAGGCAGCCATGGCCCACGCGCCCGCAGGGCCGGTCCCCGCGCGGCGACAGCCGGTACCTGCGGGAAGCGAGAGCAGCGCTCAGCCACGGCGGGGCGAGATGTGCCAGGCCGGGCCGCGCTCCCCCCCCGCTCACCACTTGCCCGGCTGCGGGCGGCGCCCCGGCTCCAGCAGCGGCAGCGCCCGTGGGCCCATGGCGGGCCGGGCCGGGCCGCGCCACGCCGCGCTCAACGGACGCAGCCCCAGGCGGAAGCGGCTCTCGCCTTCCGTCCCGCGCCCGCCGGAAGTCCCGCCGGCTTCCGCTGGCGTCGGCGGCCCGCGCCGCTCCCCGGAAGTGCCGGGACCCGCTTCCGGCTCCGAGCCGCCGTCCCAAGATGGCGCCGCTGGACCTGGACAAGTACGTGGAGATCGCGCGGCTCTGCAAGTACCTGCCCGAGAACGACCTCAAGGTGCGGCCGCGGCGGGCGGCGGGCGGCGGGGCGGGGGCGCGGGGCGGGCCCGGGGCCGGCGCTGACCCGCTCCTCTCCCGCAGCGCCTCTGCGACTATGTGTGCGACCTGCTGCTGGAGGAGTCCAACGTCCAGCCCGTCTCCACGCCCGTCACCGTCTGCGGGGACATCCACGGGCAGGTAACGGGTGGCGGCCCCGCCGGCAGACCGCAGGGCCGCCCTGCTTCGCCCGCCCGGGCCGTGCCCGGCCCCGGTGCCTGCCGGTGCCCGCCGCCCTCACGTCTCTGCTTCCCTCCGCAGTTCTACGATCTGTGCGAGCTGTTCCGGACCGGCGGGCAGGTCCCCGACACCAACTACATCTTCATGGTACGTGCGGGCTGCGCTTGCCCCGCTCGCTCGCTGGGTGTTTAAAAATTAGCTTAAAATTTAATTCCTGGTATAGTTATTGAGTTTCACTTTGCCAGTGAGTGCTGTGTTTGCTTTTGCTGTTTGGTTATGGCGTACGGGTTTTATTTTGTTGAGTGTTATTATTTGGTTTTGCTGAGGGTTGGGGTTCTTCAGCCTGGAGAAGGCTCCGGGGAGACCTTTGAGCCCCTTCCCGTCCCTAAAGGGGGTCTAGGAAAGCTGGGGAGGGACTCTGGATCAGGGAGGGGAGCCACGGGACCAGAGGGAATGGTTTTAAACTGGAAGAGAGGGGATTTAGATGAGATATTAGGAAGAAATTCTTTGCTGTGAGGGTGGTGAGTCCCTGGCCCGGGTTGCCCAGAGAAGCTGTGGCTGCCCCATCCCTGGAGGGGTTCAAGGCCAGGCTGGACGGGGCTTGGAGCAACCTGGGCTGGTGGGAGGTGTCCCTGCCCAGGGCAGGGGGTGGCACTGGGTGGGCTTTAAGATCCCTTCCAACTCTAACCATTCTGCGAGTAAAGCACGAGTTACTGGTGTACAGCAACAGAGGAGGAGGAGTGCGGTGCCAGCCTGGCTGAGCTGTGCCGTGGCGCAGCAGCACGTGGCCGTAGCGCAGGCTGTCCCCAGGGCCCATCAGGTCGTGTGTCAGGGCAGCTCCGGGTGAGTGCGGTGGCCAGTTCGAAGCTGAAACTCCGAGTGACCAAAGAACATGTTCTTATAGATCCAAGCAGATCCTAGCTTCCCTTCAGCGTTAGGTTGTCTTTATGCACTGTGAGAAATTTAAAATGGATGTATCGCTTTGTATTTTTCCATTTGACTGTTTCTGCATTTACAAATATTTCTTTGACTTGCAGGGTGACTTTGTAGATAGAGGTTATTATAGTCTTGAGACTTTCACTTACCTTCTTGCACTAAAAGCTAAGTGGCCTGATCGTATCACACTGTTACGGGGCAATCATGAAAGCAGGCAGATAACACAAGTGTATGGATTTTATGGTAAGTTTTTATCCAAACAATTTCTGAATGGGGGTAACGCGTAACAAATGAGTCCGGAATCTTTCCCTTGGGAGACCTGTTATGATTGCGGCACCACCGGGGCCTTTCCTGGGACTGGGCGGGAAGTGGGCTCAGTGGAACTTCGGTGTTATCATTTGTTAACGTGACCATTGTGGTCCTGAAGTAGGACGTGTTTTAGTCCAGATCTCGCTGTTCTTTTCCTCCAGCATCTGGGTTTTCTCTTTGTTTTTTGGTGCCACATTCCATTTCCAAGACAGAGTCAGAGCATGTATTTATACAGAATGTGCTTTGGGATCTTGTAGCGAAAGGTTCTACACAAAATCATAATGTTACTGTAATTACCCTTAAGTTTCAGTGTAACTAAAAATCAGTGTCACAGGTAGAGTTTGCTGTGGAGGTCATTTATTGTCAACCGTGAGCATCTGGGAAAATGCCACCGGCAAGAAATAAGCAGCAGAACAACTGTTTGAAAAATTGAGGGAATTAAATTGCTTGGAAACTTCTTTGTTGTTGTGTGAGGCTTTGATAAAACCTGAGGAAATCCTGGAAAGTGTCCAACACCTGCCTCAAAGAATATGGTCTGTAACATACTTTCTTTTGGATAATGTGTCAACAAGAGCAACTACAAATGTTCACAGGTCGCTTAAGAAACGCCTGCCCGTCAGGTTTATTGCCACCTTTGTGTAGCTTTAAACAAAGCTACTGTAACTCCCGTTTGTGGTAAGAATTATCTTCCGCTAGCCCTGGCCGGTTCATGCTTTCTGCCTCAATTTTCCTGTATAAAACTTGCTCATTTAAGCTCTGGTCTGGTCAAGAGCCAGCTCCCGGCCGGCCAGTGGTGGGAAGCAGCGAAAGCATCGCCAGCCACGTTGCATGAGACGCTGCGTTCTCTGCACCGCTGGTGTGTCGCTCGCTGAGCAGAGGCCAGCGGGTACGACCCTGGGCATCCCACCCACTGCCCAGCCCGGCTCCTGGTGGGGGGTTTGTTACACGTCTGATTGCTGAGTTGTGCTGCGTTTGCCTCTGATCTTACTGTCTGAATGCCTCTCATCCATTAAGAAGAAAAAAAATTCTCTGTTTAACAGATGAGTGCCAAACCAAATACGGAAATGCTAATGCTTGGAGATACTGTACCAAAGTCTTTGACATGCTCACAATAGCAGCTGTAAGTGTAAACACCACATTACAAAAATACGAGTAGATTGTCTAAATGCGACTGCTAGAATTAGTGACCTTTCAGGGTCACACTGGTAGCATTCTGGGCTGGATTAAAATATTGAGTGTTTTGCACACGTGTCTCTCTTTCTCCAGTTAATAGATGAGCAGATTCTCTGTGTCCATGGTGGCCTCTCTCCAGACATCAAGACACTCGATCAAATTCGAACCATTGAACGTAATCAGGAAATTCCTCACAAAGGCGCTTTCTGTGACCTGGTTTGGTCTGATCCAGAAGATGTCGATACGTGGGCGATCAGCCCGCGAGGAGCAGGCTGGCTCTTTGGCGCGAAGGTGACGAATGAGGTAATGATGACATTGTATGCAAGATAAAGTAATGGCAGGTGTGAGACAAACTGAAGCGTTCATCTCGATTTGGTATTTACCCAGCGATGAACGGATTGAGGCCACTGCAAGATGGTGAACTTGCCTTGTAAGGCCGCTGTGAGTCAGTCATGGTGGTGGAAAAGGTTCGCTCAAGCCAGCTTGAAAAAATGAGCCATAAATTATGCTTAAGAGCGTAACTACAGCTGCCAGATGTGATAACACCGACCTTGCTTTTAAAAAGTATAATGCAGTGAGAATAACTAAGTGTCACTAGGGTTTGTGTAGAATACTTTTCTAGGGATTTAAGAGAAAAAAAGTGCCATTTTTCTTAATAATTCTTGACTTGATTTTTGTTGCTTTGGAAAACAGTGAGCAGATTTCTCAGGGCTAACAGTCGCTGACCTTCCCAGGCTTCTGATAGAGCTGGGTTATGAGTGCGGTCCTTGTGCCGTGTCCGTGGCCTTTCTGTAGCACTTCAGGAAGGGCTGAGCCTTGCGGGCGGCGCAGACTCCTCACCTGTGTTTCACAGGTGTCTCTCACTGCTCAGGTCTCAAAACCCCAATAGTTTTTTCCAGCGCGCTGGGTGAGAAAGCTTCTCTGTGTCCCCCAACGGCCCCTGTGTGTCTGCCAGGGCCGGGCTGCGCACGGGCTCTGGTGCGGGCGGTGGTGTGGAGCCGCTCAGAGAAACCTGACCGTCCTCCTTTCCTTTACAGTTTGTTCACATCAACAACTTAAAACTCATCTGCAGAGCGCACCAACTGGTTCACGAAGGCTACAAATTCATGTTTGATGAGAAATTGGTGACGGTATGGTCTGCTCCAAATTACTGCTACCGCTGTGGAAATATTGCATCAATCATGGTCTTTAAAGATGTAAATACAAGAGAACCAAAGCTATTCCGCGCAGTTCCAGATTCAGAACGTGTAATTCCTCCTAGAACAACCACTCCGTATTTCCTCTGAGACCGTCCCCGCCTGCTGTCTCCCTCTTCCCCTGTACTGTCCCTTTACAATATACTTTTTATTGAGCACTTTGCTGCTGAAATGCTGCCTCTTGCCTTTTTTATTTTTAAATTATCTAAATTTATTGTGTATTATGGTGTCTGTAGCAAGTTTCGGGTTCCCCCCCCCCCCCGCCCCTAGATTAATTTCAGAGTATTTGTAATACGTCCTTGAAATTTGTACTACTGCATGTAGTTCTTACATATTTCTGGGTTTAGAGGAAACGTTTTCCTTTTAACAGTGGTGATCCCCGGGAAGCAGCTCGGTCTCGGTGTTATTCAGCTTTTTGTTTGGTAGGTTTTAAGAGATTTCAGCAGCAAAGTCGGTAGCTGGCGTGCGCGAGGGGCCGTGCTGCCCTGCCTGGGCGCACCGCCCGCCTTCTTTTAAGTGGATAAAAATAAAGTGTCGGAAGGGCTGTTCCCCCCCACCCTATTTTTTTTTTGTTTAAAAATACAGTTTAAAAATACACAAACCTGCTACAGCGATTGAATTTGTACATTAAAATGATTGTTCTGATTTTTTTTCAGATACTTTGTATTTTTAATAAAGTCGTATCGTACGTGAGCCCCCTCCGAGGGGGGTGGGATGGTGTTCGTGTGTTCGCCCTCCCGGGGCGAACGGAAGGCCGGCCCCCCCGGCCTCTGCTCCCCGGGGCGGGGCTGTGGCGGCGGATTCCGGTTCCGGTGGGGCGGGGGGGTGTTTCCGGTTCCGGTGGGTGCCGGTGCCGGCATGGCGCGCAGCACCCTCTCCTCGCGCTTCCGCCGCCTCGACATCGACCAGTACGACGAGAACCGGTTCGTGGAGGAGCCCGAGGAGGCGGCGGCGGCCGAGCCCGACGCCGGCCCGGAGGTGGAGGCGCTGCTGAGGCGATATCCTTTGGGCCGGGGGGAGCGGGAGGGGTGGGCCCGGCCCGGCGTCCCCCCGGGCCCGCGGCCCCGCCGGGAGCGGGCGCCGGTAGCCAGACACCCCGTCCCAGTCGCCCCGGGCGGCGAGGGCGGGCGAAGCGTCCCGCCGGGTGCTGTCCCCTCCTCCCCCGCCGCGGGGGCCGCGGGGTCGGTACGCGCCAACCGGCTCCTCCACCGGTTCGCGGAGGCGCCGGTGGTACCGGGGCCGCTGAGGGGCCGTTTGAGTCCTTGACTCCCGCGCCGCACAGGGGACGCGCTGCGGGCCTTCCACACCGCCATTCGGAGCTCCCCGGCCAACGCCAAGAGCCAGGCGATGAAGGTAACGGGGCGGGGGGCTCCCGAGGGGCGCCGGGCGGCTGGGCCGGGACCCCCGAGAGCCGCCCAGCCCCCGGGCTGCTGACGAGCGGTCCAGCCGTGGGCCGTGTGGCTGCGCGGGTGATCCCCCGTGTTCACCCCCCTCCTTCTCTCGCTCCTGAAACCTGCAGTGAAGAACGCTCACAGCCGGTTGCAGAAATAAGCCAGCCTTTAGCGTAGCCACGGGCCCTCCGGGCGTACTGTGTCCAGCACAAATCTCGGGATCGTTTCCAGCTTTGCTGTTCTCATGTTATTCCCCTTTCCTTGTCTTCGCAGGAGCAGGCCCAGGGAACCATGCTTAAAGTCCTCACGTCTTTTAAAAGCAGTGAAATAGAACAAGCAGTGAATTCCTTAGACAGAAATGGCGTTGACTTGTTAATGAAGTACATTTATAAAGGATTTGAAAAGCCAACAGAAAATAGCAGTGCAATATTACTTCAGTGGCATGAAAAGGTACGTATTTGGTGCTCGCTTGGCTCAGCCACACTCCACAGAGCCCCCACAAGAGCAGCAGACGATGGCAGGGGGCTCGTCCTGGTATTCCCTTTTATCTCTGGTCTCGTTGAGCTCGGACTCGTTAAGCCTTTGCCTGTATTTCAGACCTTGCCCTCAGCAGGGGGGAGAGACGAGGGGCAGGGCAGGGCGTACTGGAGGAAGCATCGTGCCTTCTGTGTCTGATGAGTGCGGTGGCCCCACTGCGGAGAAGGGGCTGGGAGCGGAGCTGCGGTTGAATGGCACGGCTGGTGGCGTTCCTTTGAGGCCGAGTGTTCGGCCAAGGGTGCTCGGGCTGGCTCAGGCCTCGTGTACAGAATCATGAGGGGAGGGGTGGAAGGGCCCCTCGGAGACCAGCCAGCCCGGCAGTTTTCATCAGCCAAGTGCTGCTAGCAGCGTTTGTGTCACAGCTTCGCAACAGGATTTAGCAAACCTGTTTGGTTTGTGCAGGAGTGGTCCTCTCGTGTTCCCGTGACCTGCCCGTTGTGAGCCAGGGAGGGCAGGATGTGTTTGTCAGCTGGCAGCTGAACGTTCCCTCTCTGCGAGGGATGGGGCACGCGGAGCAGCTGCTCAGTGCCACCGCTCCAGGCAGGAATCCGAGTGAAATCCTCCCCAGCTGCAGGGTTTTAGCTGCAGCACTGGCTGTCACTGCTCCTCCTAGGAAAAACGATCCCCGGGAATGCTGCAGCTCCCCGTGCCGCCCGTGCGGTAGCAGTGCAGCCGGCTGCTGGTGTCATTTTCACAAAGTACGGGATTTTTCCTGTGATACGCAAAGACAGAACTTGCGTAGGGTGACCAGCTATTGGCAGCTGTCACCGGCTTTGCAGAACCTGGACAGGGGAGGAGGAGGGAATTTCTCAGGACAGCAAAGAACATGTTTCTGCTTGGTTGTTTGGGGTTTTTTTTCCTGTTGTTTCCACTGGAGACTATTTTCAGGTAACCAGGGGTGGGTGCTCCCAGTGCACCATGTTACACAACACTGCCCTGACTGGAAGGATGACAGCGCTCAGAGCATGTAGGCACACGTAAAGCATCTCGTCCGCGTTGTTTTGAAAGGAACGAGGCAGGTCTGCAGTGGGCTGGGCAGGGTTTACACCTTGCTTGTGTTCTGCGTTTCGGCAGTACCGGTAGGACGTGTGGCTTGCTCAGAGAGGAGTCAGCTGCTCAGCAGTGGTACCAGTCTGTCTGCTGGAAAAGGGCTGTCGTCCCTGCTTGTATCAGGTCTGGTAACTCAGGAACGTTTACATGCGGGCAGCGCGTGCAGGTTCTGCTCCGAGCGGACGCTTTGTGACGACAGTGAGGTGTCTCATCCTCTTATCATTGTTCTCATTTCAAACATTGCAATAGCCACTGGGCTGAATCTGAATTGTGTCTGCAACTTTAATATTTATTTTTTCACAATCACATCCATCATGTTATAGACTTTAGAAGGATATGTTATTCATATCAAGGGATGCAAATGAAACTGAAGCGAGCCCTTCCTCCTTTCCTATCCAGGGATATGGGAGGTGAGACATTCTGCATCGTCAACGACATGCGACACTGGTATCCTTCTCTAGATCCAAAAGACAGTTAGATTTTGGAGAATGTAATTTTCCCTTCAGACTTAGTAGTGTATGGGTTACTAAATTATTGTATTTGGTTTTGTTTACCCTTGGTCTTATGTTATGGAGTGCATTTATAGAATATTACCATGTATGTACTGCAATAATTTAAGGCAAAGATCACTCTCATCTATATTTACAGAGGGGAAGTGAGGCACAAACTTCCCAAGATCAGAGTTCAGGTCTCAGCCTCCCCATTAGCCTTTTAACTGTTGCCCTAAATCCTTCGGAGCACACCCTGCAAGAGGAGTCAGTGTGCGAATGCAGACCTTGTCACCGCAGGGCAGAAGGCACCTGCCGAGACACGAAGAGGTGGAACGACCCGAGGACTGTATTTCCCACTCTGGTGGCAGCAGCCAGCGTAACGGGTTGTGTCGTGGTGTGGGGCTGCGTGAGCGAACCAGCCCCTGCGAGTGCTTTGTACCCAGAGAACCCCCGCTGCCGCCTTGCAGGCTGGTGGGACAATGCCGTCTTGTCACAGAGACCTGACGCTGCCTCATGCAGTTTAGTACCTAAGTGAAATGACTTTAAGTGTCTTTAATGTCTGCATGTGCTAGAAAGAACAAATAGATTTTCCCCAATTATGTATTTTAAAGATTTGAGAGCAAAAAGGGGTAGAATGAGGTGGAATGGCCCAAGCTGCCTGTGTGTGAAAAGTAAGTTTTTGAAGAAGAGCCATATACTCCTCTGTTATTAAACACTTAATTGCTTGTTCTTTGAAGTTACCTTTTGCGCGTGACGCAGTGACTCTGTGTAACACCTCTCTCCTTTTCCCGTCCCCACAGGCGTTAGCAGTAGGTGGACTCGGTTCCATAGTAAGAGTTCTTACAGCAAGAAAGACTGTTTAAAAGACTATTAACTTGAACCAAGACGACGATCAGTTTTGGACTCAGAAGAGGGAAGTAACTGAACTGACACTGGTCCATCTTAGAGATTGCAATCTACTGAAATACTATGGAAACCTCCTCTTGGAATGCTTTTAACCCTAAAGGTGGGGGAAGAGTAAAGGTATTCCTGCATATTCCGACTATCAAATACAGGAGCCAAGACATTCTCCTGATCCCTTCTTTAAAGGCAGACTCCTGCCTCCTATTACTGTAAGAGAACAGGTATTTTCAGATGCTGCTTTAGCGATGCGTGGTGATAAAAGATCCTGTGTGTGCTGCTTATTTAAGAGGTAGCGATGGCCTAGGCAGATGCAAGATCCTGACAGCTTACGGGCAGGAGAAGCGTTTATTAAAAAGACAGTTTTGTATGTATGGTCGAAGGACTAATTGGACTGTGGGGTTGGTTTCAGTGTAAAGTGCCTGCTGCATCAATAAAGTTCTTGGATCACAAGAGTTAAGTAACTTATTTTTTGCTAAACAGGAATCTGACACTTAAAAGCAGGCCAGCAATACACCAATTCTAAGCTAAGCGTCCACCTGTGCAGGAATGCTCTTAACTCCAACTGTTTACAGAGTTCGTCCTCAAATCCAGCTATGCTGGCTCTAGGGAGGGAGACCAAGCTCAGCTGTTCCAATCAAGGCTTCTAAGATTCTGTGAATATAATACATGATCACCCAGAGTTTGATATTTATATTCTTGTCCATCCTAGAAAGTCCAGATCTTCGGAACTTATTAACTTATGTATGTATTAGTGCATCCTCACCTTCTGCAGGACTTAAGTATAACAAAAGGAGCTGCTTGCTTGGAGGCAGTACGCAGGGAGGTGTTATCCTTGATATGTCCTGACAGAGGGACACAGCTAGTCAAACCGTCTCTACCAAAGCTGTCTCCACCATCAGCTCCAGGGCCCTGGGCGTGAGCGCTGGGGCTGTACGGCATCCCTGGGGCTGGGCTGGGTGATCTGCCTGGAAGGAGCCCGCCTTTTGGCACAAACGAGCGCACTCCCAAGCGAAGCAGCTGCTCAGGGAGGTCCTGCTCCAGCCAGTCTTTGCTTTTCTCAGCTGCTAAGAGTGCAGCAGCAGCAGCTAACCCTGGTGAGAAGATTTCAGGCGGCAGCAACACTCGCCTTATTCCTGGCCTAAGTCCCTGAGAGAAACAGGGCCCTTAAGGACCTGGCTGACACCTGCGTTCTTACCCTGGGCAGAAGCGGGGGTTTGTTTCATGCTTTAAAATCTCTCAATTTTAAATAGCTATAGCATCCCAGGGGAGATAACCAGAACTATAAAAAGAAAGAAATCGAGATTAGGGTTTTGATCCAAAATGTATTGCACCACAAATTTCCATAGTGTTTCATAATACAATCCATATTTACAGCATAGAAGGAAAGAAATCCAATGGCCATAGAAAGGATTATGTATACCACTGTTTTTATACAAGGGAAAGTGCATTAGCTTTTTAATATATGCATACACACCATTCTTGCTCTGATATCTAAAGAAAATTCAACACTTAAGAACTAGTTTATGGTAAGTTGATCCTGTATGAGCTTTCGGATCTTAAATTATATATTCACTAACACAACTTCAATTTAAGATTTTAAGTTGTCACTCGTTAGTCTAGGCTGCCTATACTGCTTTTCTTACTGTTCAGCAGTAACCTTTCAAGCCAGGATCACCATAAACTGATTAGTCATTCAGCAGGCATCGGCGTGAGCAGAGGGAATCCTGTCCCCTGGTCTCAGGTCCCACAGAAATAGGCCGGGGCAGAGGGACATTCTAAAGAAAAAGACCTTAGAGAACAAAATCTTCCCAGAACCAACAGTCCATCCTGCCCCTGCTTTGTTTCAGTACCAGAGCAACTGATATAAACCCACTTTTTGATTGTCTGTTTTTGTATTAGAGCAGAGTCGTACTCATCCCACAAACTTCCCTATGCTATCGTTAAGGGCCATGGATCAGGTTAGTAAAGACTGGCTTTGGACAAGCTTTAGCGTACTAAAAAAACCCTGTTGGTTTTCTTGACTTTAAATAAATATAACCCAGCTCTAAACTGAGGAGTGTCACTTGTGCCAAGGGAACAGCTACTGCGAGTACCTGTGTCTGGGCCATGGCTGATTAAGGAGAACCGGGGCGGCCGCTGGGGTCTAGATCTGCAGCTCATTCACCGCTCTGACGACTGACCTCCCGTGGAAGATACTTCCATCTCCAGCACAGCACGAGGGAGCATGGCAGCGGGGCGCAGCTCCCGTGCTGTACCTCTAACGCTACATCTCGACTGCCACCACCAAGGTCATTCAGACCCCTGTTAGCAAAGCAAAGTTAAAAACCTGAACAGTGACCGCATCTCTACTACAGGACAGGTTGAATTTTCTTGAATATATTTAATAAAAGTATTGTTAGTAACACAGACCTCATTGTAAGAGAATTACCAGAACTGCAGCCTGCTCGTCGAATTCCAGACATATGTAGTTTTTTGAAAATACGTCCCATTTTTAAGAAGCCAGACTTGCTCCTCCTTCCTGTTTTCATCTGGATTTTGTACAAGTGTCAATAACTATGGGCAAAATTGTGCTTCCACTTTGTGAGGCAAGTGCCACCTCGGTCCCCTTTTCTTAGCGGGGAAGGAAAGCAAGCTGCTGGAACCAAGATTTATTCATTACGAGTTGAATTTTGCCCTCAAAACCAAAAACCTCCCAAGCAGCATTTCTTTTACCATGTAGTTAGGATGCAGTTAACAGCCCACTACATGTTCATAACAGTTTTTAAGCATCAGTATTTGAAGTACAGAAAACCACAACCCAAGAGGCGGATACTGGTTATGAAGATTTGTTGCTAGCAGACTTGGAAGAAAAAAAAATAAAATCAAAGTGTTTAGTACCAATATTCTTTACCCTTTGTCACTAGATTTTTTTTTTTTTAAATAAAAGGTATTCTCCATGTGCATTTACAATACCTGGAATTCAGCTTTAAAAATTTAAAATGGTTTACTACCCCCTTCTCCCCAGTGCTAACAACGTATGGTACAGGCTAATAGATTAGTTTTAAAGGCGACTGAGTATTAGGTACTATAATTAAGACCATTTTAAATATTATTTTTCTTTAAGAAAAGTAAAATCAGACAACTCTAAAGTTGTGCTCTCAAATTAAATAATCATCATCAACATGCAGCCTTCAGGACTGCAGGCCAGGATATACGCACCTTAAATTACACAGTGATATGAAAAAATGCAAACTATTAGTTATGTCAGTATAACAAGGCAAGGCAGATTTCTTTTTTGGTTAAAGCTCCTGCTCCTGTTCTTTGAAAGGCTTTTCAAACTGTCAGAAAGTCAGTACAGTACTGCCAACATTTCCTTTCCATTGCCTGCTTTCCACAGCGAGACGAGGAAGCTTTACTGTGCCCGGTTACTCGACTCAGCCCTCCAAACCAGAAGCTGGAATCACCATCATAACAGACGCACGCGTCAGAAGCCTGAACTGCCAGCACCGCTATTAGTGAGGTTAACGTTACCCTTTGGTGCCAAGAAAGCAAGAGCGATGAGCACAAGGAGCCGACTTCCATTGAGACCGTCGAGACAACGGTCCCAAATCCAACCCAGAAGAGGTGTTTCAGTTTGTAGTGAAATTTTCTCCTTGCACAGTATTAGTTTTGTAAACAGTGTCAGAAATTCTTGTACAAAATACTGCAATGACAGTGATTAAGACACACCTGAATTAGTGTGTTCAGCGTTCTTTTCACAGAAAAAAGTGGCTAGATGCTGACTGCCTGTTTTCAGGTTCCCTTAAGGCCACAGTGTCCTTGGGCTTGAGATAGACGGCCGGATACTGCCTTTAGGAGATGGCTTGGACCCAAACCATGACATCTAGGACAGGAAAGCACAATACACGTTATGCCAGGTTCACACTTTTAAGAGGCTGAAGATTTGAAAAAGAAAGAATACGGTCATAGGCATCTCCCCCTCATTTGATGGAAAGAACCCTTTATAAAACAGAACGCCGCAGACTTCAGACTGAAGTGAAAATAGTTTCACACAAGGACAAACCAAGAATTTGGCTTCCTGCTTTTGAATATTTGACTGTACTCCAGCAAGGAGCTTCTACCTTCCCTCCACGGACTGAGTCCGCTGGGCAAAACCGTGCCGTTACTCCTTCTCTGAAGCACTGCAAAGTTGCTGTTTCCCTCACTGAAGTGGACAATTTACGATACGCATGTATGTGATTAGCTAACATTTTAATAATAAATTATGTTTTTTTATTGTAGCTAACATTTGGAAAAGATACTTTTCATGATCTCCCAGCATCTAAGACTTTTCATTTTGGCTGCTGGGAGTCCCGTTAGAGGCTACAAGTGAACAGAACCCTTACCTTGTACTCCAAAGTTTCTTTAAGCATGTTTTCTTCCTCTTGGGAAAAATTCAGTAACACAGATACAGCTTTAATTAGATGGAATGCCTGAAAGAAACCACAGCATTGTGTTGCCTAAGACGCTCTCAGGCTCTACATTCTGGACTATGATGCAGCAGTTTTTCTGCAGGTTTGGTCACAGACTTTTTAGTCACACCCGCGAAGAGCAGACCAGCAGCCTTCCATTATCCCCTGTTCCAACAGACTAGGATGGCCTGTATCTTATTTCTTCTGTTTGTTTCCTGGCTTTCTGTTCTTTAACATTGGTTTGCGTATTTTAGGGAAAGAAGACAAATGGGGAGCCTAGTTAGTTAGAACAGAGAAGCAGCCTGGCTCCCGTGGCATCCTAGGTTTTTTTAAGCTTAGAACAGTTGATCAAACCAGCATGTAGGCAGGGAAGAATTGTGGCATTTAAATATACACTTGAGTCTATTAACACTACAGTACTAATATTCTAAATGGGGCACACAATGCAGAGTTTGTAAAGGAGTCAAGCACTCAGGATACCATGGAGTTGCGCAATTATTTCTTGATCTTACCCACTGACTTGCCATTAAGCAGAGTGTATTGTTGCGCATGAGTTTTTTTTACCTTTAACTTTTTTGACCCAATGTGGAGAATGTGAAGGAGCTCCAAATGCACAAGGAATTACTTCTTACAGATCAACAGCAAGTAATTTATGTCTTTTCCTTGTTTTTTTCGGGTTTTTTTTTTTTTGGCTGTCTTTCTTAAATATACAACCATTTGACTCTAATTACATACTCCATATGCTTTTCAGAGTAGTGCAGAAGGAATGTCTTGTAGCTTCAGATCTTTAACTTCCAGACATAACTACCTCTCAAAAATTCACATTTCCCTTTCATTTAGTTCCTCATAATCTGTACTTCCAAACATATCGCTGTTAGCTATTTTGCTTCATTGTGCTGAATCAGTCAACAACTTTTTAGATGTAAAGTATGGAATTGGCATAGAAGTGTCCTGTCCTTGGCAGGTAACGGGTGGCAGTTTCTAGAGGAAGACAGACTTAGAAAGAAAATGCAAGTGTACATCTTTACCTCAGATTCCCGGCAGGACATGAATTTCAGTACAACATGTTTAAGGTATTCAAAGTTTATCTCCCTTGAGTCATTTAAATCAGAGTTGTTTGTGACAGTCACAGAAGCATTAGGCACTTCAGAATTTGCTTTTTCACGTACTTCAGGTACCTCACTGTCAGGCCTTATTTTCTAAAAAAAGAGAAGTACATTGTAAGAAGCAATCAAACCTCAGTTGTTCAATCTACAGAAATGTATTAGACGCCCAAGGTAACCAAACACAGGTGTTCTGTAACTAAAATTCTCTGTTGCAAGAGTCAAGTGGTGATGGCTACCTGTCACACCATCCAGTCAATAAATGAGCCAGAATACCGTACTTCCTTAATTTAAGGGTTCACCGATCTGCCTGCAAACACAGGGAAACTGCAGACATCCCTAGTGAAAAAAGTTACGCTCTAGCTACCAGTCAAGCTTTTGGAATTAGTAGTGCAAGTAGCTGTCAGTAAGCGCCAGCTGAAGAGACTGAAAAAACATAACCCTTACCAACTCTTTCTGGAGGGTTTTCTTGAGTTCTGCCATTCTTTGCTGTAGCTGCTTTATCATCTGTAAGCGGAGTAAAGGACACGGTTAATACAGTATTCATTGTCAGGATGCATTTTGACCCACAGATCTCTGGAAAAACCCACGACGAACAGGTGTAATGAATGAAACAATCATTAAACAATGTTCACAGCTCCGAATAAGCAACCTGATGTCTTGCCTTTCCAGCCGCACAGATTAGCGGGCATGAGATAGGATACTTGGGCTTTCATGGGACAGCACAGTGGAAGTGAGCTGGATTCACACAAAAGGGCTCTGTAGGAAAGCTGTAAACAGTATCATTTGCTGCATCTTTCCACCAGAATAGATAAGTATTCCTACAATTCTGGCTGCAGTTTTTATCCACTGTTGCTATATCCTTGTACAATCCAGAGGAAAAAAACAAATTACTCACAGAATATTGGATTCAAATTGGATCTGTCATTTTGGTAAGCTTGTCCTTCTAAGGCTGCAGCGTAAGCAGCACCAATTATTAGACTTACTAATTAAAAGGGGAAAGACTAACAGCTGTTTCTGCTGTTTCGGTTCACCTTGTTTTTCTCAGCAATTTGCTGTTCCAGCTCTCTGTTATCCTTCTGAAGTTTGACAACGTCTGCAGCTGCTACCTCTCCGTTCTGTTCCACCACACGGTTTTCTGGAGAATGGCAATGCTCGTTACTCAAGACTCCTGTTGATTCCTCTAGTTCTGAAACCTATAAAAATGAAGAGAGCGAACTGCAGAGATACCACGACATTTGCAGCCCATGAACACTCCCTAGGGAGAAGGCTTGACTTCTGTTTGGTTGTTGGTTTTGGGGGTGGGGTGGTGGTGACTTTTTTAAACCAGAAAGCATTAGTAACAATCTAGTTGGCTCCATCTCTGTCTCATCGGTTTCGTAATGGTTCTCTCAAGAGATTTTACGAGTCAAACAAAATAATGGGGCGTCTTCCATAAACCAGTCACAGACCATACAGGAAACAGCTTTCTTTAGGAAGACAGGGAACAACAAATAATGGTAGTCTACACTGCTGGTGTTTCAGGTCATGAGCAAGTTGTCAGAGCATGTATCACCACGCATGACAGAACTGGGGTCTCTTGCACACTGGTTTATTTTCTTGAGAAGTCTGAACAGATCAGATTTGCAACTGCACTCACATTTTTCTCATGTTCTCTGGCCAACAGGCACTGCTGTATCTGCAACTTCAGTTCAGCAATTTCCTTTCTTGCCATTTCTTCTTTCTCCACTGCTCGGCTATTACTTGCTTCTATGTCGGATTGCAACTGATGCATTTGCAGCAAGACAGCTTCATGATCTGAGAAAGGCGTGTAAACATAAGACTTTGATTAAAAAAAGTGGTTTTGTTTTTAAGGATGCAGGAGGGAGACTGACTAATTAATACTGAAGGATACAAAATTTTCAAAGTTATTAAATATGGAAGAAAATCTAGAATTATTACAATCTATCACACAAGACCAGAACTAGAGGCTGTACTTGGATAAAGCTGTCTGGGATACAGTAGGCTCATTTGGTCTAACCTTGACTGAGTTGGTTTAGTTCTTCCTTCTGTTTTAGAAGTATATCACATTTTTCATCAATCAGCTGGTCTTTTTCCTTTATTAAGGATGCCAGATGTGAAACCTTCAAAGCAGACAAACAAACAAGCAGAAGTCATTAAAGACAGAAAACTAGAAGAGGGCAATGAAAGATTTCAACGTACCTCAGAGGTTCAGAATCTATTTATTTTTTTTTTGTGGGAAGGACTGGAGAAGAATTCTTGTATCAGTAACTGGTATCTACAACTGGCAGGGGCTGCCTGAGCTCTGTGCTAGGCAATACAACACCTTGAGAAAGTGGTTTGCGCAGCATTAGTGTTACAGGTAATACAACGTGGATGTCTGTCATCTGTCCAGAGACTCACAGCAGGCACCACTTCTACAGTACCGACCTCATTAGAAAGCACTGAAGTCAATGTGCTGTAAGGGCTAAAACACACTCCACTTCTGATAAACTCTGTGCCACAATCACAAATTGCCTCGTAACCAGCAGGTGGCAGCTGTAAAACAGCCGCTGAGCAGAACCAGCGATCGCCTTACACCCCTTTTACATACAGCTGGACTAAGCAAGCACAGATCTACAGCAGTCCCAGAAGAATAAAGAAACCACAAGATGGGACTAAATCCGGTCAGACTTGCTCAGCTGGCAGTTCCCAGCTTCAGCAAACACAAGCTCATTTTATCCACCATGACCATTTTTAATAAAAGAAGAACAAAACAAGACCACCCAGAATTTATATTTGGTTACTGGATACAAGCTCCTCCCTATGAGGAAATTTACAATTTTAGAACTGCTGTGCTTCAGAGGAACAATGATGTGATGTAAGTGATGAAAGGAACAACAACAGAACAAATAGGTTTCTTTAAAACAAACTGCCAACTAGTCTAATGCCCCAGGACGGCTGGCCCACTGGGACTAGGCACCAGCTCACAGATGTAAAGGGCACTGAAATATCAGTCACCTTCATTCTGCGCAAATGTATTCACTTGCTGCTACCTGGTCTTCCCCTCACTTGTTCATATCCAACCGCCACAACTTGCCATAACTCTCGAGCCTACAAACTTAGGAATATCCTTAACTTTGCAGTCAGCAGCGTTTTACATTATTCCACTGTAATAACTCACGTAAGTTGATTACGCTCTTGTGCAGGCATTTACAGACACCCTTAAGTTTCAAGTTTACTGAGGCAACCACTGCTGTCTCACGTGCTGTGGATACTTTTCTAATTAATGTTCCTGACTGCTATGATAATTAAGTCCAAATCTAGTCTGGTCTGTGCAAGGTGGAGAGCACCCAAACATATTTTAGACCACCAGTATTAACCAACCTGCTGTTGTAATTCCTCTCTTTGGTTTCGTGTTTCTTCCAATGCTTTGGCAATTTCAACGCTGACAGTCTCTCTGCTGCTCAATTCACTCTGCAAACCAAAAGAAATTCAGAGGTTACTCAAGACAACTAAAATCAAGTCAGTCTCTCATGTTTAAACCCAAACCCATTAACAACTGGAACTTACGGGTGTTCTAACACACCATAATTTACGCTTCCAAGTGACAGTTACTGTTTTGTTTTACTGCACTGCTGCTATCTGCACATGTAAGAGCAACACAGAACTGATGCAAGAGGCCAAACATATCCAATGTTTAAAACATCCTTTAGCTTGAAGTCTCTATTAAAAAGTAGTTCCTTCCTGCAACTGATCTTTATTCCAATTGTGCATCCAAGAGTAGCTACAGAGAAAAGTTTCAACAATCTATAATTATAGTCTGTAAATCCAATGATAAGCTGTAAATACCTGACCAATTTAAGTATTTAACTTTTGTTTTGAATGTTATGAATGGAATTTGATGTTTAACTATTCTGTATTCATTACTGCTAACAGGACTCAAAAAGCTCTTCATGCCTGACAATACGCAGATGTATTATTTCTGCCTGATTTAGGCAGACCCAAGCATTCCGTTTCAGAAAAGGATCACCCATTTGTAACGGTCCTGAAATGCATTTCTACTGAGTACCAAAGCTGATTTACAGCTGGAAGTACATGCAACCTGAATGTAATACACTTTGCTGTTAACCGTCTCTCAAACGCAGCTCTGTATTTAACCCATGCCACTAACCAATTAAGCCCTTACCTTTAGCCTGTTCAGTTCAGACTCTTGTTTTTTTAAAGAAGTCTCATACTCTTCTCTGCTTCCATTAAGATTTTCATTTTCCTTTTCCAACTGGCTCTGTAAAATAAGAGATTGCTCAAAAACTAAGCACAATTATTTTAATGCTTTATTTAAAAAATTCAACACATCAAATGCTTTGTTCATATTTAGTTTCTCAAAGTATGAGATCTTCTCTTATAATGCCAGGAGCATGCAAGGCCTACAAGCTGTGTTAAAGTCATTTTGTGAAGGCTCACATGGCCCACTGAACAGTTTCCGTACTTACGATCTTCTGCTGAGTAGCTGTTTTATCAAATTCCCAAGCTGTTTCAAGAGCAGCAATTTGAGACTCCAGTCCAGTAACTTTCTGATCATACTGATGTTTCTCACTTAAAATCTGTTGCTGTAGTTTACTTCTTTCACTCTCTAGATCAGTTTGCTTAAGAGAAATAAAACCACTACGTTAATAAAATGGTATTTTGAAGCTCTGACAAGAATTGGACACCATTCCATGAGACATATGCTCAAACTGAAGCAACACTATTCCTTTGCAGGAGTGTCATGTACGCATATACAGACCCTAGTTCAGGAGACAAACAGCAAGAAAACACTTGAGTAACGAAACAACACAGAGAAATTAATCTCTCTGCTACTGGTCAGTGAACCATCATACTCACCAGCTTCTGGATCTTCAGGTCCTGCCCAGCTGCTGCTTCTTTGCTCTTTTTCAATGCTTCTGTTGCAATCTGTAGTTTTTGTTCCAGTTCTTTTTTCTAAAATATAACCATACATTAAATTCCTTATCCATTGGCGCCTACGTTATTAGAAAAAATGTACAGAATGGGGGATGACCCAGTAGGGGAAGGTAAACATTAAAACCACAAAACCACATAGTTCAGAGAGACTGCCGACTTGACACACACTGCTTTTACAAACTCTTCACCACGCCACTACCCTCCAGCAACACTTGCACTTCAGCTACTTGTTTCTTAGGACAGAGAAGATATGCATGAAATCTCCAACTTCATACCCTCTAGGCCCACTGAAGGTGGGGAGATGACTGAGACATTGATCAATTAGACTTCCCTTTCAAGACTAAGTGTGACATACGGTCTCACCTTTGGCTGAAAGCACAAGAGGAGGTACAGGGCATAAAGATGCTGGGAACAGTGGGAATGTATAGTGAAAAAATAATAATATTTACCCGTGTTTCCAACTGGTTCACAGTCTCGGTGTGACGTGTTCTGTCTGTTAGTAGCTGCTGCCTGGTTTCATCCAGTTTCTGCTCAAGAGTAGCTTTCTGAACATTGAGATGAAAAACAGGACAAAGGATGAACAAAGAGGGAAGGTTTTTTTAATTAGCATTTTTCTTATTTCATTAATAAGGTCAAACTAATATGGAGCAGTTATTTTGATGTGCAATGCAGCTTTGCTCTTGGGAACCAGCAAGTTTGATGCTACTGCATAGGGCCTCTACAGATCATGTTGCCCTGAGCATGACATCGTTAATTAAGATGACATCATTAATTAAGAATGGTAAATTCACTGGCATCCTGTCATGATCCAGATGTAAGTTCTAATCAACAGCCAGGTCATAATTTTCTAACCCTGCCCAAGTTTAAGGAATTAAAAATATTTTGTCTGAGAGCTTAACTGCTGCATCACAGCAAACGCAAACCCAACACTTTTGGTATTTACTTTCCAAAATGTTTTGCTACCCTTACATGGACTTCAAACTGGCTCAAGTTTACTAGGCCAAGTTCTTTTATGATAGCAACATTGAGTTGATGTGTCTTGTAGGCAACACCTGACTCAGGAAGAGCACGCCTTCCTTGCCAGCGCAGGATGCAGCTGGGGAAGCACTGCTCCGAGTCGATTCTGAGCGGGAACATCGGTGCTCCAGAAAGAGATCAAGAAGTAATGAGAGAAAGGGCATTGACCCAAGCTAAGTTCTTTGTTTTCTGCTGTTTCTTAACGCTTCTGAGGCTCAAGCTTTCAATATACAACTTTCTGTTTGTGCGTCTATGTGCAAGAACAGTTCCTCCCTGGCTCAATGCTTTGCAAGTCATGATAATAAAAGACGAACAAGGAGAAGCGTGCACTGTTCTCTGTAAGGATTAACCAATAAAACTCTCCAGTTGTTCTACCTCCTGTGGGCATGTTAAAAAGCTGCTCTTTTGCTTCTAAGCAGTCAGATGCATTGCCTAAACAGACAATGCAGAAAGACCAATGAAGACATCTGTGCAGTATCTACATAACCAGGCTCAATGGAGTCATGCACACAATTCTGTCCAGCACAGACCACATGCCAATATACACTGAAGGGACAAACGTGCCTGCATTACTTCATCGTATATTCTTTCCATGTAGGATAAGTAACTCATGTCCTAACAAAATCTCACTAAGATTGCACTTCTAAGCAGTCTATAAATGTATAATTACCTCCTTGAGTAGCTCCTGCACATGTTCATCCCCCGAAAGATTTCTTTCTAGCTTTTTTTCTAAGGAAGACACTTTTTCCTGCAGCTGTTCAGTAAGTTTACTTCTCTCAGCAAATTCAAAAGTCACCTGTGAGAACAAGAAATCACAGAATCTTTTTTGTAGCAAAGCTTTTATGTAATCCATTGTAGTTTAACTTAAAAAAACTGCCATTAGGAAGAGAAAAGTCCTATTCGAAAAGACAACATGATCCCAAAACACTTTCAAACTCACAGCACATTACCCAAGTGTGCACCTTTACACCAGCCAACAGCAGATGCATCTTAAAACACTTCACCTTTTGCTTGTGTTGTTCATATTCCACCTTCAGAGATTCATGCTCCACCTGTAACACTTCCAGTCTCTTCTCACAATCAGAACCAGCAACTCGAGCCTAAAAATTTTGAGAAATTACTTGCTTTGAAACTTAGATTTCCAAAACACGTAACTGATATCTAATCTAACTTCTGCAGACAAGGAGCTCTTTGAATCAAATCTCACTTAACTCAAACTTACATTTTGCAAGTCTACAGAAAGCTGCTGAATGACAGTTTGTAGCTCCTGTTCTCTTAACTCCAGAGCAGTGATCTTATTTTCTGCATTTGTCTCAGCTGTCATTAGTTCATCTCTTCACAGAAAGAGAATAAAAAAAGGTGACATACCATTCCAGAAAAATAATCTTTAGCAGAGAATTCTGCTTCTTATGAAAATGGGCCAGGCAACATCAACAAGGTTTTCTTGTCCTAAAACCAGCCACTGCTTGATTATACATTTTCCAAAAAAAGTGACAGTTAAGCATTCAAACTATGAAAAAAAGAAATCACAACAAGCTTACAAAATCCTAAACAAGTACTACTTTAACTGGCTTGAAAACAACTATAAACTTGGCATTTACACCCACATCAGCATACCAGAAGCAATTATTCAGTCAGCTCACTACGTATATAAACTCTTCCAAAAAGACAGAACTGGGCACAAAGTATAGGGAACACGAATGCACTGCTCCTCCTGACACACCACATCCGTACCTCTGTGCCTCCAGCTCCAAGAACTGCTGCTGCAACTCTTGCAGATCTTTCCTTAGGCCCGATGACTCGTTGCTTGCAGCCCGAAGCACCTCTTTAGCGTGGCTTAGTTCTTGAGTGCATGCCTCTAGTTCCTGCTCTGTTTTGCTCAGAGATTCTTCCTTTTTCAAAAGCTGAATATTAGAACGTTATCTTTGACAATACAGATGACCTGGCAATACTGATAAAGTCTTCTCATTGAAGCTTGTCTCTTATTAAGTTATGAGCTGAATTAAATGAAATAATAAATAACTCCCAGGAAAAATCACTGTCGAAATAAACTACGTACCTACTGTTAGGATTTTGACACTGATCAAGACTGTATACAAGCACAAAGGCTAAAAAAGTAACGCAGAGCTACCACTAACTCAGTATCCTAACAGAAATTTCAGGAAAGAAAAAAAAAAAAAGTTTAAAATAATCTTACCATGTGTTTAACTTTGGCAATTTCCTGCTGTTGAAAGCCCTCCAGTTCATCAATTTCATCTCTTTTTTGAAAAAGGTTCAAACTCTGCTCCCTCATTTCTTGTAACTGTGTTTCAAGCATTTTTTTTTCCTGATAAACCAACAAAAACAAAAGGAATCCGAGAATACCGGTATGCTCATTTCAAGTCAATAGATTAAGTTTAGTTAGACTCTCTGGGAAAGGAATCTCGTCTTGCAGCTGTAAGGCTCTCTGATGGTCCTACGTGTAGAACTAGAAACTCATCCCCATTCACGTTGCAGTAGGCAATGTGGAGCAAATTACCAAACTTCTACAATCACCAAAAAAAAATATCCATATTCATTACAAGGCAGCCAGTGATCACGCAACTGAACTCTTGAAAATGGACAGCAAATAGTAGCATGTTTAATGTCTTCATAATCAGAGATACTTTAAAATAGCCTAAGCTAAACAGCTAGAACAAGACTGAAATCCCGTATTACAAATATCCCTACCACATAGTTTCATTTATTTTATGAAACAGATGATCTACTGCAAGACTTCAGACAGTCACTATCTCCTTCTGCATCCCAGCTGCCTCCTCCGTAACAAAGGAAACTATTGTTCCCCCTTACAGAAGTATACCTTTCTCACCGCAACCCATCATTCTTTGCCTCCCCTCTGAAAAACAACTCCAGATATACCTCCTGAAGCACTGGGGCTGGTAATGAAAGCAAATGTCTGGCCTCTCCCACTGAACAAAGATCAAACAATAAAAAGGGCTGCGCAGAGTTGAGCTGTAGGAAGCGTACAGGCTGGTGCTTACAAATACACACGCACAAGAAAGACCACCCCAAAACTCCAAAGCTTAATTACCTTTTCAATTTGACCCAGTTTTTCCATCCACTCCTGAACAAGAAAGAAGAAAAAAAAAATCAAAATCTGTTTGTAGACTTTCAAGGACAGCAATTACAGTTTAAAAAAAATTGCACGGTTAACGGAGATACTAAGTTGTGGTAACCATTAAAAAGGTCATCAGCAAAAGAAAACTAACAGCTAGTGTTTTAATATAAAAGCTGAGAAATCGTTTATGCTACCTGAATAAGCTTTATGCGAGTAAAATAAAATAAAAAAGTGACAACAGGTGTACTGCAACTGAATCTTACCTAACACAAGTGCAAGCTTAACCTTACATTAGAAGCTGTTGTGGGCTCTTTTTAAAAAGAGTGAGAACAGTCAGAACCATGAGAAGTCCTACACCATTTCTGGCATTTAAACTGAATACTCCCTTCTTTCCTCAATGTTGGCACGCTAAGCAAATACAATGCACAATGACTATTTTAATTAATGGCGACACCTGCTCAAAACATCAAGGTCACGCACTCAGGTCTCCACAGACGGTCAAAAGTTGAGTTTTCAAGCTCTGTTACCTGGTCCTTTTTTTCTAAGGCCAAAGCCATTCCTTCAGCCATCTTGGCTCGACTGGCCTGGTGAGCTTCATTCTGCTCCTGAAACTTCCTCATGGAGGCTATCAACAGAGAATCACCAGATATATTAAAAACTCCTCTTTTAAAATTGCTTCTCAATTTTCTATAAGTTATTTGTTACTTTAAAGAGCTTCTCCTGCAAGTAATTAGCCCCATCTTGACTCTCTAGCACTAACCCTGTGCCACCTACTTCCTCGCACCGCTTGCACGCTGTGCAAATGCCAGAAATAACAGCAGACAGCAGTCCTGTTCCTCACTGGATTATAACAAAGCTGTCGGTTTCAAAAAAGTCTCTCCCGCACGTTAGCCCCAAATTTGGCAAAAGGAGTATAACAAGTGTGTTCAACAGCCAACACACTACTGCTGCTTTTCACACTGTAAACAAGGCAAGATTTTGTGTCTATCTGTTTGCAACCTAGAGGTGCACAGTTTGAAAGGAAGCGATTAAAACATCTGTACATCAAACCCATTTCCTTCCAACCATAACAATTTCCAACTTAAAAAAAAACAAAAGGAAAAAGAAAAGTACATACAATCCTGATGCTTTTCTAATGCATTTTCAAGCTTCTCTTTTATCTTCTGCAAGTTTCGGATCTGATCAGCATAATCTTGTGGGAGGAGGGAGAAGCACAGACCAGGAATGAACAGACATTGGGGAAGGAAATTTAAAAAAAAAAAAAAAAAGAAAAGAAAAAAAAAGAAAAAAGGATGAGTGGAAAATGACAATGATTTTCTCAATCAGAAAATCATTCCTGCTGAGGAAAACTTGGGAGACCGTAACAATGAACACAAGCAAACAGTTCTGAACTGTCCGTAGGGTACATGGTTGGTACAAACAGGAGGACCTATCCTAGGTGTGCTAGTTACACAAAAATGGGAATGAAGAACTATCCCACATTTTACTTCATTCAAGAATAGTGATCTATTTAACTTGTTTTAGGAAAGGTCTCTCTTGCTGGAGGATGCAAGGATGGGGCAATTCACAGACGCTTGCACCCTTGTTCCATCCTGCTCCTTGCTGGAGTCACACAGTATCTCTGGGCTGAGCCCTGACTGGGGCTCCCGCTCGGCTAACAATCTCGCGCTCTTACCAGTACTGAGCCTACCGAGCAGAACTGACAAGGAAGGCAGATATAAAAAACCAGAACAAAAAACACACGCACTTGGAAGAAATTTATGTACAACGGAAAGGCAGATTTACTTACTGACTGGCTGCTTGCATGAGTCTCTCAATATTCAGAGCCTCCCTCTCTCCTACTAAGCCCGAACCAGCACTTTTAAGTTTACCTTATGTAAACAGGTGAACGCTTCGCCCTTTCAAATTGCAATGTACAATCATTTTTGAATCCTACATTTTCTTGAACTGAACAGGAGCCTGGTAAATCTCCAAAATAAACTAAAATAATCCTGAGCTGGCTATAACCTTACCTTATTTTCCAAGGCCTTCTCTGAGCTTTGGGAAGCAGCAGCGTAACACAGTTTAACCTAGTCTTTGATCCACTCCATACAACAGGGATGGAGAGCAGCATCAGAGCAGGGCCCTTATTACAGCTTTACAGAACAAGGTATTATCTTTGAAAGAAAAAAGCCTCAACCCTGTTTGAATATTTTGAATTTTTTTCATTTCAAAGTTCACTTCTTTAAGGATGGTTACTGTGTTACATCAGAAAGCTCAGATCTTAAGAGAACCAAAACCATTACGTACATGGAATAAGTAAAATAAAAGTGGGGAAAGACACTATTTGAAGCATGGGGACAAAACACTATCCCAGCTGTTCAAAAGAATCATGTAAATGTGTTGTGAAATCAGCAGAAGAGAGTCAGTCGTCTTTACAAAAAATCAGTTCTACTGGATGCTACCTAGACGACAATGAACAGAGTTGTTACAAATGGTAACAAAAAAACCCTAACCCCATGTATTTTTAATAAATTAAAACACTTAAGTTCAAAGGAAAATACTTCCTAAAGTAATAGGGTTTTATACGTATCAAGACACATACCAGACAGCTTGACCTCCAGTTTTCTTATTTGTTCATTTCTTCTGAACAACTGGGATGAAAGATCCTCTCTAGAGCTGCTTCCATCAGAAGCCTTGGTAGAAAAACAACACTCACGTAACTTACAAAATTTCGAAAAAGTGGATGCTGCCATATACTAACTCTGTGATAATAAACGCTACCCCACCCAGGAATAATGCTTCGGTTTCCCACATAAAGGGGAAAGTTGTACTAGCACAGCAGAATGTGTAAAAAATGCTGAAGAAGTAAAATAGTAAGGGCTTAAATTGTCAGCTCTGCAATGCTGGCCTGTTCCATGAAACACAACGCCTTTAAAAGAAGCTATAGCTGAAAACTGTTCCAAGTGGGCACTGAGGAGATGGCAGAACACAAAGACTAAGGTGGGCAGGCGTGGAAATCGGGCTTTACAGCACAGGTTTCAGGATGGGTCAAAGCAAAAGCCTTTTGAAAAACTAAAAAAGTACGAAAGAAACAGTAACACTCTTCACACGGGACAAGCTCGCTTAAGCACTAACGCAGTAGTCTTGCCATGCAATGGGCTCTCCATGCAAAATCCACTGCGTAACTGACTCGTGGTTCTCTGTGGGGATTTTTTTGCTTCATAAAAATCAATATTAAGAGCAGTTAAATTAATATTGCTAAAACAACTCATTCTTAGAGATTTTCTGAAAACTGCTCAAGACTTCAGCTACCATCGTTATTTGTTTTCTGTTCTGTAAACTCACAAGACGGTAAATGAAATTTCTATGTGGAACATATTAAGTGCAAAAAAATTTCAGAAAAACAGAAGACTAATATATTTCCATTATAAAATGTGTTCAAACAGAACTGGAATTTCAGCTGAGCTTCAGAAAAAAACCAAGTTAAAACTCAACTGTGTAAATAACTTCTGCATTTTGCAGACAGCAAATCAGAATAATAAAGCAACTTGCTGCAATACAGCGGGTACTGTTGGCTCCAACAGCAGTGCAACACCGTGTCTTAATCCAGGTTTTAAAAATACAATAGCCATCAAGGGGCAGAGGTGCCAGAGCACTACAGGGCTTCATTTAACCCTGGAATTATACAGCTTCCTCAAACAATGCTTTATAGTGAAAGAAAGTTTAAACCAGACATTGGAGGAACTACAATAGTTCTGAACGCAGCAAAACTGAACATGTGTTGCATAAACAATATGCTCAAGTAGGAAGGGTACCAGGAAGCCAAATGGTAAACACAGGACCACAGCAAGACCTTCGCTAGCCAGCACCCAGCTTACTTTCCTACTGCTTCAGTAATTAAATTTACAAATAGGTATCTTACACATTACTACAGCTTTATTCAATGTTTTATGTCTGCTAAACAATGTTATGTGCTGAGACAGCTTTGTAACTCATGTTTACATGGGAACATAAGCCTCCTGGTAACTCCTATGGTTAACATACAAACATTTTTTCTTCAGTATTTAAGTTTATTCAAGCTAATGATTCATTTATGCATTAAGACGTTCAAAGACACCCCAATACGTAGTCAACTTATACACTAGACTTAAATTGTTGTGAGTAAAGCTGTAATAAAAATGCTGCAAGAAAAATCAAATTTCAAAGCAAAGTGTAACTTACAAAGTCATCTCCGGAGTCTGCTCCCACGGAGGTAACCGACTCCTTGCTGCCAGACCTGGGTATCCTGGCAGCTCCCCCCGGCCTGGGAGCAATCGCTGCCTCTTCTGCTATCTTCTTCTTCAATTTTGCAAACATTTTACTGCTCTGTAGCACTGGAATAGCCAGGTACTTTGAAAAGCCACTACCTCCAATATGGTTAATGTAGTGACACTCTGTTTAAAGCTTCCAGATGTTGAGATTTAATTTTGTGCCTCATCCACTCAGTTTTATTGCATTTCTAGCTCCATTAGAGCCTCCATAGCCTAACGGTACCTGCAAATTAAATAGATACAGTTTCCACACTAAGAATTTCTACCCATATTAAACACTTAAAGATAACTAAATACCTTTTAGTGTCACAGCTGTTATAAAACGCTGAGAAAAAACTCACCGCGAGCAGAACCCTTTAAAAAAACCAAACCCGACCCACGGCAGCGCTGGGTGGCACGGCTGGCCCCGCCGGCCCGGATGCGCTGCGGGAGCGGCTCTCCGCAGCCCGGTCCCCCCGCGACGGCGACAGAAGCTCGGGGCCGGCCCGTCGGTCTCCGCCAGGCCAGCCGGCCGGCCGGCTGGCGGCTGCTGCTGCTGCTGCTGCCGCCCCGCCCTGCGGCAGCCGCGGCGCCGCCACCCCCCGGCTTCCCCGCGGCCCCCCGGCCCCGCGGCTCCCCCTCACCGCCCATATCCTGGCCCAGCCCCGCCGCCACCGCCGGGGCCCCCGCTTCCCCTGGCGCCGCTGACCCGGAAGCGCCGCGCGGGCCGGAAGCGGCGCGAGGCGGTGCGCAGGCGCGGTGGGGCGGGCCCAGGCCCCGGCCCCCCTCGTCCCCGCCCGCGGCGGCCCAGGCGCCTCCTCACGGGCGGTTGCCGCAGTTAATTGGCGATAAACTCCTCCGGGGGCCGGGCAGGTCTGACGGCAGCCGGGAACAGCGGTGAAGGAGGGCAGGGCCCCGCGGACACGGAGCGGCCCCCGGCGCGAACAGCCAAAGCGGAGCGATGTGGGGCGGGGGGCGGCGCACGGAAATCTGCACGAAATTCAGTGAAAAAGGCTCAAAACGTGGTGACGGCAGCAGTGAGCAGGCCTTGCGGTTCGGTTTTATTACCAATACAAACCGAGGCGTTCGCTTCGGAAAGGCAGTAACAGCAGTTCTGGCTTTTCCCCGAGGCGCCCGGCAGAAATACAAACATACAGCTTTCCTCCACAGACACCAAACAACGGCAGAACAGTTCGGTATTACATTGCTTTGGCGATTTACAGATCCCTTGCAAAGAGAGTACTTGCTCCAAAAAAAGTTTATTCATATATCTATATATATTTTAAGTAAAATATCTGTTTTTACCAAAATACAATATACAGACGCATGGCTGTAAAGTAACTTCAAACCAATTCACTATAAAATTACTTTTGGTAATAAATACTCTGCTTCTCAGAGAGGGGAAACGCTCCTTCTGCCTCGGCCGAGGGGCTGACAGGGGCAGTGCTCCCCCCACTCCCACCTGCGTCCCCTCGGCCTCACTGCGCCTCGGCCGGGGCAGGAGCAACTTGTGCTTTTCAGCCTGCACCAGGCAAAATCCTGCCCCCAACAAGTCACTTACAACTGAGAAGTGGTAACAAACACGTGCCGAAAGAAATCTGCAAAGTCAAGGGGGCAGATACTCACAACAGACTTTTATTCTTGAAGGAAGAGCTGCTGCCGCTTGCTCTGGTACCACCTGCGCTGCTCAGGGCCAGCGAGCTGCGCCGAGGTCTGCTCTCCACGCCAACGAAACCCGGGTCTTTAAGAGCAAAACATCTATGCGTGCATCGGGGCAGCTGGCACGTCAATAAGTCAATAGGAATGCAGAGACACTCCTTAATCCTCCAAAAGATCTGTCAGATTCAGAAATCTCAAACTAAATCTCCTCTGTCTTAGCAGAGTAATGGTTTGGAGGGGAAAAAAAAGAAAGCATGGCTTACTTTTTAAGGCAGATACGTGTGCCTGATGTGTTCCTCCCCTCCTCTATTTGTGGATATTCAGATCTTCAAAGCACTTGCAATACATCTGGTCACAGAAACAGTATTGCTCTAAAAGTCAAAGATACTAAAAATGTAAGAGAGCCACCTCAGGAATGTACAATCTCTCTGCTGCGGAGATTTGTGCCCTGTGCTCTGCGCCAGTATCCCTCCCACGGAGGCTGACCGCAGCGAGTCTAATGTCACCGAGTTGCACAGAGCAGCTTTCAGCTCTGTGTATTAGATTTTCTCCCTCGTTCGTAAGATTACTCTTGCTGTTACTGCCTGCGGAGCTCCCTCGGTCCCGGCAGCAGCAGCCACCACAGATCAGCTACCGACACTGAGCAGCCGCTTCACAGGGAACGGGCAGGACTAAACGAGGGCTCTGCCACTGCTACCACTGGTGACCTGGAGTCAGAACAGCTACTGAAGAATCTAACATAGATAAAGCTTTTACAAAAGAAGCCTCAAGACAAAAAAGTTGTTCAGACGGATTCCAAGCATCTTAGCTCTCAGGAAAAAGCAGACTTAAGCACAGCATGGAGTTACAGCACAAGGAAGGCGGTGGGGCAGGGGAGGTGCTTTACAACAGCATGCCAGGGATGGATCTTGGAGCGGCACTTTCATCCCGTCCTTAGAGGAGAAGCCTGACCAGAGCTACTGAAGTTGTAGCTTCTGAAGACCATCATTTGAAGCCTAATTTCCTGTCCCCCCCATCTATTTCCTCTCCTTAAAAGATGTCTCTGCACATCTCCCTGGGGAATAGTCTTGAGGGGCTCAGTAAGTCACAACTGGATGGATGTTTTGATGAACTACCCAAACAAACCATCCTGAAACTTCTCAGGAAAGCACTCCAGGGAGCAAGTCCAGTTTGCACAGCTCACAGAAGTTGGTGCTCCATCTAGTTCACGCGTGAAGCAAAATGACACATGACATCCCAAAAGTAATTAAAACACAGAGGGTTAAAGACTCATAACCCTATTTCCCCCTCTCGCTGTTACTTGGAGAAGTCAAAGGGGCAAAACCGAAAGGCAACAGCAGTAACTCTGGCTAGATGTCCTAAAGGCAGTTTGAACAGGAGCACAAACAGAGGTCCCTATCGTGGGAGCAGGATTCATTTGAACATAGCATGCGCATAAGTAGGGAGCTAGGCAGAAGTAGTCCAGGAAGGACACATTCAATCCAGTTCACATTCTCCTCTCTATATATTACACACAGAATTTACCCCTTTAATTCCATATTGCCTGGTGGTGGCAAGTCTTCACCACTAGCATAAGCAATAAAGATAGGTGGAGAAAGGGAGAGTGAGACAAGAGGGAAGGCATTAGGCCTGAGAAGAAAAGGGTTTGTTCTCACATAAAAATGGTTCACTCTTTGCTTCGCTTCCACAGTGAGGACTGCTAGATACATAAACCAAAGTTTTCTTCAGTACATACAAGCATACATCGAGAAGGTACCTACAACCATAGCACACAGCACACAGTAGCACAAGTTTAGAATGACTTAGTAAGTTCAAACAAGACAAGCTTTTACTTGGAGGGGAAAGTATCAATATTTTCATCTTGAATGCAGTTGCTTTGGGAGGGGAGGGAGCTGGCTCAAAATCCAAGACCAGATACTCATCCTGTCTGCAGCTAGAGCAGACAGAGGGTATCAGCCTTTTGCTTACGAAGTACAATTCCATACTCCTTCCGACACAACAGGAGTGAAATCTTTATCTTTGAACATCCCTACCAGCAGCGTACCTTCTGAACCAAAGATCAGTAGGCAAGAAGAGAATGGGGGACATCAAGAATGAGTTTTTGACTTAGACAGTCATCGCTCCCAAGTTCCACTTCTGAACTGATTTTCAAGGCCTTACGTTCTCCTCCTACATTCTAGCTTCATCAGGTTTTTTTGTTTTCTAAAAAGTACATTCTCCTCTCCTCTGATTAGATCTACCTTGGTAACAAGCAAACAGAACGTCTTCTTAGGGCGACAAGGTGCATTAGAAGCCCTCAGATCACAAGCAAGGACTCCTCGCTTCAGCCCAGCTAAACTGAAGACCAGGTCTGCCAAGGCTTTCCCAGTTAATGAGCAACATCCCACAGAAGTTCACCAGCCCATGCTAATGGAATCATCGTCACTCCTATGCTTGGAAATAACATCCTCTTTTCCAGATACACAGAACCAAAATGAGAATAGCTTCATCAAAGCAAAAGCTAAAGCAAAACAAAAGCATTTGGTTGGAAGGGAGTGAGCTGGGGAAAACTGGATTCCCCTTTTCCATGCAAGTTGAACACTGCTGGAACAGCAGGCAGGGTAACAGACAACCCATGTCTCACTTGCTGCTGCATTAAAGGCTTTCTGTATCTTTAGCTTCGACATAGAATCCCATGTCTTCATAACTGAGGACCTCCTACCAGAAAGAAAGGCAGATCATCAGCTTCACAGTTAAGAATACAGGAATCTTATCACTGTAATACATAGAGGAGTACTCATTCCCCTGGATAACTAAGGCCTCCTGTACCTGAAATCAGTTATGAATTACTTCAGGGTCCAGGTGGAAGTCCTTGGAAACAGCAAATTACAATGGCAGAAAAGCCATAACCTTTACTACGACTACAGATCTGCAACACGTTATGGAATGCACCCAAAATGGCGTATGTGTGTATATATAAATTTTGTATATAGACATTGTACTGTTTCATTCTTTTTAATACATATACAAGTACCTATACATATATACATATTTACAATTTACACAGCCAGTAGATGTATGCATATTGTACATATACACACAAACGCCTAGAATACACATGCACACACACAAACACACACTCTTTAAAATAAACTCCACATCCCAGGTAACAAAGTCCTGCCATAGTCCAAAGAAGAGCAGCACCAAGTGGTGGGGGGCTCAATATACCAGCTTCAAGACTGCTTAGAACAAACACTAGCGATTATGGAATTTTTTACACTTGGGAAATTAAAGAATGGATGGCATAAGCTTCAGCCCAGCTCCAAAGAACCTTTGTGCAAACCTCCCAGCTACACTCCAGCAATTCTCCCTGTTCCACACCGTGCCCTTCTCAGCTGAACAGGGTCCATCAGTGCTGATCTGCTGCCCTTCGCTATTCCGGCTGGCTGGCTCATACCCTGTACGATGGCATAGCCAACACACCTACCATAGTACTATGGCAGTCACCAACTTCTGCAATTTTTTCACCAAAAAATAGAGGCATGGCTGGGGTTCAACACAAAAGCACTGATGAGACTTGTCCTTTCACTACTTTTCTAGCAGCCCATGGAACAGTGAAAAGGGACTTTTCCATTTCATAGTTTAAAATATTTTTGGTTCCTTCTCCTTGTTCAGACCTTCACTGTCAGGAGTTGCAGGAGGTCCTCCAGCTCCGCAAGGAAGGCAGTACAGCCCAAATGGGTCAGCAAGCGCTTTTCCCTGCAGTCAGACCAGCCTTCTCCAGCAAAGGCCTTTACAAGGGCCACTGGACTCCCTAACGTACTGAGACTGAGCACTGTAGGCTGAGGAAGCCAAACATAATTGCAGCCCCTTAGTTTTACTGGGTCAAAGATAGGACTGAGATGCAATGGCGGGCATGCAAAGCATTATCAGGGCTTTACGACAGCACCCACTTTATTCAACCTGTAAGAGGAGCACCAGCATCTCTCCTGGGGCACAGGGATCCAGCACAGATAGGTCAGATAAATGAGTGATAGGAAGGGCTCGTTTTCAGCACCATATGGGACATTCCTTCAGCTCCTATCAGGGACTGGTAACACTTGAGAGTGCCACACATTCCATCCACACATGGAAAGGAGGGGTAACACCTGCTGGAAACATAAGAATTTCTGTCTAGTACCTCAAAATCAAGAATGCCCTCTCCTCCTGGAAAATTGTGGCAGCAATACAAATGGCAAGATGATCCATATTACAGTGAGAGATGGGGGCTAGCTTTCTTAGTTCTGTCATTTGTTAATCTGCTAACCGTCTGCCCAATCAGGCAGAGTGGAAATTGTGCCCTTGGCCAGCAGTACAAAGTTCATGTATAAAATTGCTGTGTCAAATTTATAGGGAGCGTTAAGTATCTTTACAACTTCACTTCAAACCCACTGCTCCAAATGCAAATTAATTGTCCACAGTTTTGTCTACTTACTTGCCTAAGACTGAAAAAATATATTTGTTATGAAGGACTCTGTTTTATTGCTATTGTTGGTTTGCACTGTGTGGTTCCGTCTTTACCATTTCAAATCCAGACTCTTTGGGGATAAAATATTGTTTTTCTATTGATTTTTTCCAATTTCTTAAAATTGTATAAAAATAAAGGATTTCCACAAATGTGGGCTAAAGGTAACCAATAATACTTCTATGCTTAGGATCAGCTGTTGGAAATGTGGTTGATAGCCACAAGACCACAAATAAACCTCTAGTGATTCTTTAGTTTAACATTTAAAAGACATGAAAACTTCTGCTTATAAAATTGACCCCATACAGAATGGAACAGCTAAACTAACAGCTGTTTATTATTACTTTTTAAAATAATGGTCCTAAATTTAAAAATAAAATCAAGTACTTCCTTTTATGATTTTCACATTATAAAACTGCACCATTCAAAATCTGTGGCCAGGGAAACCCCTTTGCAGTAAGACAGTTTCTTTTAATAGTCATCGAGGGTGTTTTCCAGGAAAACATTCCTAACATCCAGTATGGAAGCCAGCTCCAAAATGTGCTTTTGGAGGTGAGGGTTCTCCACCGTTTCATCTCTTGGCAGCTGAGGATAAGATTCGGGATAATTTCGAGTCTCCTGCTAGATGACAGTGAAAACAAAAAGAATCAGACATTCGTTTATTTTTATACCCTTTACGAAGAAGATTGCAAAAGGCCAATCTCACCTAAGAGGTATCCTGATCTGTTTAGCATGCCACATAAAGAGAAAACGTTCTAGCATTTCCAGTTTTCTCTTCCCCTTGACTCAGAGATGGTCAGAGTGGCAATGCAAATGCCCATTCATCTAAGACGGTTAATAATATGTTCACAGAAGCCTTGCAAAAACAAAGAAACCAACAAAAAAAAAGACAAAAAGACTTCACATATACTTACCTACTAGGCTGGAGTTCATTTCTTGAAATTACAGACATGTAAGCATCTCCCCTGGGAGATTCATCTCATCCTAAAACAAATACCTAAGACACTGGGGCAAATCTATTCCCACTAACAGAAGATCTGCTTCTTTTCCCTGGTACTGAAGCAGCCTGGGTTGTTCACTTTGGCTTGGAAACCTACTAGGTGGCTGCAGTCAGACAAGGTCAATACTGCACCTCTCTGTGCTTTGACTTCCATTTTTTTCTGTAACGTTTAGAATGGAGCAGGCAGTTTATATGCCAGTGCTCACATACATACAATGGTGTCGATTCAGAAGCAGACTTCACTGTTGGCCCAGCATTAACCAACAGGGAGGGACAATACCATCTTCCTGTTTAGCTTATTCATTTACACTTCAAAGACCTTTCAAAATCCATTCACACTAGAATACATTCCAGCAATAACATTCCACTCCTCCCCATTTCCTCTTATATTCTTGTTCTACACCTTTTTAGTTGTGTAGGAATAATAATCTTGAATTATTAAGAGGAATTTTTCTAGCAGACAAGGCTGTTCAGAGTGACATAAATGAGTAAGAGTGTGTCTGCTATTTACGTAGAGGAATAAGGCTTCAGCAAGTCAAAGGCTTCATGCCTTTGGAGAGATACAAAGGCACAGATTCAATACAAGCTGGAGGCATTAGCATGTGAGCATCAGTTATCTTTCTGAAGTCACAGTGCTACGCTCAGACCTAAGACCCTTCCGTCCTGAGGCAGTGCAGTTCTGTATGCACTGGATTGTCCTTCTCACAAAGGGATGGATATCCCTGCATACCCGGAAAATTTTGTGCATCCTCATAGTAGCCGAACAGAAGATAAATCTTGTTAGAAGCAAGCGAAGAAATTCATCCCCAAAAAATTGAAGAAAGGACTGATCTGTAAAGAAGGCAAAGAAAACTCAGTTAGAAAGGCTTAAAGAAAAAAAAGAAAAGAAAAGAGGAAAAAAAAGGAGACTTGGGGGAAACCACTACGAATACTTGTGCATTCCCCTTATTCAATACTCTGTCCCTTGGAAAGGCTGAGCAAGAAAAAACAGCATCTGCTAAATAGCATGCTAAGGTTCAGTTGTGCATCTTTAGGCACGTACCTATGGATCGGGAGTGGGTCAGCAGCTGGGCAATATCTCGGTTGATTTTTCTAAGGTAATCTTGACACTTCTCCCACAATCCTCTGCGCATGCTTGATAATCCAGAGACAAATAGGAATGCCATTAAAGGATTGTTCAGAAAGAGTGTGAAGAGGCTACCCCGCTGAGACTGATCTAAAAAAAAATAATAAATCAATAGACAAAGAGATACATTTGGCACATGAAACAGAAAAGCCGTCTCTGCCACAGAATGAAGTCGCTCACCCACTAAATTCTGTAACAGAGGAACTACTCCTTTGTGTTAGTTATATCTTCCCTCCTCTTGTGGCAGATCTGTTCTCAAGATGATGCAATGACTAGCAATAAGGGCTTACTGGAGATGTGCATTAACACCAAGAGAAAGGAGATTTTTCTCATGAATTGTGGGAGGCCTATATCTTCACTTTGAGCACATAACTTGAACACAAAAGTCATAACTGAAACAACCGACAGGATTTATAATCAGTATCTCCTGAAGAGAAACATTAAACATGGGCATTCTCATTCTGTCCAAAAAACCAGGCAGTTGAACCCATACACCCTCCCCCCCAAAGTCCACATAGTTGCCCTTTTATTGGGCATCACAATATCCTAAAGCCCATTTACTCCATGTAGTTCAACATGATACACAGAGGTCCAAGTGTCATCTCAATCAATTGGGAAATCAAAAAGAAAGGTGATGCAAATAAGATCATGTGCCCAAACAGTAAGGCCACTTCCTCCTCAGCAAGGATTACTGACTTGTTTTGATGCATTTCCTTTTTTTCCAGGCCCCTGGCACGCAGCACGTGTGCTGCAATGCCGTACTGATGCAGGGCTCAGTCTCTGCGTGGTGCTCCAGCGCACGGTGTAGCACCCCCTCAGAACTACAGCAAGACTTTCCTGACTGGCCCATCAACACAATATAAGCGTCCAGTATTTTCTAAAATTAGTTCTATTTTTCTAAGTTTCTGTTTAAACAGGATTCATTATTACAGTACTTATTTCTACTTAAGTTTTAGCTAAAGAACAGGAATAGTTTCAAAACAAATGAGAACCTTCCCCTTCTCGCACATTCTCTCATGACGCTTGCCTAACATCACTCTGTGTGGCTTAAGCTACATCTTTGTACTTGTCCTTGTGATGGATAACAACCTTAACACAGCAAATCCCAATGAGAAAGTCTGGAATGATTTATATTTTATAGTAGTCACAAGGACTGAAGAACGTAACGTTTCATTGCCTGCTCCTGCTAGAAACACACCTTCTGAGGGCGTACAAAGCCAATGCTTTTTCTTAACTTACCCTCCAAAATCCAAACAAGATCTGAGAAGATTTTGCTCTACACCTGGCATTTAAAAGCTGATACCTTAACTGACTCTGCTCACTTTCTGGGACTAATAAAGCTACTCAAAGTGCGAATCATCATCATCCCAGCACTGGGCTGGCAATTTTCTGAGTATCCGTGTTTGCCTCCTGGCACTTGTTGAAGCTACCTGTAGAAATACCATCGTTAAATTATTTGCCATAAACAGTAACTAAACTACTTCAGGGAACGTTAACCTGATCTAGGGATTACATAGTGACAAACATCTATCTTTTCCTGAACAATCGAAGTTATAGTTGTTTGGAATAGATACATGATGCAACTGCAATTTCTTAGGAAATACAATACCACACATACCTTGTAATGCTTTTGGATATGCTGTTGGAGACAGCAAGCACACCAATGGTTGTCCAAATAAGTTTGTGAAATTCTGTAACAGATAAGAATTTTGAAGTATTGATTGTCATTTTGCTTGCTTTTGAATATTCAGCAGGTTAAGGGTACAAACAAAGACTAGTAACAACAGAGAACACGCTAATGCCCGTCACACAGTTCAGAATCGGCAGTAAGGCTGATGACTTACTCATACATTACAGCGCAGAAGGACTAAAACCCATTACTTTTTAAAGGAATTATAATTCTCTCACTTCACTGCTACTCATAGCAGACAATAATTTCATGGAAATATGGCTTTCAATAGTAATACATTACTTGAAAAAATCACGTTTTGCAATAAAAAGGAAAGCCATCGGCTTTCAGGTCAAAATAGATCTAGCATCTTTCCTCAGTACCAACTGAACTATCCAGTCAAAGTGATTTATTTCCCCTTTTCTTTCTAGCAGGAGGAACTATTTCTGATGAAAAAGAAAAACCCAGTGGAGAAAAGTTTTAAACTAAGTTTCCCTTAAAGCAAGTATGCCATAACCTTAACATCTGCCGTACTGAACCCTCATTTTACAATACTTGTTTCATGCACCTTCCACCAGCACCTTAAATATTGCCAAAGTGTTCTGTTGCAGAAGACTTTCTCCAGAAACCTCAAACGATGCCTTTGTCCAGTTTCACCAACATTTACCTGATAATAGCTCTACTATGTATCTATCTGGTAGGTATACTGATTGGCAATAATTATCACCAAGAAAAAAAGTAATTTCATTTACACAACCTCATTAGCTGTCATTTGTCTCACCAAAACAGCCTGCTTAAAACCAAAGGCTTGCAAAGCCACAGAAACTGGAAGTGATCATGTCTGCATCCTGTCCGAGCACACATTCAAACCACGCAGCCAGAGCACACGAGTGCAACACGCATTTCTGTGCATTAGAGTCTTAAAATTGGCAGGTTGCGAATGTAAGGTATACATTACCAGAAGTATTTGCTTGTGTAGAATCATCAAAAAGCTCATTTTTTAATTCCTTCTGGCTTCTGTTTAATTCAAATGGAACTTTTCCTTCTGGGCAGTATATTTCAATTGAATCAATTTCCCTGAATTAATTTAATCTAAGTCTGCTAACTGCTAAAGACAGTAATCTAGTCTAATCAAAACAAAACATTTCCCATATGTGACAGAGTGCTGACTAGTCCCTAAAAACCCTTCTATTTCATTAGGAGCCCAAGGGAGATTTATAATGGTAGATACTACGGTTTGGTCTCTAATGAAGAAACAAAGACTATTGCCATGAAGACAGTAACTGCAGGCCAAGCCAGTAATTAGTAAAACTGTACTACAGACCAATATTTAAAACTCCAGGAGTCATCACCTCAGACATCGCCAGTTTGAACCGGATACACACTGGCAGGTTACACGTCCTCAAGTAACGCGTATGCTTAGCGTTTGTGAGCAGATCCCCAGGTTGAATTCTATCTTGTATCACCAGTTAAGAGACCAAAGCAGACTTTCCACACACTCCGTCGGCAAAAATGACAATGCAATTAAACACTGCCTCAGCTACAAGGCAAAACCAAGGGTCACTGCTGTACCTCAGGGAAGGCGTTACTCACTGACAGTATCTGAGCTCATTTTGGACTCTGTCCCGGCAGAGGTTAAGTCAGCATAGCTAGAAGTCCTGCAAAGGGGAGAAACTACAGGGTTTAACGCAGAATGCGCTCTTTGGACACAGCTGCTCATGCCAGTCGCAACATCTAAACTATAGACGCAGGAGGATCAGACTCGAGCTTCCAGGTACCTGTCTCAGCTCCTCCCCAGACACCACTGCCTCCCGTAGCCCAGATGAGCACCAGGACTCGCTCCCCACCGCCTCCGCTCCCCATTGCCAGGGAAAAGGGCTGTGGGCGTACGTGCAACAACAGAACAGGAGCCCAGTACGGCCACGGCTGGGAGTGGAGGAGCACCAGATGCAGCAGGAAAACCTGCCCTGCACGCTGGGTGTTGGTGGCAGCTCTGGATAAGGAATGCCCTACCTTTCAGTGCATGGACAACTCCAAAAAGGGTGAAATACATTTTTGTTTCAAAATCGACTGTTTTTTCACTTCAGGATTCAAGTTTTCCAACAGAAGTATTGCTGCTTTTTAAAATGTGTGTCATATACAACTCTTTCCAAAAAAGAACTACCTGTCATCTTCAAAAGAAGTCACTTCACACGTAAGCTTTACTAAGCTGAACATTTTATACCATATCGCTGACAGAGGCCTTGCATTCTTACTGGCCGGAGTTTTTGGTTTGTTTTGGTTTTTTTAAGACTTTGCTTTTGACCATAATCTTAGACAACCACAGCTACAAGAAGATATTGATTTAAAAATATTATTTCATCCACATATACGGTGGTAACCTTCAAAAACACAGCCATCTATATTTAAATGGAAGTGTTAAAAAAAATAAATCATAGCTTTAAGTAGATATGCTTGATTTGCAGTTATCTTCCACTTTCAGCTAAATATACAGGGGAGGAAGCTGCTCAAGTGCCGCTGATTTGACAAAGCGGCAAGACCCTTCCTGGGAGGACTTACTTTCGGCCATCACCACTTAAGCCCTCCAGAGAGAGGGAGGGGATGGGAATGCATGCAGGAGAGCAGAAATGGGCTGTAGAAGATGTGTGAGCAGTTCCTGTTACTGCCAGTATTGCCAGCAGTGACATTTAAATGTCAGGATAGCTCCTGTCCTGTCAGAAAGGATCAGAGCAGCCACGTGGAAAAAAGCCAGTGGACTGACTTCAACTTCTCACACAGCTGCACAGAACATCTTTGTTTGTAGCCAGTGCTTGAGCCTACAGAGCATCTGCCAACACACCCAGCGCAGTCTCAGGACAGCACTACGAGGGTATTCTGGTGACAAGGAACCAAGCATGTAAGCACACACAGAACGACCACAGGCAGGAACTTACAGGGGCTAGAAACACCGAGATGGAGAGCTCTGCCATCTACCTTCAGTTGAAAACAAAGCAAAACACCCAAAGCCCTCCCCACACATCTACCCACCCGGGTTCAATGGAAACAGATTGTGAAGGTGAAGGTGAGTTCTCAAATGCTGAATATATATTTTTTAAGTAGGAGTCCATGCTCCTCCCCCCCCTCCCCCCAGCTTTATTCTCTTGTGAAATTCCTCACAATTGTGCCCACATGCTTCTGATCTGGGTCAGAGCTCCTTGCAGCCACTTCCATAATCCCGTCCTGAAATACTTCCGAAACTCCCATTTCTGTGCTCCTTACAAACAGGCAGAGCTGGACTGTCCTCATACCAGCTGCTCTGTGGGCTGAACAGACCGAGCACCAGTGGATTTTACACTACTGATGGTCAGTTCACTGCAGAACAAGGAACGGAGGTTACAGTTTTTGCTTACTGTGTGACCACAAAATCCAAAGAAAATTCAATTAGAAAATTTAAATGTAATAAAATAAACAAAGTCTACTGTAAACACTTCGCAGTTATGCTCACAAGAGCTACAAATCTACATATGGGAATCAAAAGATCCTTTGCTCTAAGCTGTCCACAGAACCCTGGTATGTCCAGAGCTGTATTTGAATTAAGGATCACCAGGAATCCCTTACTCTCTCTTACACAGCTGATCCACTTGACACCTTGCAGCAATTCTACTAGAGAGGAAGGGTGTAAAAAAAAAATCCCTAAACAAAACAAAAACCCAAACCCAAGCCACACTTATTACACTGAAACAAAGCCAAACCCCCTGTTTGTTATACTGGAATTAATGTCAGGAAAGAGCAGAGGAATATAAATCCCTACCAAATCCCCATTTTCTCAGAAAGACAAGTAAACCATTCTAACTGTATTTCCCGCCCCTTAAATGGGGAAGGGAATTTAATAAAAAGCATATTTGCACTGAAGTTAAATGCAGTAGTATTTAAGAAGTGCTTTGAAATGCATTACAATATATAGGGGAGGCCAGATCGTTACTGAGACTGTCAGGTGAAAGTTCCCTGCCTCAATACAGAACTGTTCTGAATCATCCTGATCACGGATTTGGAACCTCTGGCTGGCTAACAAGTGCCTCTATAAGAAATGACACAGGCTGTGGATACCGAAGAAGGAACAAGTACATCTGGCCACTAGACGTCCCTGTTCCTCCTCTGAAACGCAGCTGTGAGCGTTCACTCTTCTCACTGCACATAATGGAGCTATAAAAAGGAAGACGTAAGGAAGTGGTACTTTCCCCAGATATAGCACATTCTTAATATTCTATTCATAAATGAAATAAATGTCGGAATTCTCCCCAGATGCAAGTGGCAACTGAGACTGCCTGCGTCTGCATTACCTGCCCTGCAGACTCCCAAAGGGATTGGCCACGGAGCAATTCTACTGTGTGGCCAGAGCACCCTAGGAAGGGGGCTCACCGCCCAAGCATATACCACTCTACAGTTACACTGGATCCTAATTTGAGTCTTGTTATTGCCTTGGTTCAGATACTTTTCAGACACAGACACCCCGTGTTTTATAAGATCAGGCTCAATGCTTTGACTCCTTTCTGTTGCTTAAAAGCAACTGAGTGTTGGATGACTGGAAAAAAAAAAAGCACATTAGTTATCTCCCTCCCCCACGCACACACACCAAGATTTGTCTTTGGTATATAACAAAAATAAACCTCCCACCAGAGACCTTGGAAATCTTGAACTTTTTTTCCCTCCAGGAGGATTTATTATTTTCCAATGAGCGGCTGTTCATGTGCTTCTCCTTCTTGTTCCTATTCATAGGATCAGATCCTGACTAGCATGCACAACCTCAAAAGAAAAGAAAGACTGAATACAAACTGTTTAAAAAAAATAGCCCATTAAAAGTGTAAGCTAACTAGGGGTTGACACTGTAACCTATCATACCAGTAGCAGCCTTCAAGAGCCTTACCTTATAGGCAACACTGTTTGAAGAGTCCACAATGATGAAGAGGGGCTTTCTGGTGAAAGGGTAGAGATCTCCAGGGTGAAGACTGAAAAGACAAAGGGACGCTTCACAGAGCGCTGGAACTGCTGCAGAGCTGTGACAGCGCACACGTGTCCCAGACACCCAGCTGCCCACAGCCAGACCAAAAGCAAGCACATTCCTCGCGCCCCCATCCTCAGATTCATCCTCAGAGAAAAACTGCCAAACTAATTCTGTATTCTCTATAATATGGGCTATTGGACTTCTCATTAGCTTTTTCCCAACAAGAGATGTTTATGTTCTTGAGAAGTCATCCACCATTAATTTGAAGTTTTCCAGTAATAAAGAATTCACGTTAAGTCATCATTTAGAGTTGCATATTCATTTATAATTGTTCACCTTCAAGCCAATCTGCATTATGATGTCCTGCACGAAAGAGTCTGAATTCAAGAGGCTTTGATGCATTTTTCTCTATTAAAGACAAATTCTTTTGAATTTGCAGTTGTCACACACGTGAGACTCACCAGTGCATCTCCTTGTAAGATTGGTTTCGCTTGTGGATAGCATCCCCATTTATAATGTCCCGGTTGCTATTTGTCAGGACACCACCAAAATCATAGGGACCTACACATGGCAAAAAGAAAGCTAAAATTAGCAGAGGGAATTCACCTCTGTTCAGGATTTAACGATTATATGAAAGGGAGGAAGAAACTACAAATCCCAGAAAAGTGAGTGAATCTGAACTAGTGAAGTTGTAAGGAGAGGATGGAGGAATGCGGAGACTTCACTAACTACATATCCAATTTTATGCATTCTTAGGAGTTTCAGGATCTATCAAATAGAAGCAAGCAATCCAACTTCCTAACTTCTAATTTATTTATTTGCTATTTATCCACAAACAAAATACAAAAGATCCAAATATTGGCTCCTGTTACACTACATAGCAAAAAGATTAAAACCCATTACACATTTCATACAGGAAAATCAATACCTTTGTAAAATTACTATATGAGTTAGCATATTCTAGATTCAGAATTTGGTCAAAAAATAAGGCTAAATCAATCAAAACGCCTGTGGCCTCTCAGAATAGATACAACACTGTCATCTGCAGTTATAACACTGCAGGGGGGAGAGACAGAGCTCAGAGAATGAATATGCGCTCGATACTCTTAGAAAGGACAAAACAGTTTTAAGCAGATTTCAAATCTGCAGTAAAGGTTTATTTTTTTTAAGATTTCACATACAGAATTCACAATTTTTAAATGCACACAGCCTGGACACGTGTTCCTAAGGTAAGCTAAAGAAATACTCTGCAAAGTTTGCACAATCGAGCTACCCACCCAACTGTCTGATGGACAGCAAAGATTAAAGTAATGGCTATAAAAAAAAAAAGCAAATCCCCTACAAAAAAATGCATTAATGATACCAGGGAATATTTCTGCCATTGATGTGCGGATGAAATGTCACTAACGTTAGTAAAATAAAGTATTAGGATTTCCTCATTCTGTTACACATTTGCAGAGTTGGTTGACCCGTATTTGGCCACCAAATGCAATTTTTTCAGGTTTGGATACATAAGACACCTTTCCAGTTTAAGGGAAGCTTTGGGAACACAAAATTAGGAACAGAACATACATTAATTTAGCACCATTACAAATGTCTTGCGTGATCTGTCAAACACAAATGGTTTACAGGCAATAAACAGGGCAAGTTGCAGCTGCTCTCCCTTTTAATAAGGTAGAAGTTTTCGGTCTGTGCAGACTACACTACCTTATTAAAAGAATGCAGTCGTTATGGGATTCAGTTAATGAGAACTGAAGCCTGACTACGCAGCTCTTCAGCTGACACAGCCTGGATGCCTCTACAGCAAGGTATTAAGCTGAAACAATACAGGCAGTGAAGTGGACGTAACACAGGCTTTAAAGAACAGGGGTTAGTTAGAACCTGTCACCAAGTTGCAGCAAAAAGTAAAATGTTAAAAGCATTTAAAAAAAATCACTGCCACAATTCAAAGCTGACAGGGATTTTTTTTTTTCCTTTAACATTTTGAGTGCTCTACAAATCATGCATTGGGGTGGACAAGGCATGCATCTTATAAAGGAATGCAAGTCTCAAACAGATGAGGCGTGTACAATATTTAGGATGTTAAAAACTTTTTTTTTTTCCTTAAATTATATAAACAGATCTTTTGACTGTGTTTGCTTCAGCCAACCAGTTTTCAGCTTTCAGATTGCAGCTGCATCCAAATATTCTGCTAGGTTGCAAAGAACAGGAGGATGAGGTGAGGGGAATTGTCAAGAATCATGAGAAGGGCTTGAATTGTCAGGCTAACAAGCGTGCAAATAGACCAGTCCCTGCAGACGCTTCAGCCCTTTTACCACCCATCTCCTGACCATTTGTTCTTGTAGTTTTGGAGATTGGAAAGAATCACGAAGTGGCAGTCAGCCGTTTTATTAACTTTGCACTGATGCATCAACTGAGCCACGTGGTCTTCAAAATTGGTGAAGCTTTTAATACTTCGGATGCATCAAAAACTGGATATGCCATTTGAAAAGGTCTCAGGTTAATGCAGACTAATTAAAAGACGCAGAATGAACTACTGTTTGGGGGGAAAAAAGGCTATCTTACTAAGCAGACAGGAGAATAAAATTGACTTGTCTTTTAAAAGGAGTTTTGTGACATCTTTCTTGGTCACTTGTCCTGGAACATAAAGAGAATTCAAGCCCTGTTCATGACAGGGAGCATTCCTTTATTGTACCTTCACTATCCGAACGACCTGATGGAAACACGCCCGTGGCAGACAAGTAAATCAGCAGTACACTGTTTGCAGGCAGCTCCTGAAAGTCAAATAGAGAGAAAAGCGGCAAGGGAAAAAAATGCGTAAGTTTATTTTAATATTCAATCATTATCTTCATAAATATGTGGTCATTTAAGATTGGGCTACTCCTGCCTCTGGCTTCCCTATTCTTCATATGTGTATGTACAGTTCCCTACCACAAACACCCCTTCAAATAGACACAGACAAAAATGGAAACCGATGATATGTTCCTACGTCTTTTCCCCACACAGACCTCTAGGCTGATAGTAGAGGTTTAAGCAGCACTAAAAAAGCACCTGCATCCACACAGACTCTCTGACTGCCTAGCCAGACCTGAGGCTTTCCAGGACCCATGCAGACCCGAACTCCCCAACAGTTCAGGAGCCTAAAGGAAGTTCTTTGTTTCCAAATACCCCAGAGTCTGCAACATCTGCCTCTTCCCTGACCCTTCTCAGCTGGACAACAAGCACAACACACCCAGGTCTCCATACAGACCCGTAAAAGAAATCTATTTTCCACCTCTGTAATGAGCTGTTTGCATGAGGAAACAGATGCTTTTAATTTGTGCAAAAGGCTGAGGATACAGGCACCCAAAATTCTTAGTAAGGACGCACTTCCTTCACCTCACCACTTGTTTCTCCCCAGTTGTTTCTTGAAACAAACTGAAACTTGTTTCTTTATAGGATTCATATTCTGGTTTTACTACTAAATCCTAAGTTGCTGACTTCTACAGCCATAATTAAGCACAACGAACCTAACAGCTTTACTAAATTAAGTACAACAACTGTATTTAAAAAGATCTACAAACGTATGGACTATTTACATGGAAGAGTGCAGTGGTTAATGAAATAAGACAGGCAGATAAAAATACAGCACGTGCAGGAGAGAGCTACAATTCTAATGGGACACAGAACTGCAAAGCTCCCCAGCATATCCAGTGCTCAAGAGCCGCGGTCTCCCGACATACTGCCCTGCCTTTGGGTGTCTTTGGCACAACAGGAAGTAGAAGAACACTCTTAAGATTTTTCTGTTCTCCAGATCTCTTATCTCAAGAAATATTTCCTATATAATATATATGTACAGGAAATAGATAAACTTCATATAAGAAACAATTATTTTTTATATATATATAAGCATATATACATGTAAAAAATATAAATGTCTATATATATATAGGCGTGTGTATCTACACACACACAAATAAAATTACTGGATAAGATTAAACCATATGCAACTATTGCACTGCAGCCCATTATTTATGCTTCCCATAGCATTGCCACGCACCACTCTCGACACCAGACAGCCCGTGCTGAGACCACTTGCACAGGAGCTGCTCAAGCTCCGCTTTGAAGACGGTTGTGTTTTAGCAATGACGTAACAACTGCTGTATAACAGCAAGCTGGGTTTCTGTCTTAAAATGATTTTTTTTTATTTTTCCCTTAACAGCAGTCAACAGATTTGCCTTTATTATACAAATTACACATATCTATAATTTTTCCATCCTCTCTGAAGATCATATTGAACATTTTAAGAAGGCAAAAAAGGCTTCATTTTCTTGAAGCATAAAAGATTATCTCAACCACATTTTATTCAGTGTCACATACCATTCTGTTTATTTTTCTATTACAAATAAATTCACCAATTTCACAAACCTTAAATGATGCTGCTAAAAATGTATACAGCTGGCTAAAAGTTGGTTTATAAAGTAGATATTTATGAGGGTTTTCCCGCCTGGCTGGTTTCTCCGTTGACTCCTGTTAAAAAAAGACAAACAAAACAGAACACAAAAAAACAACAATTGGATATTACCAAAGCATTTTCATAAGCCTCTAAGTTTGTATTTATTAGAATGTTCATCTTCAACATACTTCCCACACAAACGGGCTACCCCTAGTGCATTTCCTACTGCATGGTAAAGCCCGATGCACAGTGTTTGAACCAGAACTTTATATTATCCCTCATTTAAATTTGTTACCTAAATCTTTCTTACTCTCTAAAGCATCACGCAAGAAAAGAGTGAAGAAAGTCATTTCTCATCTCAGTTAAATAAATGAAAATCTACATATTTCCTTTTGCCTCAAGACAGAATATTTTTTATGCTTTCTCTGAAGGGGGTCAACTTTCAGATGACTTAGTGAGCGGATGGACTTATCTGGCTGCATGGCTGCTAGAGTGAAAACAAAGGAAGGGGGGAGCGTATATGGATAAGGACGGGCACGGCATCCCTTCAGCAGTACCCCCGCTAGAGCAATCTAAGCCATTTGTGAAACGATGCCCAAATAGTCATTTCTGCTATTTTTTTTCTACTGTTGAAGGTTTGCTAAGGAGAAAAAAAAAGAAGGACGAAAAAAAAAAAAGACATTACTAGGATCAAACTCCACAGGTCTGAGCTTCTCTTCTCTAACACCCAGTAAGGGTTAGCCCAGCTTTACTAACCTGCTCTGCACAGTGACAGTACTGAAAGAGTGCACCATTTAAAACAAAGCAAACAAACAAAAATACCCAGTTAAGATGTTGCCAGGTTTGTCAGTGAAATGGAGCTTACTTGCATTCCAGGTTTGTTCATTTGTGACGCTAAATTCATTGGTTCTCTTTCAAGTGCTTGTAGCATTCGGAACATATCGATTGTCAACTCGCTGAACTTGACCTACAAAAGAGTCAAACAGTTTATTCTGCCGGATACAGATTAAATAGTATTTTTTTGGAATTATCCAGATAAGAGATTCAACTGCGTACCAGACAGACCACTTTCTGTCTCTCAGGGACCTGTCAGTGTCATCTTGGAATCTCTAAAGACCCATGAAGGACTTTCAGAAGAGCTCAGAGGACAAAATCTATTTATTACTGGTCTACCAGGCCAGCTGACCCTAGTACAGACCCCTGCTTCACAAATTTCAGACTCCTCTGGGGTCAAGTGCTGAAACTACTATGTACTATGAATTTAGAGAAAATCTGAAAATGATACACAAACTGCAGTTTAGATACAAGTCCCTCGCTTACCTGAAAAAAGAGCTCAGAGAGAAGTCATGAAGTCTGTACAACTTCACTATCATCATCATCTAAAAAACCAAGATGTTGAATGTCTTTTGAAAACCCCTTCCTGTTGCAACTGAAGCTGCAACAAGCTGGAGTACGTCATGTGAAAGTCTACGTCAAGCTTTTTCTAGACATACGCCGGAGGCCTCTCATGCTTGAATGTGAAGAATAATACAGTATATGAAAATCAATTGTATCTACTTAATTGACATGATGAATATAAGCAATAAGAGGTCAGCACCACAGGTCTAATATCTCATTTTTAGCTCTTATTTCTTCTGAGAACCTCTTCTTCTTGCTGTCACTGCAAACATCACAATCAAAATATTTTAATATTCACCTCTATTGGAATCTCTGTTGTTAAATCAGAAGGGATGGTCACAGGGAGAAGGACTCTGAACTCCAAAGATACAAACCCAAATCCCTGGAATTTCCTTTACCTGGTTGTTGCAGTTCCCAATAATGAGTGCATCTGCAAGAGCAAGCTGTCCCACTATCATTCCCTGCTCTAGCAACGGAGCTCCTGTTTCAGAAAGCCTGTTAGAGGTGATTACAATGGTGTTGTCATCATTTAAAACCATGACAGGGTCTGCCTAAAAAAACCAACCAGAATAAATCAGGAATTCAAGAAAACATACAGATTTGCAGTCAGAGAGAAGTCCAAAGGTCTTGTCACTTACAGTAAACATTTCACAACTGAGGCAGATTTTTAAAAATTAATTTGCCATACATATATTTGTATGCAGGCTACAGAGCAATGCCTTACCACCTGGAAAAGCAACAGCTCTTAGGGACTGCAAGCAAATACATGGTACAAGCACATGAAGGTACAGGAAATAGAAAAGCAAAGTTCCTCAAATGACATGAACTCTGCTTCAGCTTTTCTCTACCTGAGGAACCAAAGGTCATCAACAACCTTACAAATTCACACAAAAAACTAAACATTCCCACAATACAGAAGAACCCTGCACTATTTTAGTTCACCTTGCCGTCCTAGAAATAAATAGCAAAGGAGATGAGCGAACGATAATGCTGCCATCCATTCTGGAAGTATTTAAATAAATACTTGTGTTACATAGTGACATCTTGTACAAAAGGAGGAAAGTAGAACACTGTCTCATTTGACAGAATAAAAAAAAAAATGTTTTCCTTTTAACAAACTTTAGAAATCGGTCACATTACAGCTATTGTAAGAGACTATCAGTTAAGTGCCATGCTTACACCGTACTTTCCATTACATACTGCTTATGCATTGCCAGTGTAATAGACCAACGAAGTACGCTTTGAAACACAATCAGAACATCAGCAAATTGGACTGGCTTCCACTAGAGTTGCCAGTCTCTCCAAAATATTGACCATGGTAACTGCTGTGCTTTCAATTCCACCATTTTCTGAACACCAAGAGCAAAAATGATCAGGTGACCAAGTGTATCTCAGCTTCGCGCTTCTGTCTTCAAATCATTACGTGACCAGGTCTGACCCTTCAGACACTTTAACAGCTGTCACTGTTACACTACAGTGAAGACAGTTCAATGGTTAAAGTGGACAGGAATGCTGCCCCTGCTTACCACGGAGAGGTGGTGATACAGGAACACTGCAGTGAATAAGTCAGAACATTTGACTTTTAAACTAACAACTAAAAGGGAATCGTATTCTCACCTCAATAAACGCTGCCACTTCCTGAAGAACCAGGTTCCACTCCACTTGATCTTCAGTATTAAAACGATGAGTGTAGTCCTCAATTTCATCTGACAGCTCCTGATGTAAAAAGTTCAGAGACAGACATAGTCACTTCTTAAATTGAGAGATTAACAGGCAGGCAGTAACTTTACAATTTGGTTAGCTGTGCTGGCCTTTAAGAATAATGATAAAAAATAAATTACTTGAGAACATATGCAGCATGCTTATGACTAACATGCCAGCCAAAACGCGCTCTTTCACGAGACAGAATGCCAATGTTAGAGTTTTGGCAATGCAAAGTGTCTTCTAAGTAGGTTCAAATGCAAAGAATATCTGGAGTTAAGTATAACTATCCCACTCACATACTGCTATGTCACTGGTTATTACCATAAGCTATAGATACCAAGGACTCAAATTTCAGCTTACAAGTAACTTTAAATACATTGAGAAAGTGAATGGTATGGGGTTTTTAGCTGCTACTAAGCTAAGCTAGCAGTTCAAGTCAGCTCAGACACAGACAGCAATGCAGCCTACACAAAACTGTCAATCCCAGGAGCTGCTCGCAGCAAGGTTGTTGGAGGGTCTGGGAAGCATATGCTGGCAGGAGCAGCAGGCGCTTCCTTTGCTGCAGTTAAAGGGTCCCTCCCTGTCTAGGCTGCAGATAGTGGAATATTTTTCTTGGTGTTCAAACAATGCTATCAGATTATTTGAGTTTAAAGTGTCATTATTAAATGTCTGATTCACAGAGGACATTCACTATGTTGGATGTCACATATAGTAGAAAAGCAATGATGAACATTGGCCTGTACTCTATTTGTTGTACCTAACGACTTGTTTTTACGGGCATTCAGCGCTTTACTCCCACAGCAGAGCCATATGCAGATCCAGCCTCTCCAACTTCATAATATTAGCAAGGCTTAATTTGGATGGGTCTCTGGAAGGTGCAGGATGTGTTCTAGACACGGGACAGAGTAATAGCAGTTTGGAAGGGAAGAGAAATAAGCTCAACATCAAGCTAGGAGACACTGGCTTTCCAAGCACCAGTGTGTCATGAAGACTTGCTGGGGGAAGTTCCACTGATGTCTTAAATCCACTACAGGAATAAAGATGTACTCAGAGTTAGCAGATTATCCCCACATTTTCAGATTAATAACATGCATCTTACAATTTATTCCTAAGTATATAAATTTATAAAGTTTTTCTCTAGCCAAATGTTGCCACCATACTGAATCTTTCCATAGCTCTAGCCATATTAGTCCTTCCTCCTGTGGCATCCAACAATACAATCAATTAAATGAGGGGAGGAGAAAAAAAAAAAAAAGAAAGAAAAGCTATGCCGCAGCAGCAGCTAACATCACAGATCTAATGAGTGGTACTTCAACTGAAATAGACTATATTACGGATTCCTTAATTAGGAGAAAAGCCCTGAATAACTAGCAACCTCCCACCCCTTCGCACCTTTATCCTCATTTTAACATACCTTTACAAGATCCTTTACAACATCCATTTTGTTGAGCAAGAGACAAACCACTATAAACCTTGCATAGTAACGCAGCTTCTTCACCACTAATTCAGGCCTAAACACAACAACAAAAACACCACAGCCAAATTGGAGATTAAAATAGAACATAGGGAGGTAACAGGGGTAAGGGAGAGGAGGAGTTTAAGACCAGAGCAAGGCTGAACTCTCCGCACATTAAGAGTTCTAACTGAACTCTCATGGAGATCAATAGCTACCTGGCTGCTTAGAGGTTTATTTAAAATTGAGTACAGGGACATAAAATATACATCAAGAAAGCCACAGCCTCCCCCTTCCCCGCTGTCTCCTTATGTGGGAACAGGCACGGGAGCCAGATATAACTGCTGGCTCTTCAAGCCTTTTGAGAGCTCATGGGCACTATCTGACCCCACTGCATCGCACGAGAATCACAGCGGGCTCAGAGCTCACCCACTCGCGACAACTTAGAGATCTGCAAGTCAGCATAGCCCATAAGTACTCATCCAGTTCGAAAATCTTCCGGCAGCATCTAGAAACATGCTTGGTCAATCCTACCTTGTCAGAAACAGCTCAAGCACTCAGACTGAAATTGGGAGATTTTTAGCAGAGAAGATAATAGGATCAACAGATACCAGAACAGAGCAGGGAAACTTTAATTTTTTGTGGCACACAGGTGTATTTAGACATCAGCAAGACTAGAGATGTGCAATTAGTTTAAGTCCAGACATCCTTGAACGCTTGTCAGGAAACTCCCTAACCATCTGCATTTATCTTGATGATGACTTCAGATGAGTTCTTCTTTACTTCAATGGGGGAAGCCAGGTTTACTGGCTAGAATGAGAGATCAGGATCCAGAACTGAGTTCTTTACCTATTCTTATTTATATCTGTCTATGCTCTTGGCAGGCAGCACATTTTCTGCACTGCCACCACACAGCCCTGCTTTGTGTCCCTTTCTCAGTATAGTTATGCCTCCTGAAGCTCTTGGACCATGTACCAGGCAGTTACAGAGGGCTGTTGTACTGCAGTACTGATGTTCCCCTGAAAAGCCTGATTAGACTCAAATAGGTTCCTCCTCTTCAGCCCAGCTGACCTACCTTCCAGTCACAGCATTCTAGGTCCCAGCACTGATGCTGCTCAGGACTCAAAATGACAAAAATTTGGGGCTAACAGCTTTCTAGCCAGGCCCAGATAATAGAATATTCCTCCAGTCCTACAGCAAACCTCTTACTGAGGTTTTTAATCATGGCAGTAGCATTATAAGAAACTTCCTTCAACAATGCTAATTTTATCCCAGTTACGCTCCTACAGTTTATAGTTATTTGCTGCTTTCATACACCGTTCAAGTCTTAAAAACAAAGGCGTTCATTCAGACATACCTGTCTTCTTTGTTGACTTGTGAGTAGTATGACCTCTGCCTAATTGCTGAATAGAAGGAGAAAGCTTCATTGAGATAGCTGGTTTCTGAAGTGCGCAAACTGCAGAGGAAGAATCAGATTAGCTCAGTGCTTCAGATGGAAATCCATGCCAAACCCTCCCTTCCTGCCCCCTCAACCATCTTGTGCATCAATGGCAAAACTCCCTCCTCAAGTAATATTGCATGAAAGCCAGACTCTCATTCTTTGTGCCTGCTGGGAAGACAGATTTCAGAGCTTGGATTCCATTTCAGATAACAACCAAATCTGCCCATCTTGTACCCACACGTACAGGTGACAGGTTAATTCAAAGTTTAAAGGAACATTAAGCTTCCAAACATGTAAATCACACTTTTGCACAAGAGTCAAATGCAGCACGTGTGGAAGACTTCGAGATGCTTTTGAGGCAGGAGGTCAGTCCTTAGGCAGTACCAATGTGACGAGCAATGTGGGATGGGGCTCACAGGTGCCCTCCTCTGCAGCACCCCCATGCAGTCCCAAGGGCCTTCTCATTCAGAGACAGGCATCATGAATCGACCGATACATTGATTTCTCCTGACTGAGTATCCAGATGGTTGGCATGGAGCTGCCACTAACACCGATTCCACTACTGAATCCTTTTCTGTGCTTACTTACTAATAATGGTAATAGAGCTGCCCAATCTTGGAAGCAATTTCCCCAATTTGCCACCGCTTCAACCCATACCGATTGTCCAATACTTGTCTATTTCGCAAGAGAGAAAAGAAAGATTAAAAGGCATTCCAGAATTTCTCAGAACATCACACCAGACAAGACAAAGAGCCATTGTAGGGCCAAATTCAGCTTTCATTCCTGGTGTGGCATTCCCAGTAGCAGTCCCTCACAGAGCCAAGGGCACCGCACACACACACCAGAACAAGGACCATTTATCTTGCATAAACTTGCAAGAGCTAGACATAAGTATGTTGCAAGAAACACACACACCAAAAGGTCACAACTTCCCAGGAGAACACTCAGGCTATGCAGCCAAGGTAAGGTGTGAAAGATTGGAGCCCACGCTGCAGCAAGACGCTTCACACCATTCCAGATGGGTTCTGCACTGCAGAAGCCATCATCCCAGCTTCTCCTTGGGAATATATCACAGCAACATGCATTCAAATACAGCAAAAGCTTTTGGTAAAAAAGTCACACTGAAAATTCTGCAACATTTTAATTCATTAGACTGTGAGCGCTAGAGGAAGTGACTATTCCCTCCCTTCACGCTTGAATAACACAGTGAAATCTCAATCTTAACTGGGGCCCCTAGGCATACCAGAGATTAAAGTTGCACTTAAATCCACAGAACACGTCTGCCTACAGCATCCCCTTACCGATGTTGCTGTTGAAACTTCCAGAGTTTGGTGTAAACGTCAAATGTTCGCCCAAAATAGGATTGCCACTGCTTTTGCCCATACTGAGGTAAATCCCTGCAACAGAGAAGTGACAAATGCAGAGTTACAGAGCAGATTCCAGTCCGTCCAGCGTGACAGCAGCGTATTTGTGCCAGTGTCAGAATAGACTTCAAATGCTTTATAACTCTGCCTGCACCCAGAACCACAAGAACCATGATTCCTGTAGTTTCCCAAAACCTGCTGTTGCTGGAATCCGCAAGGAAGTCCTCTCTAGCTTGTAGGAAGTACATGTATCAAGATCTGACCTTAGTATACATAAAAACATGCCACAGGCCAGACAGCATATTCATTTAACGCCTACAAGAAAAGACTGCATATGCATATGTATGAGAAAGAAGTGTGTATTGGGGGGAGGAAGAAATTCTTCAGTGCTGTCTCCTAATTATTGCTTCCTACTTCCAGACGAATTCTCTAGTCACTTTCCAAATGCAAAAGGATTAAAGTTATCAGTGTTAACAAAGGTCCCATGCATTTTGGAAATCTTCTGAGTGATTGCCTACATTTAATCATGGTGCGGGGACACAGAGAGCCAGCATCTCAAACTGCCTGAGCTCTGCAGGTTCCACGCACAAAATGACGACGCTGTAACATCAAACTGACGGTGTGCAGCTTAACCATAATTTTTTGAAGTAAAACTTTTCCTACTAAGACAATAACTTGGCGTTTCAAATGCAAGAACTGTAATTCAACCACTTATTCAAAGAACAGCAGAATTATTCTAGTTATTTTGGTGTCTATTGCCAGCCAATATCCACGATCCCTAATGCCCTACCCGAGAGCGCTTGTCCAGCTGCGGACTGTCCGTCCCCCTGCACAGACCCCTTATGAAAGCTTTACTCTCCTTCCCCAAAAGATTCAACAAGATGGGTCCTGTCCAACAGCTTCTACCAGTTATACAGGTAGACATTCATTCACTTACAAGTTACAAAGCATATGGTATATTTACAATGTATTTATATGGTATTTATTACGAACATACAACACACTGTACACATGAGCCTGTTCTCTCCAGATGTGCCTGGGATTCTGGAATGGTTGCTCTAACAGGCAGAGGAGCAGCAGATGGAAGCAGTGCTCTCCATGAGCGAGTTCACGAGTCAAGTGATTGGATATGTGCAAAAACATAGGTATTTATGGACAAATACAGTCTAAAGGGCAAAAAGAAATCCATGCTCTCTAACCCCTGTAAACATGCCTTTATCAAGGCTCCTCAATATTAACAGGTTCCCAACAGCAGGAGATGAACAGGCCTGCAAATAATCACTCCAAACAGGAAATGATCATGTTTCTACACGCATTTTTCAACAGGTGATTGAAAACATCTTACTATCTTGCTAAAAGATAAGTAATTTTATGGTTATATGCACAGAGAACTAAATTGGACTCTTAAATATCATAGTAAAAAGAAACCCTACCCAAGAGCAAGCAGAATAATCTAATGGAAATTACTTCATTTAGACTCATCTAGACTGATAATATTTCTTCCTACTCATTAAGGAAATAATCTTTTTTAAATGGATGAGGCTGTTCACTGTGTTTCAGAAACAGACCCTGTAACATCATAGATAAATCAGCTGTCCAAATGTCACCAGGTCAAGCGAGCCCAGGGATGCTCACCGCTGACATTCACTGGCTCCAGTTACATCACCGCCACAATTCCTCCCCCTCCAACTCATAGTGATGTGTCAGAACCTCAGACCTTCTGGTTTTTCATATCAGTCTCCAGTGCAATAAGGTGAGTTAGTCAATCCAGTTCAGATCTGCTTTCACACCTCCAGCCCATTTCCATGCTCTGATATATTTCCCTCCACCTCCACGCCATAACTATGGTGCAGTCCTAAGGATCTCAGCTTTAAAGGGTTGTGCTCTTTTTCCTAACAGAAGGCCGTCACCTGGGAGTTATGTGAATCTTGGACCAAATGTGACAGAGAAGACTGAAACCCCTCAGTCTCACCAAACACACGTTGCTCACAAATCTGCACTACAGCTGATTCAAAGGAGATATACAGCTCTGCAAGTGGAAGTGGAACAGCTTTTTCAAGACAGCATAATCTCTCCTTTCATTCAAGAATGATTTCTTCAGGGAATGCTCTCTCAAATCACTGTGCTGGTTAACATACCATCCAACACTCAGTCTTCTGCAGAACGGCACAGAAAAGCAGCATTTTCCACTTCCAAGGCTGGGAGGTCGAGCCTAAGGGAAACCCCACCTTTTGGAAGCCATGCCGTGTCCTCCGGAGGAGTACGACAGGCAAAGCAGCACACTACGATTTCCAGAGCCACGTACCGGCATATTTCTACTAACTGTAATTGCTTTAACAGCACCCTAGGTAGAAAAGGAAATTAATATTCCTTTGCTCATCAGCCAACTGTACTTCCCACACAGCTTGAAGGGACCGAGCTTAGTTGCTACATGTAAAATGAATCCGTTATCAGCTATGACTCTTACCAGCCTGGAAAACCATTCCAGTACTTGCTGCTGCTATTCTATGAAGATGCCAAGGAATCTGGGCAGGATTTTACAAGAAAAAAAAAAAATCCTCTCAAACTTGCAATTGGCTGCTCAACATCTTGGAACGTACTTTGGTGCAGTGAAGGGTACACAGGAGTATAAACATGTGCTTCAGGGCACCAACATCTTCATCCAAACATAGGTTGATACAAATGCGTGCAAATATTAAGCATTTGCTGCAACGACTGATTCATCACTTTCTATTGTTGTAAGAGATGTAAACATTTTAGCTAAACAAAAGAAGTTAAGAAACTGTCCAAACACATGCCTAAGATGTTGCAAGCTTTGATATAGCAAGAGGTAGTGTTAAATTTAATTAGCACATTCACAAGTTTCAATGTTAAAAAAAATAGTGAATACAAATATAAAACAACACTAAAATGGATAGTTTAAAAAAGATAATAAAAATCCAAGTTCAATGACACAAACTTAAAGAATGACTGAATTAGCAGGTTGACTCAAAGAACCCTACTAGTAGTAAAGTGGGTTTTCTAGGCCAAGTTGCTTAGGACATTTGAGCAAAGGTCTAACATAAGGAACCAAGAAAACATACCCTTCTTCTCTCAAACACTGAGAAGCAGATATGTGCACCAATTAAGAAATAAGCAGGTAACTATTTGCTGATCATCCTTATGCATACATCCGTCATCAGAAAGCTCTTACACTCTTTATACCTCACCTGCATCTTCCCTTGCGCACCCCCGGCACCCCCTCGATTCTGTACCTTCCTCTCTACAAGCCCAAGCATTCTCGTAAAACCTAGTTCAACTCGCTGTGCTGCATTACTTTTGAATATACAATAATTAGTAGCATTTTAAAAAGCCTCTATTAGCGCAGTGCACACGTGCCCAGCCATTGTTGTCCACTGTCACTGCTGGGTGTCCACATGGATATTCTTCAAGCAGCGTGCTCGCCTAATTGCAGCTGGCATAGCTGCACAATGCCATGAGATTCCTCGGCTCCCCAGGGAACAGGAAAGATCTCCATGGAAACAGACAGTAGCACTTGTTCTTTTGATAGTATTCTGACATGGCTGTAATAAAACTTCATTTATGACAACACATTACTGCGGTTTCACCACAGATTTTTGCAGACAGGAGCTGCCATTGCTGCCATCCATTTACTGTTTTGTGTTCTGAACATCATGCATGTTGCTCCGCACGTATTAAGAAATTTTGCTGTGAGAAAATGGATGCATAAGCAAAAGAGGACATTTAGTGCAGTTTTTTTAAATCAGAGCAGAGGATCTGCATTATTTAGTGAGAAATAGCCCAAAAGAATACTAAAGACTCAGTTGATTGCAGAGTGGGTTATTAACACGGCTCCTCCCACTGAAGGAATCAGGGAATACATGATGCAGAAGCAATTACACACCCAACTTGAGAGCCAAAGACCTACGTTATAGGAAGAGATTTTGCTACTTCCAGATCTACAGAAGGATACTAGAGCAATATGGAGAGAAAAAGCTAAGAGCCTCCTCCTCCTCCTGCGGGGGTCCCTGGCTGGAGACACTGGGCACAGAGCAGGCAGCGGCAGGGCTACTCACACGTGCTGCTACGCATCACCATCAGCGTTACTGGAGGGAGGAAGAGCCAGCAGGAAGGAATCCAGATGCAGAGGAGGGAATGGAAATGCTTTGACGTAGGACAGCTCTATCCAGACAAGGAAGACAGTTACGCACTTCCTTACAATAGCCTCCAGCAACAAGTGGAAACCATTTCCAATTTCTTGGCTTTTAAAACATTCCAAACTGGTCATGAAGACACAAACTCAGATGTTCTAAAAGGATGGGTTCCTCACACTGGGCACAGAAGACTGGTTCCCTTGCCACATTAGAGTGGCTGGTGGATAAATTCCATAAACGGCCCAGAATTTTATGCAATGCTTGCTGTATAATCTCAACAAAGACCAGCATTACTTATGTGCTCATAATTCATTTTCTGCCAGCAGTTCATTTCAGCCATGCTGTTGGCAGAAGCCAGATAATACTGGCTGCAAACCAATTAAAGGTGCTAAGGTTTGTTTGGCCAGCACCACGTGGAACCTGCCACACGGGGACAACTTCCAGAGACATAAAGATGCTGAGAAAGTCCTAGGGACTCAGCAGTATGCTTCAAAAAGGAAGGTTACAATAACTGTAAGTTTAACATTCAGAGCTTTAAATACATTCACAGTTTTGACAGGTGATAAAAAAGACAATTTCCTTTTATGTTCATAGGCCTGTAGTAATTAACAGGCTCCTGTTTCCAGAGCCCAACCAGCAGTGGGATAATCACTTTGTGGCGTAGCTTCCCATCACCTCTAATAACCTGCAGACAGCAAGCACACCAGTAACCCTCAGGTAACTTGCCTCACAGTACAATCGGTGCGAGAAGCCAGTCCCTTCCCAGTATCAGATAGGGTACAGCCTGCAGCGTTGCCTGACGCTAACAGGGTCCTGCTGTTTCTAAATCAGCAGCAAAACTAAGAGGTTAAACTTGCATCTTACTATCAGTCTACAAAGTAAATGATTAAACACCATCACCTCTTTCCACGAAAGGACAGCAGTCGTGATTCCTGCAGCCTGCACAACGAGCAACAAGACCTCATTATCTGGGAAAGTAAGATATATGTGGAAAGTATTTCATTTATTAAAGTTTCGAGCTTCTCTGTGATACTGAACACATTTAAGCACTTTTTAACATTAAAAAGAAAACAATAACTGGTGACAGTACACCATGAAATTCTGCTTCCTAACACACTCCCCGTTTCCAGCCTTTTTCCAAGAAAGCAGAAAGTGGGAGTGGGGAAAGGAGAGAAGAGAGCAATTGGAACATACTTCATTCAGTTGTTTCTAACTTATAGCTGGGGGTGTTCAAAAAAGGAGTACAGACAGTAGAAAGACAACCTCCCCCCTAAGTTATTCTAGCTAGCATGGCCGCAAAAGGATGGTATCGCTGGTAATATGAGCATGAAGCATACTTTGAAGCAGCAACCTTGGCAGATCATCGTATGTTTTCCTCAAATGCTGTATTTGGCATCTGTATTGGGAAGAAAGGAAGGAAATGCTACTGAAACAAAGACGTGGCAGGCTGAGCCCTTGCATTTTTGGCAGCAGCGACAGCTAAGCAGCTGCCAACACAGCTATAGGCTCAGTTCCCTGTAGCTGAAGTGCCCAGAGGAGGTTTCAGGAAGGAAATCACTGCTCTCCTCTCCTTCCCCCATCACTTCTTTTCCATGAAACATGGTAGGCAGAAGAGAATGACAAAAAACACAGCAGCAAACGCAATCATCATCTTCAAAACAGAAGAAGGCAGGCATGCATCAAATGCATTTATTATACTAGAGGGAAAAGTAAGCAGTTGGACTAAGAATTAGGATATTGCCAAGGTGAACTACCCAGAAGAGAACAAGTACTAACAGAGGAGATGCCTCAACATTATAACGCCACTTTATCCAGTCATTGTGCCCAAAGGAATCACAGGCCTTATAGGTGAAATGGTGGTCAAGTTCAGTGCAAGAAGCAGCCATGTTAATTGTGTTAAGTTACACTACGGACAGAGGCAGGCTCCTGTTCCAGTATGGTTTTATTTTCACACAGCAGAGCTGGCTGCTGAAGCTCATCTCTCTATTTTTATGGCCCAAATTTCATCCAAAGGTATTTTCCATTTTCTTTTTACCTAGCTGGATAAGAAGGTTCCTTTTTGGCAAAGTACCATGGGTGGACATGGAAACTACATCTCTCATCTGGAAATCTGATACAAACTCACTCCTTCCACGCCCAGAGGAAAAGACGGAACAGCTGTAAGTACTCTGCCATCTCTGTGCTCTGAACTGGAGCATCACGCACCCAGACATGAACTGTATTAATTTGTACTCTTCAGTGACTTAGGCAAAACTTCAAGCAAGCTGTGTCAGAAAGCCAATGTAATGGCCTATACGGTCCTGGAAATCCTGATGTCAAGATCTCAGTCCTTTTGCTTTAGGCTCGTTTCATGGGGTGCTGAACACAATCACCAGGAACTCTTCCTCTCTACTGTCCATTTACCATTCAGATTTTGGAGCACAAATTGTTTTGGATTGGGTAATCAACTTCTAAAGCACATGAAAGGATTATCGATAGTGGAGGGCAGGGGGGGTAAGGAGTTAAAAACATCTTTGCTAACCATCTGTGTTTGAATAACAGCAAGCTATATGGGCCCAAACATACAGTATTACTCAGAGACCAGTAAGAGGCTGAACTGCCAACAAGATACCAGCTAAAACCCATGCTGCTTAAGAGACTCTACAGCAAAGCTTAGAAATAAAACAGCTCTTGAATACGTAATCTTTAACTCAGTATATATTGACATAAACAGGATGCCTGTATCACTGTCCAAACATGAACTATTTTCCTTGAACTCCCCTTACTCTTATTCCCCTCTTTATTGGTGCTGACGAAACAGCTGGGCTTTCTAGATGTTATTGCAGATGTTTGGAGATAAATGCAGATTTGGCCTTTCTCCACAGTTCAGATTACACATTTGTTTCACCCGACACATACAGGCTATGGTTTGGATGTTTCTGTTTATCACTTCCTAAATTTCTTCCCAAAAAAATACTCCCTCCCCCCATTTCCTCCTACCTAGGCCAAACCCTCTTATTCCTTTTTTTTTTTTTGGAACAGAGACTGTGGGGTTTTGGACATGCTGCTGACTGTATACAGCCACACCTACTCCTTACTTGTGTACTGCATACACAGCATTTCAGTATGAATTCTATCAATTTCACAGAATTTCCAACTTCTAGCTTACTCTTAACTGACATGACAGACGTTCAGCTCACCTTTCTCACATTTCCTTCCCTACTTGCTCAGAAGAAATGTGTGCACCTCTACTACAGACAAGCTTACATACATGGTCCAATGCTATCCGTACATAGGTGCACACTGCTCTCTCCTAAACAAACTCAAACGTGTTTCAGTTTGAAATGTTCATTGTATAACTGACTTCGGCATCACTCACACTAAAGTGTATGTTCCAATGCTTTTCTGAAGGAATACTGTCAAAAATGCACTAACCTTAAGCCATTGAATAGCTGTTTAGATTTATCCAATAAGTAGCAAAAGTCTGTCACTGTTTTCCTCTCTGCTTGAGGAATATCATCTTCAGCTCCTCCTGATGACATGATTTCTTTTAGGGCAAACTCAGTCCTATGAAGAAGAAAATAGCCGTATTACTCAAAAATTGAGGGCTATTATGAACTCATCCAGATTAGATGCATGTACAGTTCCATGGGGATGGTAACAAAGAGCATGCAATTCTCCCACAGGTTACTCTTCTCAGGACTCATTAAAAATAACAGCTGAGAATCAAAGCATGGGACTAATTATTGCACAATGCACCAGTTAACAGAGCAAAATTAAAAATAAAAGTGGTACAAAAGTAATAAAATAAAGTAAGTGAGGACTGTATTCACAAACACAAAACTGCCAACAAAAGGACTGTAAAACAAACAGTACTTGGGTTTCACACTTGGACAAAGAAATCCTCTCTAAATTTGCCTTTCTGCAGAGGTGTTTATCCTGCAGCTGTATTTAGAGAGACTAGCCTCAGTTCTGTTTACATTTCATTTTTTTCTGTAACTGTTGAAAACTGAAGCCACTAGTTGCTATTGCTAAAACATAGCAATTTTAGATAGAATGCTAAAAAATACCCTGCTTCCTCTCTACTTCCTCATGACTGTTTAATTCTGTGGCTTGCACTGCCCACAATTACACCTGCAGATCTATTTTTACTGTTCATATGAGCAAAATGTCATATTGTACAGTGATCACCAGAACAAAAAGACCGAGGATATAACATAGATAACCCTAGTATTGAGTCAGTAAGGGAATATAAAAGCCTATAAAGGCAGAGGAGCTTTTAAAATCTTACTTGAAACGTACAGATAAAAAATTATCCTTTTGATCGTCCAAAGGTGAGCTACAGATTTCTCAGCAGCAGCAACAACGCATGCTGCTCTGGAAATGGCTGCCAGGTCTTTTGCTCTCTGTGCTCTCTAAGAATTTTAGTGCAAGATAAACACACCTCTAACTGGGCAAATGCAGAGCTTTTACTTCCAGCAACTTCTCTACCGGTTCTGGTAAGCACTTGTGTTAAGCAACAAGTTTCCATTTGTGCAGAAGCTCTGTTTGGACGCTATTTGCATAAATAATTACCTACAAGTCCCAATTCAAGCCAGGAAATGGCAAAGCTAACTCCTTATGGTCATTGGAAAGTACCCTGAAGTATCTGTCATCAATTGTCATGAAAAGCCTTCATAACAACCAAATGGACTTTAGAAATACTTCCCCGAACAAACACTTCATGCCTAGCAAATGCAGAAGAAATTGGCAGTTCCCCCAGCTTTGGGGATAAGTTAGTGGGCATATCCTGCCAACCAAGCAGTTTCACGACTTCCCAATTTAGAGAAGATGCAGCACACGTTCATGTGTCTTTTACACACCCACGAGACAGTGCACTAGAGCACTATGCAAGGACATGGGGTGCCCTGCACAAACCGCTTGTTGAAGAGTTCCAGAAAAAGGTAGGAAGTATCCATTTATTGCCAGGTAACCACAAATGGTAACCTGCCAGACAGCAGAAGAGAGTTCAAAACATACCACCCAGATGTGGAAAGCTGTTGGCACAAGCCTAGCAAGCAGGACATGAGTACTGTGAAGCACGAGCCTGTGTTTCAAGTCTCTAAACATGTACATTTCACACAGCATGAAACATACAACACTGAGTACTTAAAGCACCAACATATGATATCGAAGTGAACAGTGAGAGCTAAAAAACAGATGTCAGAAGCAGCCAGGAGGTGATTCAGGATTTCAGGCAGAGGGACAATACCCCGGGTCTTGTTTGCTCCGCAGCAGGGGTGACCTAAATCCTGCGGCGCGGCCCCTGGGTTCTGCCACACTCCACTGCGGGGACCAGGCGCTCTAGGGCAGCGTCAGATACATTTGCAAAAATTGAGGAGCTTGCTTAAATTGCAAAGTATGTTTCATACAGTCTGCATATCATTCCTTTCATTTAATGGTAAAAGTCAATTTTTTTTTATGCTACCCTTAAATTATACTACCCAGCTACCCCAACCGCTGCTAACACTGCCCAGCTGAACGTGTGTCAGCCCTGGCGCAGGCAAGTAGAACCCGCGGCAGCTCTCACCTTGAGGGAACCTGCTAGACCCACCATGAAGAGGTCATTTATGCAATCAATAAAAGACATGCTAGAAAATTCACTGCCTGCCGATCTGAAAGGTATCAGAAGGCAGGAAAAATACTTGTTGCAGAGAAAGGAGAAACTGATTTTTTTTTCAGGTGATAGACAATGAAAGTGGATTTTGAAAGCCTACTCCAAGGCCAGCCAGTTCCTAAATACTTAGCGCAATACTAGTTTGTGGAAAGACTGTTGAAAAATGTTAACAGTTGCACTGCATATTATTACCCCTACATTTTATATGATTTAAGCAGATGATGACCATCACAAACACGGGGTGTCAGTGTTGTAGGAAGGTTATCATTGTAAAGGACTCTCATCAAACATGACCAAAACAGTGGTTTAAAACAGAGATGTACTTACATCATTAAGGTACTGCGGCTCAAACTTTTTGTGTGTGTGTGATGGCAAAATATTTGCAGACCTTCTGCTAAAACATCTAAGTTTGTTCATTATTTTAATTTCCATTAAAACAAATGCTCAGCAATAGGATGATGATACAAAAAGACTAAAATACAGATACTCGTAGTAAACCAAAAAAACTCATTATGATAGTTGCTGCCATGAAAACATCCCTACCATTCAGCATTCCAAATATGCCTTCTACCTGCTTCCAATCTGGATTGCCATATGTATTTCATATGACATAAAAGACAGACTTGCATGTTAGAGCCAGAATAAAACACTCAATGCATACTTTCATCAGCATGCTTTGAATTACACATTTAATGCTTATTCTAAAAAGGGCTTTAAGCAGAACTCTCTATGACAAACTCGAAAAACTCTGCCCTGCATCATCATCTGTAAAAACCTATAAGCATGGCTGAAAAGCTCGCAGAGCCTAGCTTCGTTGTTTGTCAAGCATTTTGATGGTATTCCTCTTGCTAAACCTTAAGCACCTAAACAGTAAGACAGACGCAAAAATTCATCTCATCATCTACTGATGCTTGACGAGGGTGACCAGAAAACACTTGATCTAAGACATCAGAATGAACAGAGAAGACTCTGAGTGCTTATGAAAAGCTATTTCATTAGTACACAAATCACAGTTAAAAGTAGAATGAAATGAAACCTTAGTTATCCACGCAATTACAAAACTATCTCTGCTCTTAATGACCTGAAGATGTACGGACAATTGCCTGTGGGACAGAAGACACAGCAGACGGAACACCTCTGGGATGACGGAATGAATGTGCTCCAAATAATCAAGTTTGGACAGTGACAATGGATGAGATCAAGTTTCACTCTCTTGCAGGATAATTAAAGGCACATTCTGGCTCTCTCACATATTGCATTCAGAAAACAGCAGTATTTCTAAATTATCCCGTGTATTTACACATGTACAGGGTATAGTGGAAAGTCCTATTGAAAATCCTTAAGGGTTACACTGCAAAAGTCAGCATGAGTCCTGCTCAGAATGGATTGGTTTCTTGCTCACTACATGTCAAATTTATCCTCCTGATAATTATAAAACAACACCAAACACAAAATACATTATAAAAATATTCAGACTAAATCCTATTATGGGCAAAAAGAGTCTTCCCTCTAGAAAAAAAAAAATCAGGAAAATAAATAAGGAGTTCAACCAAGAAAGAAAGAAAAGCAGTGAAAAATTAAGCAGAGTAGTAACAAGCATGACAATTTCCCTCTGTGAGATACCTTTAGAAAAGCTGCCAGAAGGTAATTCTTCTGCAGATCTCAAATTCAAACAAGCATTTTGGTTACAGACATGAGCGGGCGCTGCTGCAATTTAAACCCTGGTTTCACTCAGCCACAGCACATGCCTGAATGTGAAGGAAAGATGGGAACGGAAGATGGAAAGAAAAAGGACAACAGGAGCCGTTAAATGATAGGTGAAGCTGGCTTTTCCAGCTGACAGAGAAGGAAAATAAAATTAGTTATCTCATGCACTGTTTTTGGTTTATCATGCTCTGGAGGGGGTGGTATTTGGTGCTGTACAAAGAAAGAACCACTATCACGAGTGGCTCGGGAAAGGAGGAGGTCTCCCCTGCACTACAGACTGCGTTGTAATGCAGCAGCATTACAGACAGGAGAAAGAATTATTATTAGAAACAGCAAGTGGGCACAGCAAAGGGAGGAATATAGCTACTGACATCGCCCTTTCCTCAGGGACTGCTCGGCTCCAAGTGAAAAATATAAATAAAATGCAACCAGCAGTACATCCACAATGTGGAGACCTCTCCTTCTCTTTGATACTAGAAGGAGCCCACAGATCTATGCTCCTCTTCTGCAGACAGACAGTTCTCCCAGTTTTGACAGCCCAGCTGTACCAGAAATATCACCTACTTAATATTTCGTGCTTTTTGCTTTCTTTCATGCAAAATAAACTGTTGGGCTGTTTTGAGTGACTTTTTTTTCTTTTTTTTTCTTAAGGAGCACACATAAAAAAAATGATCCCCAGAGTCTGCAAAAGGAGACGCTGAAACATTGGTTTAAAAGACTGGTAAAATAAGTCAGAAAATGGTGACTTCCAGCAGACCTTATTATTCTCTCAAAGATTTTGCCAACTCCTCAGGCCATACAAGGCAGAAAAATTGTGCTAGCCAAGCGCTGCACTTGGCGTGACGGGTTCTTTCCAACGCACCCTCAGATCACACAATTCCAGGTTTCCTTGGTACAATACAGGAATAGATTTTACAAATTCATCCTGTTGCAGCACGCAGGGCAGAGGGGCATCCCAGAGAATGGCAGAACTATGCAAAGCAGTTGGAGCTGAAAGGCAGCAGGACAAAGGGTATGGGAACAGATGAAAGTTTCACGATGCTGGCCAGTATTTTTAAAGTTATGTGTCACTTACATCACACACGTTTCCACTTCCCTGTGGTTTGCCGTCTTTTGGCTAAGGTTTTCCAGGCTCAGCTGGAAGGGAAAAAGAGCGCTGAAGTCAATGGCATGCAGTCCCTACTGGCCCTGTGCTCAGTAGGACTCAGGCCTGTAAAGCAAGGCACGCTTTGTGAATGGTGGAAGAATACTCTGGTTCGAGGAAATCAAGCTGACAATGGAAGTCAAGCATAGATATGTGAAATAATTGTACCACGTGCACACCTTCTCAGCCAGATTTATTACTTAGCCAGGATCACTACAACCTGCCATTCAGTTGCCTGGTAGAAGGTGGTCGTAACTTCCCACTGTACACTGACAAGGGAACAAAACCTCACTGCACAGAAAACGAGGTGGTACCGTAACTGTCTGGCATACTGTACAGGCGGCAGTTAGGAACGTACGAACTGTCGAGTAAGGACAGGTAGAATCAGGGGCAGTCTCCCAGAGCTGCATAGCAGGGTTGGCTGGATGCGGAACCTTGACCTCCTGACAGAGCATTTGTACATACAACTCTACTGTCTTTAAGCCATCACTGCGGCTTGGTTGTGGAATCCTCAGGGTCTCCTGCCTTCCAGTCAAGCCAGACAGCCTCCTCATGTGAGTATTCAGAGGATAAAAGCTGTGAGTACCTAGTAGCAGAGCTTTATCTACTTCACCTAAATGGTCAATTGAAAGAACAACCCCCTTCTCACTACAGCATCAGCATTAGACTTAAAATTCTCATGTTGTACGACTAGATGCAAACAATCTCATTACAAAGGCTTTAGCAGCACATTTGTTCTGTCTGGTATTTTACCCAGGAAATCAGAGTCCATACTACTGAACACAAGGAGCGTGGAGTAAGGATACTTCACATACATAATATACAACCTGTCTTTCTTCCTTCAAAACTAGAAGAATTTAGTCTTAAATCTTTAGACATTTATACTTTAAACTATCACATTCACAAAAAATCATATGATTTTCTAAGTATGAGCACAAGCGTATCTTCCAGAAGCAACTCTTCCAAAAATCAGAACACGTCACTTGTGTCATTTAACAGGTGACTTTATGCACTTTACAATACTGATCTCCATGGTGTTCCAGCCTTCCAAAGATAAAGTTTGGATGTTAAACGCTCTGACTATGCCCAAGAACAAATTTATTACAATGCAGAGAACTGATCAATGTGACCCAGTGAAGTTTCTTGGCTAAAATTAGAACGAGAATCGGTATTTTATTTCAGGCTCCAGTCGTTTTCATTACTGAGCCTTCAGTTCCGTCCCTTAAATAACCCATACACAACCTTCTGAACAGGACAGCAGCTACAAATCTAACAGGACACTCCAGGATGGTTAATGTTGGGGATGAGGATTGGAGGGAGAGGAAGAGCACTCTCTTTTTTGGAAGAAATGCTCTTGTTTTTTAAACCCACCCAGCTGCAGACAGCAAACTGCAAACCAAGCAGTGAGCTAGGGGGGGTCGACTATATTGATTAACCTTTAGCCTGAGAATCAGAACTTTCTGTGACAGATGTAATACAGAACAGTTAACTGCTGCATCAACTACAAGCCCTGAACTCTTGCTGATCTAGAGTTTCATTGCTTCCATCAAATACAATTGGCTTGGGGTTTACAGGTGAGGCTCTGATTACTGTTAAAATTCTGGAGTTGAGCAGGAAGCATGTGCTTAGACACGTGAACTAATGGTTGGGGTAAGTGATGGCTGCATCCTGATTCACAGCTTCATGGATAGTTTTACCATTTTAATGAGGATATCACAGCACAGAAATATAAACTCTGTTTTTCAAATGCTTCCCACTCCTTAGTTAGAGAAGAAAGTGGTAACCAAAAAAGCAAAAGCAAACATACTTTCTACATCTATCTTGATACAGGAATTTCTCCCAACTAAGATGTTATTAGAACTGTTCTTCACAGAAATGAATGATGGAAAATACATTCCAATCTATCAAGATTTTAAAGATCTCGAACCCTGAGTCACAGAGACCAGGCCTCTCTTCAGTTTTCATCCTGACACATCTGCTGCAGCAGCACTGCCAAAAGAGGACATGATGTAAAGCCAGATGCCCAGTTGGTATCTATTTCTTATCTGCAAATGAATAGTACAGATAAAACTAAAGTCTTGATCATTCATACCCAAAGCCTAGTACCATCATGTCTCAAGTCTCTACCAAGAAACATCTGATCTTGCCTTCGTCAAGCAAGATGTCTACCTTTTCTTCTGCAGACTGCCATACTTGCCTCTTGTGTTTTCTTTCAAAGCTATACTGCACGTCTTGGGAAACCTATCTGTGTGTTCCCATGTGATCTGCTCAGAGTGCTAGTCCTGACAGAGCCTCAGACAACACAAAATTAATTAGAACCCAAATTCATTCCTCTCACCATAATACCTAATTCTCTATTGAAAGCCACTGTCCTGAAGTTCCTGAGACACCACTTGGTTCTATTCACGAAACACTGAAATAAATAGATAACAAACACCCATACATACAGGCTCGTAGGCACCGAAAGCTTCACAAATTGCTTCCCTACTTCAGAGGGAACAGCAAGGAGCAGTTATGTATCTGACTATTTCTTTATAAAATACATGGGGGGGAAAAAAGGATGTCTTTATTATTCCAAGCTTTTTAGTAAAAGTTGGAACCAAACACAGACATTTCTCATCCCCAACCACTGTTCACCTCAGGGCACGTCTGCACTGCAGTAGCTGCAGCTCTTCCAGACGTACCAAGCTCCTTTTACAGTAGGACGCTGCAGGAGGCATCTCTGCGCAGGCTACGAAAGCGCTGCTGGGCTCTGGCGGGGTCTGCAGCCCAGGAGGACAGCAGTACCCGGGTCTCGCTTAAAGAACCAATAGATTGTTCCTGTACCATCTCCGCTCACTGCTGTATAAACGTGCACACAGAATACACAACGAAAAGGACTTGGGCAGAGCCCAGGCTTCGGAGACATTTTTTGTTTGAATGCCACAATAAAAAGCAACTTACAGTGTAACTTAAGAAAAAAGTAGCTATTTTATTTAGCTGATAATGCTGGTCAAATGGTGTTCTCTCTGCCTGGATGTTTGCTTATTTCAAAAGGGCACTAAGGAGAAATGCAGCATGAACTAGGGGGGTGCATAACTTCTGTTTTGTAAACGTTACCATGTGGCTGACTGAAAATCACCTGCAAATGCAACTAGTTCTACTGCAATTGGGAATTCACCAAGAAATTTTTTTTCTTACCATTTTACAGCTAACCTGCAGAAGCAGAAGATTAAGCAAGAGGGAAAACATTTTAAAAAAAAACCAACAAAAATACAAACCCAACTGAGCCTGTGACACTAGCCCAGACATTTCTGTGCGAACAGTCATACTCTCTTTTACAGAGGGAGGAAGCCAGGCCCCACACCGACCTGCATGTGGCCCTGCTGAGCTTTCCCTACCCATCACAATAACCCCAGCAACGGGAACTGCTTCACCTGTCCAGGGCTCCATGCACACGGACTGGCTGGCCAGATGCCTCCTACAAACTGTTAACGACTCTCTTCTGCCTCTCTTTCCTTTTAATAGAGGCACTAAACAGGTCCCTCTCCTTCCGCTCCCTTTGAGATTTGTGAACGTTATTGGCTAGATAATCTTCAGGACCTTTCTCCCTACGGCAACACTTGTTACATCGGACAAGTGATTTAAAAGCTGCCTGGAGAAGAATTAAAAAGAGGAAGCCTGACTGTGCATCTGCATAAACTTTGTTTCCTAAATGGGGAAAGAGAATAGATAAGAAAACAAGGTAAAAACACGCACACGATTCTCCGGATGCACGCTGCTATAGCAGGTAGAAGTGACAGACAGCAGGCACAGAGTTATACAAGAATTTTATTTTATTACCGCAGACTGAAAGCTTAATACTTTCACATGAACGTGTAGTTCGTTCCTCAGCATATCAGAGTAGAAGATTTGCGAACACTGTCTCATATTAAGACCCCAGAGTTAACGTGAGCTGACACCTCTGCATTACCTTGGACATCTCAGCAGAACAGTCTCAAGACTTCCTGTAGTGAAACAGTCAACACCACAAATTCAACTCCATTCTGAGTCAAAAGAGTTTGAATATCCAGCATGTAGCACCAGTCCTATTATTTTAGCTTCAAATAAGCTCTTATTCTATAGAATCAGACTTTTCATTTGGTTTACAAGTCTTTAAAAATCCTTTTACTGCTTAAAGCACACCACTCTCTATCCAGAACTGCAGCTTTGGCATCTTTTCTCACAGAACAACGCAGAGCTGCTCATTAACATCATACAACAGAGACAGTGTTGTCCCTTCCTGCCTTCTGCATGGAGACCATCTAAGCCACACCTTACCAGCAGACTCTTCCAAATTCACTATGGGCGACTAACTTTAAATACAAGAGACATGATATCACCATGGGATGCACGTGGCCTTTTTCAATTACCTTCATAACACAAAACTTTTGCTTCTCTTCTTTATGTTTCTGCCACTGGCAATTTGTTCCACCTTTGTCCATTCTGCGCCCTCTGTGATCCCTCTTTCACTGCAGTTCATGACCTTTTGTGTATAGGGTGAACGAAGGGCAAAGGCTAAAAATGTCATCACAGTTGGGCCTCTGCTCTTCTACTGACTTAACTAGTTTGCTGCTAAAAACGAGCTCAAGCTCAAAGTCAGACCAAGGCAGAGTTTCTGGGTCATCGGAGTCCAGGAATCCCCAGAAGACAGTTCAGAAGCAACGTGGAAGAGGATGCAAGTGTTTCCTTTCATCCCAATTCAAATCATGAATCTGTCATGGTGCCTGCATACCACCTACATGGTACTTAGTTGTCATTTGCATTGTATGAAAGAGCAATAGAAAAAAAGAACATCAGGCTCGCTTACTCTTGGCAGGGGTGGGAGGGGAAGAAGGGAGATAGAAAAACACCATCAGCTGCCGCGGGCTGAGCTGTGTGTATTTACATTTCACAAGCTAAACTATTTAGTGGTTTATTTACACACAATGTTCTTGGAGCAGCTAAAATGCCAGTTGTGTTTTATCTTGATTTTATGGCAATGCACATAAGCCACAAAATCATAGGAAGAGTCTGCAAATGAGATATGAACCTTGTACATCTGGAAAAGCACGTAAGCCACTGTGAGAAGAGAGAAAGATTTTGGAAGCACAGGCACAACAAGGGTTGAAAAGCATTAGTTATGACAAGACACCAAAATACAACCCAGGGACTCGAAAGCAATGATCAAGTCACAATACAACAGTTCACGCTGCAGGGATCACACATCCCACTACAACTCTCATCGCCAAGTCAACCTACAGCGAGGCATACCGGGGCCTCAGGTCTCCCCGGGCTGCCCTCCATGTTAGCGTGAGGAGGGAATTGCAGTCAGCTCCATTTTATGCACATTCGATGGCAAGACGCCAACACAACTGTTGACTGAGCCAAATCTGGGCCCCCTTGAACTAAGCCATCACCTAAAGCAGGGCGGAAAAGCACATGCCTCTCGCATCTAGAGCGGCCAAGTTCCTGAAAAGCATCTGAGTTACAAGATAGATTTTTTTTTTTCTTTCTTTCTTTCCTCAGAAAACGACTGATGTTTTAACTCTTTGATGTACACTAATGAATTCAAAACTGAATGGTTGCTGTACAACATAGCTTGATGTAAATGTGATGGGGAAACTTCTTTCTAGCAAGTCAAATTATTTATTAGATGGCCCAAATGGCAGTTCAGGCCAGCGTCGATCTGGAGGGCAGTTATCATCATGCTTGCATCTTGTTAGCATTCTCAGCCAAGGTGTCAGTGGCCGCTTTCCAACTGGAAACTCACTCTGACAAAAGAGAATGCAGTACAAGCTGGGGAAAGCTTTTTGATGAGTTCAGTTCACTTCTTCCCTCCGAACTGGTGTTTGGCGGTACACTGGCAGCAAGCTCGGGAATTGCATGGAGAGCGTCATTGCTCTGGGAATTCACCCTCCTAGGCAGGAGCTGCTCCTGGACCGTTCCTCTGCCACACAGCAGAGAAATCCCTCTGCTGACTTCTGCTTTAATTATATTTAAGAAATTCCGCTTCTAGCCTGTGTTCCATTATAATAATAGCAATAATTAAAAATACTTCAAACGATGACTCCTCTAAACCTGCTGTTCCATCCAGGCTTTTTGGCATCGCACACTTCCTTTCTTGACTGACATCCTCAGGGAACGATTGATGGTTATTCTATTCTACTCCTGTTGCAGGGCTGTACTGCGCTCTCTCAGCACATGTAAACTGCTAGGTAGTATTTGTGTTGGCAACTAACTTACATACTTTATAGAAACAGACCTCTATTTGACCCTCCAATCCAGCTCCCACACACAATTTGGTCCACTCCTTTAAACTGCTTCTTTCTGCTGCAACACATACCCCGTTCCATATCTCTGTTTCTAAACTACATATACAGAACAGAGCTTATGTGCTTAAAGAGAGCTACTCGGCTACAAAAAGCCAAGCCTGCGGAATGTCCTTATACAAGAATATAAAAGAAAATTAATATATAACTTGCACGTACAGGTCCTGGTTTTCCTTCTACAAAGATTGCTCCAACCGAACATTTCTATGAAAAAAACCGACAAAAAGGTCCACGAAAAAAGGTATCAACACACAGATTTCTGTGATAAGACTCCAATAGCTGTATCATGCTTTGGGGGCCTAGAGGGGGTGTTGCCTTTTTTTTGTTTAAAATACAGTTAAGTTTTAGCTATTCAGGTAGGCATCATCTCAGAATAGATGTTCACACCAGAACTCTTCCTTCCTTGCCCAAAGCACACCATGCATAATAAAACATAAGCCAACAAAGTAATCTGTCCACGTAACCAAATGAATTCCCACAACCCATTTATACCGCGGCAGTTTATCAACAACTCCATTTAAAGCACACAGAGCTAAACCAGAATAAAAGTGATGCAAAAAGAGGTGAAATCTGACTGGCAGAGGCCATGGCGAGCGCAGCTGCAGTGGGAGCGGGGGACTGTGCAGTCACATCATGTGACAGCAGCGGCGCTGGCAGCAGAGGAGGGAGAGCTACAGCCCCCGTCCTCCCACCTTCCCAAATCTGAGCCTCCATCGCAACATTACGGACAACACAACCTCATTGCAATGCAGAACTGACTCAGGGTATAAAAGTCTCAGTGTTTTGATTTATTGTTCTCCATTTTTATTATTTCCCTCCACCAAATAAAACAGTAACACAGAAACGAATAAGAATACAGGCAAGCCATGTATTCCTCCCACTGCTAGGCACTTTCAGTATTTTATCACTTGTAGATCTAGTTTCTCAAGTGAGCATGGTGAACATAGAACACGGTGCTGTTGTTTGCATCATTCTTACATGTAGAGCTTAGCCCAAATAGTCATCCTTGTGATAAAAATCTTCCAATGCTCACAAGGGACATGGAAGGGCCAATTGAATTTTGATACTATATTGCACCTGTATTTCAAGATAAAATGACCACAATCTCCTTTGTAGCACAGCAAAATATTTCTTCTCTCCGTATAGTTTCTATGAATGGTTTTTATATTTTCTGTAGCAAAGTACCTGGCTATCACATTTGTGTATGCTATCTGCATTATTTTGGCAGCCCAGAATGATTAGAGAATTATGCTCTTTGCACGAGTAAGTGACTCATTGTTTCTTTCATTTAACATAAATTGTGATCCAGTTTATCAAAACATCTTAAAAGAGACTCACTTATCTGATTTGAAAACAAAGCATCTCTTTTTCTAGGAACATGATCTACAGTCAGGTGTCACGCTTTGTAATTGCTCCCTCAACAGCCTGAGCAAGGGAAGTTACAACCGTTACACAACAGGGTTCACACCAGGCGAGAAGATGCACCGGGCAGTCACCGCATTTGCCCACTTTCACAGCAAGATCCACACCAGGATGATGATCTATGATTTCTGAAGCTTGCTACCAACACTGCGGTTCTGGTGCTCGCAGGAACGGTGGGAGAGCATACGTGTGCTGGAAGACTCACTTCTACTAGCATTTTAGTCCAACGCTGCTGTTTTGCATTACCTTAGACAAGATGCTGAGAATTATGGATTGCATTTGGACAGCTCTTGCAAAAACTAGTGATTTTTTATATTAAGGGATCCATTTTGTAGGTTGGAGGACTAGAATTGCTTAGCCGAGACACAGCTTAAGCAAGCAAGCTTGGCGCCTCGTTATTAAATTACAGAAGTGCAACTCAGACTTTGACAAAAACAGGTCCTATTCTGTAGTGGGGGATTAGACCTGGACTCTGAAAACCTGCAGTCTTGATCCTAGATGTTTTATCTGGGGCAGCTTTTGGTTACTGACATTATTATAGCCAGTAGCGGACAAGAAATCTGGGGTGATGACAACACATAACAATCATCCTGCTTCTATCCCCAAGGGCATTTCACATCACCTATTGTCCAAAGCATTTCTCAGCACAAAACAAAAATTTGGTAAAGGAGGAGTTGCTGAGATAAAAGTTTAAAATCAGAACAAATCCATGATGATTCCGTTGAACTCGCAGTTTGGACGTCAAGCCGTGCACCGACAGTTCTTGTAAAACCCAGCAACATTTCACCTGAAAGGATTCATTTGCTGATGCAGAAATGCAGGTACCTGTCCAAGGCATGCTGAACACCTACAGCTGCCCCAGCTGGGAGAGGCAGGGTGGCAAGAGGGATGGTAACATATCGAATGGAGAAGTTAATAAAGAGGGGGCCGTTTTCATAATTACTGCAGTTACGCCGCGAATCCAGGCCTAGGCAGAAAACGTGCCACATCGCATTTCTCCTCTCCATTAGCGGCGAAGGCAGTGGTGGGCACGGCTCCGTGTGCCCAGGCTGAGGGCCTCGGCAGCCTCCACCGCCATCGCCACCCGGCACAGGGCACAGACCTCCCGGACAACCTGCGGCTCTGCCCCGAAGGCGCCCGCCCCGCCGCCGGGAGATGCCCACCGGGAGGGGATGCTCGGCGCAGCCCCGGCCACCCCCGCCCACACCTGCCGCGCTGCCCGCTCCCGCCATACCTGGGCCTCCTCTTGCGGCAGGGCTTCTCCGCTGGGCCTGGAGCTCTGCGGGGGCGAGACAGCGGTGAGGGGCGCGCCGCCGCCGGGCCTGCCCTGAGCCGCCCGCCGCCGCTCCCGCCCGCCCGCGCCGCCGCCCCGCCCGCGCCCCGCGCCCGCCCGCGCTGCCGCTCCGCCCCCCGCACCTGGAGGCCGGGCCGGTGCGGGGCAGGCGCTGCCGGGCGGCTCCTCTCACCATCCGCGCCGCCTCCGCCAGCTCCCAGGCAGAGCCGCCAGCGCCGCCGCCGAGGCTCCGGCTGCGCCGAGTGCGGCTGCCGCCTCACGCTAGTCTGGGCCGGCTTCGCCCCGCCCCCGCCCCCTCTGATTGGAGGAGCGCCCGGGCTCACGGCGAGGGCGCGCTCTGATTGGCGGCGCAGGCCGTCAATCGGGAGACCCCCCCGGCCCTCCCGCTCGGGGCCGCTGAGGCACGGCGCGGCTACCTGGATACGGCGGGTGGTGGCGCCACCGCGCGGGGAAGTCCGGCCTATCCCGCCGCCCCGGACCCAGCTCGGCCCGGCCCGCCGGGCCACCTGCGCGCACGGCCCTGCTCCGGTCCCGCTCCGCCGCCGCTCCCGCCCCGCCCGCCGTCACGTCCCCACCGCTGCCGGGGTAAGAGTGCCGCACCTCGGCCAGCACCAGAACACCAGCCCCGCTCTCACAGGGCTCCAGCGGCGGGAAGAGCAGGCGACAGCAGCACCGAGCCGCCGCGGCAGAGCGGCGCGGAGCAGCCCCTCGTCTCCCGCGGGGCCGCAGCCCCCCTGCCCCGGGGCCGGCGGCACTGCCCCGCCGCCTGCCTGTCAGCGCCCCCCGCCGCTACCACCGCGCTGCCCGCGGGGGGTGCGCAGCGCGTAGGCTCCTCCCCCCGCCCGGCCGCGGATTGGTAGGCTCCGTCCGGCAGCGCCCCCCGCGTCCTGTCCCCGCGCGGCTTCCGTCCTTTCCGGCCTGAGCCGCGCAGCTGCCGCCATCATGGTGAGCGCCTCCCTGCCTCTCCTGCGGCAATCCGCCGTCATCCGCGCCCGCATCGAGCCGGCGGCTGCGCCACTGAGCCCGCCGCATCGCTGTCGCACGCTGCCGGCCCGGCCCCGCCGTGATGGGGGGGGACATGGGGGCGGGCGGCGGTGTGGGGCCTGAGGGGCAGCGGGAGGCTGGGGGAAGGCCGCTGCCGGGCTCGGGGCGCGGCGGGGTGAGGGAGCGGGGCTGACGACCTGTCCGCCGTCCGCAGGCCAAGATCAAGGCCCGAGACCTGCGGGGGAAGAAGAAGGAGGAGCTGCTGAAGCAGTTGGACGATCTGAAGGTGGAGCTGTCGCAGCTTCGCGTGGCTAAAGTGACCGGCGGGGCTGCCTCCAAGCTCTCCAAGATGTAAGTGGGGCTCGGTCCGGCCCGTCGTTGGGCCGCTGGGTGTGTCGGCTCGGGCGGAGGCTGCGGGGGAGCCTGGCCGAGCCTTTGGCAGGGGCGCGGGAGCGGCGGTGTCAGCCCGTACCGTGAGGATGCTCGCTGTGTGGGCTGCGGTGGGGTGAGGGGCGCTTTCGCAGTCTGTGGGGCTGCCTTGTACTGTAACACAAGAGAAGACGGTAACGCGACAGAGGAACAAATATTTGTAGGCTTGAAAATTGGTTTGTGCGTCTTTTTGCTCAGAGATGTTGAGCTGAGATGTGCCGGAAGTTGTTCGTGTTTTGCCGCAGTGTGGTACAATGTATGTTATTGGTTGTAGGATGTGCACGTTTTCGGTATACTGGGCTTTAAATCTCTGGTACTTGTCTTTTAGTATGTTCTGAGACAGACTTTTTTTTCCACCTGCAGACGCGTGGTGCGCAAATCTATTGCCAGAGTCCTAACTGTTATCAATCAGACCCAGAAGGAGAACTTGAGGAAGTTTTACAAGGTAAGTCTAAACATCTTGCATAGTGGGGTTTTTTTCTTGCTATTTTCAAATGCATCGTTTGTAGAAAGGAACTAATTTTGTAGATTGTTACTTTGAAGCTTCACACTCAAGAAAAAAAATGCTCATTTATGTTCAGTATCAAAGGTCTCTAGTCATACTTCTTTTTTAAATATTATTGTAATACTCGCCCGAGTTTTGTAAACTCGGTATGAATCTGTTTTTGCCAGGAGAGTCTCCTGGGCAGCATCCCCCCTCTGGTTTGTACTATACTTTCCAGAAGATGCAGCTTCCAGAAATGAAGATATTCTGCTAAATTTTAATAATGTTGCAGGCGACCGAGGAATACTTTACCTCAATAAGTTGCTATAATTTTTAGACTATTATTTCTTGGGGTTTGAGTTATATAGAGCAGGACAAAAAGAACTCTTCAAGAGGTGTTGGAAAAGTGGGGCTTGTAAGATTAAGCATTACTTAAAACTGAGTCAAAGCTAGAACAACTGGTACAAAAGTTGGAATCAACTCGTGTTTCCCAGTGGAGAGAAGTGCTCTTAAACTTTTAGATTGTAATGGTAGTCTCAATAAAAAGAAGCTTAAAGCACTGCTGCTGAGGTTGTTCTTACAGGCAACTCAGCTCTCGATGAGTTCAGGCACCTGATTGCTACCTCGCAGTCTCTCAAACTCAACTTGTTGTGTGTTTATGCAAATAGGGCAAAAAGTATAAGCCTCTTGATCTGCGGCCGAAGAAGACTCGTGCCATGCGACGCAGATTAAATAAGCATGAAGAAAATCTGAAGACCAAAAAACAGCAGCGAAAAGAACGTTTGTACCCTCTCCGGAAATATGCCATCAAGGCATAGAACTGCAGTGTGCCGCAAGTTCTTAATTATATTGGCTGAGTATGTCTCATTAAATAGAATTTTGTTTGGAAGCTGTCACTGGTGGTTTTTTTTAGTAGTGGTGGGATAAAGAAATGAGTTTTGTGAAAAGAAATCAGAGGATTCACAGGAAGCTTATGTGAACTCTTATTGCTAATGAAAATAGTAATGTAACTTGCAGTTTAAGATCGTTTTTCCCTTCGAAGAACAGGCAGATGAGTACAGATCTGTGAAGCTGGTGCAGCTTAACATGTAAAAAGTATTTCACTTGAGATTGTTTTAAAACGGATCACTTTAAAACAGCGAGTCAATGTTCATTGCTTCAGTAAGTTTTTGTGTTGTGCCAGTGTTTAAGTGTTATGGAGGTGAACTAATTTGCTGAGAGGTGTTAGTGGACTTCATTGAAACCAAAGAATTCCATCAGCACTTGTTTTGGATCTCTGCACAACTAGTTGTAGCACCAAAGAATGTCTGTCCCTGGTTCGAGTGGGTGCCGTCAGCTGTGGTTTGTCCGGCCCCGCTTTGGGCAGGCACCTGGGGTGGCTGGTCACCAGTGACCACCACTGGCTGGAGCTGTGGTGAGGGGTGGCCAGGGGGCTGCAGCAGCCTCCTTTCCTGGAAACAACTTCAGTGTCCATCGGGAAGCTGGGTTCCAGTGTTATCTTCCAGGTTTGTTCCCACTTGTAGCTGATTTCATCTTGTCAAACAGCTTCTGATAGCCGTCTATGATGGCATGACTGGATGGATAGATGAGGGGAGGGCAGTAGATCTGGTCTACCTTGACTTAAGCAAGGCGTTCGGCACAGTCTCCCGCAGCATCCTCATAGGGAAGCTTAGGAAGAGTGGGCTTGATGAATGGACAGTAAGGTGGATAGATAACTAGTTGAAAGACAGAGCTCAGAGGGTCATGATTAGGGGCACAGAGTCTAGTTGGAGGTCAGTGATGAGTGGTGTTCCCCAGGGGTCAGTACTGGGCCCAGTCCTGTTCAATATATTCATCGATGACCTGGGTGAAGGGATAGAGTGCACCCTCAGCAAAGTTTGCTGATGACACAAAGCTGGGGGTGGTGGCTGACACAACAGAAGACTGTGCTGCCTTACAGAGAGACCTGGACAGGCTGGAAAGTTGGGCAGAGAGGAACCTGATGAAATTCAACAAGGGCGAGCGTAGGGTGCTGCACCTGGGCAGGAATAACCCCCTGCACCAGGACAGGTTGGGGCTGACCTGCCAGAGAGGAGCTCGGTGGAAAGAGACCTGGGAGTCCTGGTGGACAACAGGATGACCATGAGCCAGCAATGTGCCCTTGTGGCCAAAAAGGCCAATGGCATCCTGGGGTGCATCAAGAAGAGTGTGGCCAGCAGGTGGAGGGAGGTCATCATCCCCCTCTGCTCTGCCCTGGTGAGGCTGCATCTGGAGTGCTGTGTCCAGTTCTGGGCTCCCCGGTTCAAGAAGGACAGGGAGCTGCTGGAGAGGGTGCAGCAGAGAGCTACCAAGATGATGAGGGGACTCGAACACCTCTCTTATGGAGAAATGCTGAGGGATTTGGGTCTCCACTCTGGAAAAAAGACGACTGAGGGGGGATCTTATCAACACTTATAAATACTTAAAGGGTGGGTGTCAGGAGGATGGGGCCAGGCTCCTTTCAGTGGTGCCCGGGGACAGGACAAGAGGTAATGGGCACAAACTTGAGCATAGGAAGTTCCACCTAAACACGAGGAGGAACTTCTTTCCTTTGAGGGTGGCAGAGCCCTGGCAGAGGCTGCCCAGAGGGGTGGTGGACGCATTCCTGTGCAGCCTGCTCTGGGTGACCCTGCTCTGGTGGGGGGGTTGGACTAGATGATCTCCAGAGGTCCCTTCCAACCCTATGATTCTGGCAGTAGGAGGGTGCTCTCGCGGTGAAGGGAAAGCACCACCCAACACCCCTGTCAGCAGAGGTGCGTTTCGCATGGAGGGCGTTTGGTCTGTCGGTGCCCAGTTGCACGGGGCCCTGTGGCAGGACCGCGGGGGTGCTGGCAGGCAGTACCCACAAAGGCTGCAGTGCTGCATCCACAGGCTGGCGCTGCGCTCGCACTGGGAAATGGGAGTGGAATGAGGATGTGTGTCCAGTGGACAATGCCAATATTTCTTTTGGGTGAAAATAGTCCAGCCAGGCTGGTGTTAGCACACAGCATTGCACGCCGTGGCATGGGAAGAGAGGAAGCTCAGTTCCAGTTCAGTGTTAGGAAAACACAGCGGGTGTGATAGTTTCAGACCAAGGGCTCTTCCTGTGCGCATGGGAAGACTCACTGAGGTCAAATAAAGTCAGGAAACCAGACTTGAGGACAAACGGGTTGAACTAGAAGATTTTTACCTCTAAAGTTACAAGGCACTCCCTGGTCTCACAGTTCCACGCTTTCACCTGTGAAGCACAGAACTAGTTAAATGGTTTGACTTTGTCCCCCACGGAGTTGTTTGGAACTGAAAGATGGTGGTGTGATTCCAAAGGCCTTTTTTGGTTCGGATGTAAGGAAGTTATGTAGTCCTGCTCGAGCATCAGTGATGCAGCAGTCATGGTTTGTGTTAATGCAGCTAATGCAGTCTAATGTGAAAAATTCTCTACCCATTAGGGAGTCCTTAGATTGGATCCAGATTCTGTTTAGGAAAAAGATTTTAATTCTGCTCGGGGAACTTAGCGTAGATCTGAAGGACTTTTGAGCCTCAAACAAGTTTTAACCAGAGAGAGGTCCAATTATGTGTAGTAAAGTGAATTTCCCATATATTGAGCCATAACGAGGAATAGCTTTCCAATGATGCTAATCCTGGCTGTGTGATAGCTTTGTTCGGAGCTTGGCGTGGACCTGAACACAACGCGTTTGGCAGGGAAGGAGCCCCAGCCTGGCACGGCTCCGGGCTCAGGCTCGGCGTGGGTCCGGGCTGCTGAAGCATGCTGTAAGATTGAGTGTTGCCTGTGGGAACTGGCCCCTTTGGCCCTCGTTGGTGTTACTGTGAAAGCAGGGAGGGTTACAAAGTGCTTGCATTACCATTTCTGAGTATCCTGCAATTCTCCATCAGCTGCTGGAGAAGCACACGCTTTCCACCCAGCACACACGGCCCTCCGGAAGAAGGAGCTCGTCGCTGCGAGGATCCCAATCCTCACGCTCTGTCCTGGTGCCTGAAAGAGGGGAGGGAGAGGCTGGTGCCCTGTGCTGGGAACTGGGCAGGCTGCCGTTGTCAGAGCGTGCCCGGCTGAGCTTGGGTGTCTCTTTTGGAGAGGCATGGTGTACCCCACGCTCCTCCAGCAGCGCGTCCTGGGGGAGCTTGATGGCTCCTACCAGCGTTCCTGATGCGGAAAAGCGAACACAGGTAACGTTGCCCTGATCGCCTTCCAGAGCGGGCTCCTGGGTAGCGTGAGCTGGGTGACAGGAAGAAGGTGGATGCACTGCAGAGCCTCCGCTAACATCAGAGTGCGCTGTCAGATGGCCGTCACCTTCCCCCCGGAGCCGGGAGAGCAGCAGCACTGCCTAGGGAGGGTCTTCTCTCTGAAAGATCCGACTGTGGTACAGGTCACTAAAGTGCTGTTCGTTAGTGAGTAAGGAGGGGGCGGGGGGGGATAAAAAAATCCTAATTAGCAGGTACTGAACTTCGAAGGAGAAATCGCAGGTTTGGATAGTAGCATTGCGTCCAGAGAAGACAAATCATGTGCCTGAGCTGCAGAGCAAAATGGACAGCAGTTTGAAGCCGATAGTTCCGAACGTCCTGAAATCCCAGCTGGGAGGGTTTTGCTGGTGGTTGTGTGTCTACAGTTCTACAGGGGGCAGTTCCAGAGATGGAGCTGCCTGCTCAGAGCAAGGCTACCTTTGAAGGCAAATCAGTTTGTACAACTTCTCAAGTATCTAATGGGGGTTCTGATTACAATCTGCTGTATTTTCAAAGCTTTTCTATACATCCTTGTGAATGGAGAACAAAAGAGAGGGTGCTCAGTGCGCTGCCACCTCTGCCTCCGGCCCAGGAGGTGGCTGTGCAGAGTGCGGAACTAATCCCTGGGGAGAGGGGACACCAGTGCAGTGCTCTGCTGTCGGGAGGGGGAGTAGGTGACCTGCCAGACACTCGCTGGGATGCCAGGACTGCGCCCAGAAGCTGAAGCGGGAGCTGATCTGGGAGAACAGCTCAAGCTCCGGTTTGTGCACAGTCCACACCACAGATTTCAGGAGGTAAATGGGTTTCTGGCACCGCACTAAATCCTGGGGCTGAATTGCTCCGCCACCCGTAGCAGGGTGGCAAAACCAACCAGTCCAGCCCTTTCATCAGAACTACCCTGTGCTATCACAGAAGACGTCCCACGGACAAGCAGCCCTTTAAATTATCGGGAACAACGTGCTGATTGTCTGGATGGATGCAGAGGTGAGGCGGTGGGCTCTAGCGCGAGCTTCCTCTGGGGTACAGGTGGAGAACAGTTGTTACTGTGGGAGCACAGCAGGTCCCTGCCCTGGCCTGTGTCACAGCTCCGCAGGGCGGTCAGGGGTCTGTGCCCATTCCGGCTTTACCTGCCAGCCCCAGAGGACGGTGGGGAGGTCCCGGCTCCCTGGCGAAGCTGCTGCTGCAAAGCAGCTGGCTGCAAACTCTGGCTGCAAATCTCGTGGCGGGGGGGGGAGCAAAAACAGCTAAGAGGAGAAAACCAAGGTAAACGTGCTGGCCCGTAGCCTGTGCCCATGCTGTGCCGTGCTTGCTCAGCGGTGCTGGCCGTGCTTGGGGGTGTGTGGAGGAGCATCTGCATGGCCCCGGGGTGGCCCTGGCCTGAGCGTGGCGGGGAGGGAGAACCCCCCACGGCACCCCAGGGGCGACCGGGCAGCGTGGGGTCTGCGCCCCCTGGCATGGTGCTGCCTGCGTGTGATGGGGGGTGCTTGGAGCCCCTTTCCGGGGGACCCCCCTGCTCTCCTGTGCTGACCCCGTGCAGCTGCCGATGCCGGCCCTGGCTTTAGCACCGGTGTCTGCAGAGCGTCAGGGCCTCCAAGGCTCAAACTGTTTATTTTTCCCTTGTAACCGAAGATGTCCCTCAGCATTAGAGCAGGCTTCCCAGGAATAATAAATAATTTCCAGGGCGGGGACGAGGAAGGGGGAACAGCCGCCGGCTGGCTGCGGGGCACGGCCCAGGGCGATGCCACTGCGCAGGGAGCCCTGGCTGTGCGCCCTGGAAAGCATTCAGCAGGACCAGATGTTTCTCTCCCCAACTCCCCGGCACAGCAGGCACCGGCCAAGTGCGGAAGGTGTTTCTGGGAGCTGGCAGGACCTGCTCCTGGACCTGATTCTGCAGCTTGGGCAGGGGCAGGAGGTCTGGGGGAAGGGGGCAGCTGCAGAGGGGCAGAGGCAGATGGGAGCTGTGCAGGGTCTGGGTGGGAGAGCCCGGGCTCCGCCTCCCTTGGCGGGTGTTTGCTGCGATGGATGCAAACCCCAGCTCTTCCGACGCTTCTGGCATTGCTCCTGTTGCCTCCCTCCTCTGGGTCAGCGCCTCAGCAGCTCTCCTGAGCACTAACATGGAGGGCTGACCCTGGTTTCTGCGTGCAGTGCAGTCTGCAAGGATGTGCGCTAGGCGGGACATGCAGGGTGCTGCGCAGGGCAGGACGGGCTGGGAGCCTGCGAGTGACCCCCCTGGGCACCTCTAGGTGCCCCCCACTGCCCCCCACCTCCTGGGGGGAGGCAGCCCCACACAGCTGCATGTGAGCAGCGTGTCTGGGGCATCTGGCTGACAACAAGACCTGCGTTGTGAGCGCCTGGCCCAGCAGGGAAATGCCATATCCCGCCGGCCACGCGGGCAACGCAGGTCTGCCCGGGGCAGCCGCCGCTCCCTGCCCTGAATGCCTGTTTTGTTGGCGGGGCTGGGGGAAGACTCGTCCCCACGCTGCCCGGGTCCTGCTGCTCCCATGAATACAGGCAGTGTCTGGATGCAGGCGCTGCCCCACAGGGCCCTGCTCCCGCTGTCCCTGGGGGATCCCGGGCAAAGGTGGCCCTTGGGCTCCTGGGAGATGGGGGCCGCTGCGTGCCGGGCCTCCTGGCTCCCTGCCAGCCTGGCTGCACATCCGCGGGGTGATGGAGAAACCCCTGCGTAGGGGTGAGCAGAGCCCAGCCATGAGAGCAGCCCATGGGCAGCCCTCTCCTTCCCCTGGTGCTGTGCCGTGGGGTGCTGCCGGGGAAGGGGTGTTTGCAGGGTGCATCCCACCGCCCCAAGGGGCTGCCGTGCCGTGCTGTGCCAGGGGGACTGGGAGGGTTTGGAGGTGGCGGCGGTGAGCCTGGGAACAGATTTCTGTTTCCACTGGTGAGTGAGTCAGCGGCGGCACTGCCAAGGCCCACGGCTCCCCTCCCTTCCCTCCGGCCGCCGCCGCCACCCGGCCCTTTCCCGCTGCCATTCAAGGTTGGCAACCGTGGCACCCGCATCGCCCCACGGCTCCCCAGAGACCAACCAGAGTCCCCAGTGACACCAGTGTTCTCCCACCAAACACATCCCAGCGCAGGTGGCCGATGGGATGGGGGCACCGCACGAGGGCTGCGGCACGGGCACCGCGCCTCCTGCTCCCCGGGGAGGTCCTGGGGACCGCCAGGCTCCGGAGACTGCTGTCATGGCTGGGCACCATGTTGCAGGCACAGCCCTCTGCCGAGCCCCTGCTCCTGGAGGCTGGCGGTGCTGGGAGGAATCCAGGCAGAGCAGCAGCCGGGTGGTCCCCGGCCCTGCGAGGCTGGTCGCAGCCAGGAGAAGGCAGGACCGCTGGGCGTGATGCCACGCTCCCTGCCAGGCCGCGCTGCCTCCCCAGGCGATGATGCAGTCGCAACCCCCTGTAAATCTTTCACTGGCCCTGTGGACGATCAGCTCTATTTTTGGTGCAGAGCAGGATGGTGCCCTACATGGTCCAGAGAAGGGAGGTGGTGGGGGCAGGTGGGTGCTGCCTCTGTGCCCGGTGCTCTGCCCCTCCCACCTTCCTCCTCTGCTGCAGCAGGTCCCTGCTGGGAGCAGTGGGTCTGTGCTGGGCTGTGCCCTCTCTGCCTGCCCCAGCCCAGAGACGGGGGACATGCAGGGATGCAGAGGCGCCCCTGATCCAGGGATGGGTTCATGCCTCGTCTCCCCGCCGTGCCATTTCTGACAGCCCTGGTGCGCTGGGAAGGTGCATGTGGCGCCGGCAGTGCCTGCTGCTCGCCCGACCCACATTGTTTGGGTTGGTCACCGCTCACATCCTGAGCCCCACCGCGCTTCCAGCCGCAGCTTCATCACGGTTACAAGAGAAACGGCTCCCTGCTGCTGGCGCAGCCCCGGCCAAGGGGAAGCACTTGGGCAGGTTTGATGCTGGGTACCTGCGCACTTTCCAGGGGAGCCTCGCCATCCGTGTCCTCCCCAGCTCCCTGCTGGCCGTGGGTGCAATGAGCTGGTGGGTCTCAGCAGGAACGTGTCCGTCCCGGTGAGGCACTGCCCTGCGAGCCACGGCTCGGGGATGTGGAGGGCAGGGATGCCCTGGCAGGGCATGAGGTCGGAGCGGTGCCAGCACTGTCCTGCTGCGCTGCCGCTGTGCCGGGGAGCCAGGGCACGTCCCTGGGGAGCGGGAGGGAGAGGCACAGCGGGAAATGCCTCCCCTCCCTGCACTGCTGTGCTGCCAGGGCTGCACCCGGGCCTACCGGCAGCAGGGACCGCACGGAGGGAAGGGTCAGGGAGGGCAACAAAAATAGATCCCTGTGACGCTCGGTGCTGCTGGCTCTGGCTTTGAAGCGTGTTTGCGATGTGGGCACAGCCCCAGGAGTCGCCCCCACCTGCTGCCGGACACACATCGCCTCCTTCCCCGGGTCAGTGGCCCCGGATGGACATAAGAATGGAGGGAAGGGCCCAATTCCCAGGGCGGATGCTCCATGCGCAGCCAGTCCTGGCCCTGCCATCCCCGGGCAGGCAGCTCTTGGCTCTCTGTGGCCCGGAAAGGGCTGCGTGGCCATGGGCGAGTGATGGCGTGTCTCGTGCCCCAGGGAGGGGGTTGGCACAGGGCCCTCCCCGTGGGAGCAAACTGCTGCACCCGGCTGCACCCATGGTGGAACAAGACTCAGGTTTTCCATGCAAGGAGGGGACGATCCCCTTCAGCGGGTGCCAACAGGCTGCAGCCAGGGACGGGCTCCAGCCGGGATGTCACCTGGAGCAGGACTGTGCCACACTCTACCCGCTGTGCATCCTGCTCGCCCAAAGGCTGGCCACCCCCTGGGGCTCCCCTGGGGCCCCGAGGTGGCTCTGCGCCATGCCAGCACCATGGCAGCAGCGGGGGGAGCGGGGCCAGCCCCGTCAGCGGGGCCAGGAATGAGGCAAAACCACCACAAACAAACCAACCCCAGCTGGTCACTGGGAAGGAAGCAGCCGGGACAGGGGGGAATCAGGGCTTCACTGCCCAGCTTCACCGAGGGGCCGGCTGTGACCACGGGAGGGTGTTCTTGGAGGGGGGGCTGTGGCGCCAGCAGCCACCCGCCTGGATGGCCTCAGCCACCCTTCCCTGGGAGCTGGGTCGGTGTCACGGGGGCCTCAGGCACCGCAGCCCCTCAGCATCCCTGTCTCAAGCTTCATTTGCTGCTTGCTGCTGAACTGAGAGATTTTAATCTTTTAATCACGTTATGAGCCGAGGTGGTGCCGGCCACGCACAGGAGGAATGTCTGGAAGTCAACAGCGCCCGGCGCGGCGGGAGCCCATCCTGCCCCGACCCGCATGTCCCCCCAGATCCTGCTTGGGGACTCCTGTCCTCCACAGCCTGCCTCATCCTGCCTGCGACCGGGACCGGGACTGGAACCAGGACCACAGCCAGGAGCAGGACCAGGACAAGGACCAGCTGGTGAAGGGCTGCTGGGGCTGGAGCATCCCCCACCACATGCCCATCTGCCCCACGTCCCTGCGGGCAGCAGCAGGAGCGAGGGAGGTTTCCGCATGTCCCAGAGCCGCTGAGCCCAGCTGCTGGTGCAGCAGCACTGGAACGGGGATGTGCTGGTCTGGCCACAAGCGGGGAGCGTCAGAGCAGGCACTTCCATGGACCTGACCTGAGGTGTGATTCCCTGACGTATCAGGGCAGAAAAAGGGGATCAGGGTGACTTCGGATTGAGAAAAAGGCGTGGAGCCGTGGGTGGCCCGGGAAGCCCAAAGGACCCAGCACAATAACCCCCCCGGGGAAACAAAAGCCCCTTTGTTTTTGCTCGACGCTGGTGTTTTGTCGGCAGGGAGCTGGGGGCTGCTTTCACAGTGTCTGCGCCCCAGCTTTTACAGTGCTGCAGCTTTTACAGCCTGTGCTGCGACGGCATGGCCCCGTGCCGCTGAGAACCCTCTTGAGGCTGCAGGCTGCCACAGGGTCACTGTCCCGCATCGCCTCACATCAATCTGCATCGCCCTCTATCACCCTGTATCACCCCGCATCACCCGCATCACTTTGCATTGCCCTCTATCACCCTGTATCACCCTGTATCACCCCGTATCACCCCGCATCACCCCGTATCACCCCGCATCACTTTGCCTTGCCCTCTATCACTCTGTATCACCCCGCATCGCCCCGTGTCACCCCCCCGCTGCCCCCAGGCTGCAGCAGGACAGGGCTGCAGAGCCTGGCCGAGCCGGGGCACGCGGCCACAGGGTTTGGGGGCAAGGCCAGGCAGCCATCAGAGGGAGAACATATTTCATGAAATGCCTGTCATGTGGGCATAATTAAAGCCTTTCGTTATCATGGTGTTAGCGGCAGCGAGGGGGATGCTCTCAGAGGGGTGCCATTGCAGGAGGCCCCACGGTTGCAATTAGGTGACGTTGCCCTCCAGCCACGTGGGTTTAATTACTCCCTTCCCCGTGTTTCCCCCCTGAGGGGAGCGGAGGGGCGTCCCGCAGCCCAGCCTGGCGCAGCCAGGCAGCAGAGAGCCGCGGCAGCCCCCGCCGAAGAACAACAAAGCCCTGGAATTAGAGATGTGCTGGGAGTTTACTTTACCGCAAAAAAATGTCAGAAATCCGTATTGTTTGGACAGGGATTTGATGTGGATCGCTAGATAAAAGCCTGGCAGGGACCCAGCTCAGGGCGGGGAAAAGTCAGCCAGCTCCTTTCTCGTGGTGGGGGCTTGTGGCCAGGCGAGGGATGCACCAAACGCCGGTGCAGGGGGCTTCGGGGCCGAGGCACAGGCAGGGGCAGGGGCAGGGATGGTCGGTGCCTTCATCAGCCAGAGCAGGACCTGGGCCTGGGTCAGCGTGGGGCCAGGGGAGGGGGTGCCAGGCTGCCCCGTGCCAGCACCAGCTTCGGGTCTTTGCAGTAGGAAGCATTTCGGCCATGCTGGCATCCTGGGACACTGGGCTCTGCTGCCTGGTGGCAGTGTCGCAGGACACCGGCTGGTGTGCAGGGCTCCTTGGTGCCGAGGGGTGGCTGCCCTGGCACACAGGGACAGGAGCGGGAAGGAGCTGGGCGGCAGGGGCTGCTCTCAGCCCTCGGGGTCCCCCAGCAGCTCCACGCTTGCCAAATTTTGCAGCAGAGCCAGGGCAGCTGCTCCCGCCGTGCCCACGCTCAGCTGCTCTCCTCTCCCCGGCAACAGGGCTCAGCTCCCAGCTCCTGCTGCTGGGGCTGCGGCTCACACCCAGGAACGCCAAGTCCCCTTTGCCCCAGGACCCAGCAGGGTCTGTTCCTCCAGGGCTGCGCTCGGGACGCGCCTGTCTTTGCGCTGGCCAGCCCAGGGCCCACGGGCACAGCCATGGCACTGCCGGGGGGATGTGGGGTGCCCTCCCTGGGCCAGTCAGATGTGCCATGAGCAGCAGCCGTGTGTGCCAGAACCTCTGGGCACGTCTGGCCATGGGACAGGGACAGCGAGCGCCCGCCTGGTGGTTCCCTCCCCGCCGGCTGTGGGAGAAACGACAGCGCACACAGCCTGCTTTCACATCGGTTATTTTTTTAATACTGTTCACGTCTAAAATGACCAAAACCAAGCCAAGCGCCCCCGGCCCCTCGCCCTGCCCTAGGCAGAGAGCAGGAGGGCTGTCGGCTCCCCGGCCATGTGTGCTCCCCCTGCCCGGCGCTGGGCACAGGCAAGGGTGCAGGCAGGGCACCCCGGCACGGCGGGCAGGCTGCTCTGCACCCGCTGCCGGGAGAGGGGACCCTGCGCGGCTCCGGTGAATGCATTTAAATAATAAGCTAATGAGCGGCAAAAGCAAAGGCATCTTAATCACATCTCCTAAAATAGCAATCGGCAGCTGCTCCTCCTGCCCCGCAGCGAGGGGGCCCTGCCTGGCCCAGGGAGGGCACGGCCCCCAGCAGCCGGCAACAGGCCATCAAGGCCCTTGCACCGCTGGCAGCCAGCGGTCGCAGTACACGCGCGGTCATGGGGGGTGTGCGGGGAGCGGTGCTCGGGCTGGGTGCAGTGTGGGGAGTGCTCAGTGCGGTGGCGCGGGGCGGGTGCTGCCGTGTTGCCGGCGGCGCAGAGCCGACTGCCTCCTGGTGCCACAGGGGCGTGGGGCCAGGCTCCTCTACCACGTCCCCGGGAAGGCAATGCCGGCCGAGCTGCCGGCTGTGGGGCAGCCCCACAGCTCCAGAGGCCACGTTGTCATGGGGGTGTGTGCTGGGGGCTGTGCTTACCTGCACCCCTGCCCGGCGAGGCAGCAGGCGCGGTGCGGGTGCCTGGGGCACGGCGGGTGGGGAGGGCTGTGGGTGGAAACCGGGCGGTCGCCGCAGCCCTGGCCCAGCGGGGCGGCTGGGGCCAGGCTGCCGACGGGGAGCCCCGGCCGGGCACGGCGGAGGGTGGGCACAGGGGTGCAGCTGGGAGCCGTCCGGGCGCTCAGACCACGAAGCGGAGCCCGTACGTCATCTGATGGCCGTTGTCCCAGGCGTAGAGCACCTTCTCCTTGGGGTTGTAGTCGACCTGCGTGGTGAAGGCATACTGGTTGAGGAAGGGCAGCCGGAGCTCTGCCTCCGTGTCCGTGTGCGTGTCGAAGGCATAGGAGATCTGCCCTTCCTTCTGGCTGTAGGTGTCCACAGCGTAGAGGATGCCGCAGATGATGAAGCAGTTCCCGTAGGCGTTGCGCTTCAGACCCGTCTTCCAGGTGGTCTCCCTGCGCACAGAGAGGTCCCCGGGGTCAAGGCGGCTCAGGACGATCACCTCCTGCTGCGAGTAGTCGTAGTCCACAGAGGGGTAGATGACCCAGAGACCACTCTCGTCCACGGCAAAGTCAATGTCTGAGTGGCCCTTCCACTTCCAGGGTGTCGTGTCCTCGTACACCACATCATGGAGCAGCGCCCAGCCCGCCACGTACCGCTCCTTCAGGTCATACTTGATGATGTTCTTGGTGAAGGCACGGTTGTAGTAAAAGGCCCCTCTGTACACCACATGCCCGGTGCCAATCCAGTTGTAGGGCAGCTTGTAGAGATTGCTCCAGCGGCCTGCGAGGGGGCAGGAGAAGTGTTGGGACCCCCTGCAGCACTGGGGTCCCATGCATGATGGCCCGAGCGAGCCGGCAGTGGCAGGGGACCTGTGTCCCCCTCACTGTCCCATGGGTGCTCCCCGGCGCAGGTCCCCATCAGCTGCCCACCACCCCAGGACCCAGCATAGACGGTGTTGCCCGGTGCTGGGCACCCACCCAGGAGGAGCCGGGGCCCCTGCACCTGCTCAGCTGCCAGCCCTCACCCTGCTTGAAGTTGTCGAGGCTCCTGAACTCCACCAGGCTGTTCCCGTAGTAGTAGTTGGTGACATAGATGCGGTCATCCTTGGCCGCCGGGTCCTTCATCCAGGCCCCCTCGTTGCGCCCGTAGCTGTGGTGCTCCGTGGGGGGTTCCACCGACTCGATGGTGCCTTCGCACTCCACCTCTTTCACTGGGTACCGAGGAGGAGGAAGGCTTACCCCTGCCCCAGGCAGCCTGCCTCCATGGGGTCCGGAAAGCCCTTTGCCATGGCAGGGCTATTGCTGGCCCAGCCTGGCCATGGGCACCAGGACCACTGGGGTGGGTGCCCCCTCCCAGCCCCCGCGCTCACCCACCTCTGTTTGGTGTGTCAGGGCCCCCGGTGCCGTCAGCCCCCTGCCCGAGGACAGTTGGGGGGAGGCTGCGGGTGGTGGTGCGGGGGATGAGGGCGGTGCTGGGCGCAGCCGTGGTGCTGGGCACAGTGGTCTCTGCCCGCCTGATGGCTTGGGCCGGGGTACCCTCAGCTGGGGGGGGCGGGGGGCCCCTCTCCTCCTGCCGCTCCAGTGCAGCTGCCCCCCTCGCAGGGCTCTCTGCAGGGGGACGAGACGGGGGTCGGTGTGTTGGCGGGAGCAGCCCCTGGCCCTCCGTCCTGCCGAGCAGCACCATGGCAGGAGGGTGCCCCCAACCCCGCGCACCCCTGCCCCGTGCTGGGGACTCACCGCGGCTGCCGGCTGGTCCCTCCGCCGCCCCCGCCTGCCCGGCCTTGTAGTAAGTGATGCCCCGGACCACGGTTTGCTGGTGTGACGGTGGCTTGGGCTTGGGTGTAGGCTGCGCACTCCCCCTGGCCTTCGTGTTATCCTTTTTGGGCTTCTCGAGCTTCAGCTGCTTCTCCTTGGGCGCCCGGGGGGCTGCCCTGTCCCCCAGTGCCTTGCGGGTGCTGGGGTACCGTCCTGCCTCCTTCTCTCGGCCACCCGCCGTGTCCTGGGGGGCACAGCCCGGTCAGATCCCTTCTCCTCCCCTCCCGACGCCGTGACGGACAGCGGGCACAGGCACCAGCCCTCAGCTGCCGGCACGGTGCACCCCGATGCACGCGTGGGAGCTGCCAGCACCCGCCGCAAGCCCGGGGGAGCTCGGCTCTGCCCCATGGCAGGAGAAGCCCAGCAGCACCAGCCGTGCCTGCGAGGGGCTGTGTCCCCGGGGGTACCTGTGCCTTGCTCTCGGGGACAGCGGCAGCGTCCTTCTGCAGCAGCTGGTAGCCCAGGTTGGAGATCTCCTTCTTGATGCTGATCATGATGTCGGAGTAGTTCTCGTAGCGTCTCATCTGGTCGGTGAGGTGCAGGACGCTCTCCTTCATGAAGTCGTTCTCCCTGCTCAGGTTGGTCTTGATGGTCTGGAGGAGAGGAGAGGTGTGGAGCCCCACTCAGGGAGCCCACGGCATCCCCAGACGATCCCGAGCAGCCAGACAGGGCACACTGCAGGGACAGTGCCTGCCAGAGCTCACTCACCTCCTCCAGCGTGTTCATCTGGGCCACCACCTTGCTGATGTAGGAGTGCACCTTCATCAGGTCCATGCTGTAGAGCGTTCCCTCCAGCAGGTCCACCATGGACTGCAGCTGCAGAGGGAGAGCGGGGCTGGGGCACGGGGCTGGGGCACAGGGCACAGGGCATGGGGCAGGGCTGCGCAGCCACTGCGGACACCCCCACATGTCCCCATCCCCGCTCACGGACAGAGCGCAGGAACCGCACTGCTCTGTTGCCCTGGGGGCAGGGCCAGGGAGCGTGGGCTCCTGCATGTGAGGAGGGGGTCTTGGGCCCCCCAGCCCACGGTCCCACCATGTCTGCAGATACCTTGAAGAGCTCGGGTGCCTGCTTCTTCAGCTTCTCCATCTTCCACTCGTTCTCGCAGGGGTTGAGCGAGGAGGGGGGCGCGGTGCAGGAGCACTTGCAGTCAGACCCCGAGCTCACCGTCTCCACCGTGTAGAAGTCCTCCACCCGCATGCTGCCGTTCCTGACGCGGCTGCAGGCGTCCTTGCTGAGCGGACGCAGGATGCACTTGCAGCGGCAGTCGGAGCCTTCTGAGGTCATCCGGACCTGGTCCGCCTCGCCCAGCGCCTGCAGGGACACGCAGCAGTGGGGCGGCCAGTGAGCCTGGTGACCTGCCCGCGTGTCCCACAGGGCCCTGCCGACCCCAGCAAGCCATCACAGTCGGCTCCCTATCTGCTGCATGCCCAGAGGTCTCCCATCACCCCTGGGGCTCCCGGCCATGCCCTGACGAGCGTGGGGCATGGTCTGTCCCGGAGCACCCTGTCCCACCATTCTGCAGCTGGGTGATGGTGACGAAACTCAGGCAGCTGCTCACCCCCGTGGCCACCAGAGCATTTTGTTCCCCAGGTACTTTGGTCCCATTTCTGTAGCTGTTTCCCAGCCTCCAGCCAGACCCGAGTGAGCAGGGACAGTGGCGAGGAGCCCCAGAAGCGCCTCTGTCCCCCCCACGCTCGCAGCTCCGTGCCCACACAGGGTCCGTTGTTCATGGTGACACGCAGCCACCTCGGGGTGAGCTCGGCCCCTCCAGACTCCCGCAATGGCCCCAGGCACACACTCAAGGACTCCCTTGTTTCCACACATGGCCCTGACTCACGCTATGGAGCCCAGGGTGCTTTTCGGCTGGTTTCTGCAGATAAGGAACCGTTCTCCCCCCAACCCCGCTGTGCTCGGGAACAAGGCTGCAGCTCAGGCAGCCCGGCGGGATGGGGAGCCGTGTCCCTCTCACCCTTGCCACCAGCTGTGCATCTCTGGGGGACATCTGGGCTGGCGGGGAGCACGGCCAGGCTGTGCTGGCTGCCTGTGCGCAGGGACGCGTCTGCTCTGAGCACGCGGGAGGGTGGGAGAAAGGGGAGAGGCAGCGTGGTGACCCCGGAGGGAGAGGGCTCTGCCCATAGGGACTCTGACTCACTCTGGGAAACAGAACGGTGGCAGAGCTGGGAAATGAGTTTAGCTCCGGCTCTCCCACCCTCCCTGGAGCACAGCGCGGCGTGGGAAAGGGCAGAGGCACACAGGGCTGATGTCGTGCCTGCAGGGAGCACCCATGGCCATGCCGACGCCATTCTGCCCGTGCCCAGCCGAGCCGATGTGCTGGCGGCACCTGGGGAAGTGGCTTTCCGTGCAGGGACCCCCAGCTCCCCACAGCCCGGGCCAGGAGCTTCCCTTCCTAAAGATGCAGCAAAACCTCCTGCATTTTGCATTTCAAAAAAGCCTTCTCTTTCAAAGGGAAACGAAGGTCCCGCTGGCTGGCAGGAAAACGCCAGGCATCCCAGAGGGCTGTAAATCCAACAGCATCTCATCAGGCTCTCGGCAGGGAGCAGCAGAGCAGGGAGCGGGACCCTTTCCCCAAACACCACCTCTCCAGGCCCTCGCACCTCCCTGGCCCCCCTGACCTCCCCACGGCAATGCCGGTGCTTGTGCAAACAGGCAGGACAATTCACAGCCTGGCGGCGAGCTGCCGGCCCCTCCGCATGCACCCGGGTTGCTCCTGGACCCCAGACTTGGGCTGCTGTCCCTGCCACCAGCTCTGTCCCTCCGTGTGCATGGCACTGAATGAGGTCCCAGAGTGGACACGCATCCTTGTAGGAGACCTGCATGAGGTCCCGGTGTGTCCCACAGGAGCCCCACTTGAGTTCCCAGCCAGGGTCCCCCATTCCCACCAACACCCCAAGCACCAACCACCGCTGAAACTACCACCACCGCGGCACAGCCTGAAGCACGGGGACACGCCGCGATCCCGCCTGCCATCGGCACCTTCCGCAGGGAAGGGCTGCAACTGCCTGCGCTGGAAGCTGGTTCCCGTGGGAGCAGGCGGCCGCGGGCTGTGCGTTCCCTCCCACCGCCCTTGGCAGCGCCGCAGCGGGAGGCACGGCTGGCGCGGAGGCCCCGCGTGTCCCGCTGAGGTGGAGCGCGAGCGGGCGGGAGCCGTGCGCAGCGAATGCACCCGGAGCAGCCCCACCAGCAGCTGTTTACACTGCGCAACGCACGGCGGGGCCCAGCAAACGGAGCCTCCCCCACAGCACGAAGGGGCAAACTCTTCCCCGGAGACCTCCCGGTTCAAGCCATTCTCTCTCGTGTCCCAGCCGTTGGTCCCCAGCCGGGGCAGGCTGCAGCGTGGCGGGCAGCCAGCAGGACGGGCAGTCAGCGGCCCGGGGGCCAGCAGCCCCTTTTGTCTCGCGTCCGCGCAGCAACAGAAAAGTCCGCTCACCTCAGGTCAAGGTGCGAGCGGGCGCTGGGGACTGGGGGAGACCGACTGCCCCTTCCTGGGCGCTGCGTACACCTCGCTGCGACACAGCCGGGGCAGCCGCCTGCCTTCACGCGGGGTAGTAACATTAAACCTCGCTCTGCCTTTTAAACGGCTTCCTTAAACAGGAACCGTATGTTCTATTTATACAGAAAAGGCTGTAAACAAGGAAGTCTTAAAAAAAAGGCCCCCGCACAGTCCATTCCGCAAGGGTCACCCCGCCTCGGTGCATCGCCCGGGCATCCATCATCCCGCTGTGTCCCAACCCCACGGGAACAGCCTGCACGCCCTGGGGCACACAGGACCCACTCCCCAACAGCCTGCGGGTGGGTTGGGACGTTGGGGGCACGAGGCAGCCCCTGCTGAAGGCCAGCACACTGCACTGGCTGCTCAGGGTGGTAATCTGACAGCTCCCTAAGAAACCTTCATGGGGGCTGCTGCAGCCCCGCGGGGTACCCGGGTGGTTCTTTCCCTGAATCCCCCCGCTTGCTGCAGACCCCAACCCAGGATGCAGACAGGCGGGTGCTGCCCCTTCTCCGGAGCCGAGTCCCAGCTGCGCAGCGGGGCTGCGCACCCACGGCTGGCATGCGGGAGCATCCCTGCACTTTGCTGGGGGTTTCCTCACTCCCAGTTTTAAGAGCTGGATGATTTTCCCAGCACTGCCTGGTTTCTGGGACCTCTTGCAAGAGCGTCCATGTGCACATGGAGTTTGTGCCATTATTTGGAGAAAAAGGGACCTTTGACAATGAACCTTGGCCAGCTTTTAAGCTGTCCTTTGATTGCTGCCAGAGGACTTGTCTGGGAGGAAAACACGCTGTGTTGATAAGCGTGCTGCTGTGCTGCACGCCTCTCGCACACTGCTGGAAGGCATGTCGCCGTCACAGGAGGGAAACCATGTCGCCCTCCTCTTCCTCCTCTTCCCTGGCTTGGCACAACGCATTGAACACATTCCGCAGCACGGGGAGCCAAGGCAGAGCGGGGCTGGCAGAGCTGGCCGTGGCTGACGGCAGCCAGGCCCCGGGTGCTGGCACTGCTGGGGTGTCCCGTGTCGGTCACGGGGACACGACCATGCGAAACACTTGTAAGGCACACGAATGCCCACTGATGGGATCTCATCCAAATGGCAAGAACTGAGAAAATACCTTCAAGAACGGGGGGCAGCACCTGCGAGGAGGGAGGGAGGTGATGACAGCCCCACGCGGGTCCGTGGGCTGCGCATCCCAGGGTCCTTCAGACACCATCACCCCTGAAACCCTGCTGGGACCCCCAGCGCGGGGCTCCCCCCAACACCTCTCCCAAGCCAACAACAGCTGTGTTTTCATCTTGTTCCACTAAATGATTCGGAAAATCTTGGCTTTTTAACGCTTTGGTGATCCTGGCATCAGCGCCCTTCCTCCCTGGGGGCTGCTCCCACCACCATCCCTCTGGGCTGGCTCCCGGTGCCCCGGCTGTGGACACGGCCCCCGCAGGAGGGCAGCCGAGGAACCGAGGGCTGCTGGATCCACGTGAGAGCCCGGTTGCCCAACGCCAGCCCGGTTCCCCGACGCTGTCGCGTCCCGCTCCCACGCTCTGCTCATCTCGGCGGGGGAAATCTTGTCCGGGCTGTTCTCTCTGGCACGGAGGCGCTAATTGCAGAGCTCATCAGGGCAGCGCCGGGCGTTGGGCACCTTCCATCCCCCAAGCCCGCCCGCAGCCCAGAGCATTCCCTCCGCCGAACCCCCGCAGCCCCCAAACGGCACCGGCCCTTCCCGGGGAACATCCCCCGCCCCGGAGCCGGGGGATTCCGGGGGGGCCCAGCCATCGCCGCCCCAGAACCTGCCGCTGCAGGCAAACACCGCCTCCGCCCGCCGGAGCCGGAGCCCCGGCCCAGGGACACGCTCCTCGGTCCCTGGCGCAGGTGGCGGTGCCGGTGCCGGCCCGGGGCCGGGCTCTGCCCGCGGGGGTGGCGGGGTTCTCGGGCACCCCCGCCCGCTCCCCTCGCTGCCCGGGTCGGTGCGGCTGGAGGCGGTGGGGGGAAGTGGGGGGGAGCCACCGCCGGGCCGCGCCCCCGCCTTCGGACCCCCCCGGAGCCCTCCCGGTCACAGCGGCCACCGCTGCCGCCGCCGGGCCCTCCGGACCGGCACCGCCCGCCCCGACGGCACCGACCCCGCGGGGAGCGAGGGGGCTGCCCCCGCCCGCTCCCGTGCGCACCCCCGGCCCCGATCCCACTCCCGGTGCGGCCGGTGCTTACCGTGGCGGCGCCGCGCGCGGCGGCCAGCGCCGGGAGCAGCAGCGCCGGGAGCAGCAGCGCCCGCATGGCGAGAGCGGCGCCGAGCGCCCGCACCGAGCGCCCGCTCCGCCCGGCCCGGCCCGGCGGCGGGGAGGAGCCGCCCGCCCCCCCGGCCCGCCCCGCCCCGGCCCGGCCCGCCGGCGGCACCGGCCCCACAATCGGCGCCGCCATCCCGCCCCGGGGCCGTCCGGGCTTTCCCTGCACCGGGGATGGCTGCTTGGCCCGGAGGGGGCTGCCCGGTGCCGGGGCTGCACCGCTCCCTCCCCGAGCTGCCCGGTGCCCCTTTCCCGCATTCCTGGTTCCCCCTTTCCCGGTCTGCCCGATCCCCTGTTCTATCGATACCGGTGCCTGGTTTCCCCCTCCTTGGCCTGCCCGGTGCCCCTTTCCCGGTGTGCCCGACCCCCTCTTCTATCGAGACCGGTGCCCCGGGCGGGCCCACCCTCCCCGGAGCTGCCCGGTTTCCCCCTCCTCGGGGCTGCCCGGTGCCGGTGCTGCACCCCTCTCTCCCCGGTCTCCCCGGTGCCCCTTTCCCGGTCTGTCCGATCCCCTGCTCTATCGAGACCGGTGCCCCGTTTCTCCCACCCCGGGACTTCCCGGTTTCGCCCTTCCCGGCCTGCCCGGTGCCCCTTTCCCGGTGTGCCCGACCCCCTCCTCTATCGACATCGGTGCCCTGGGCGGGCCCATCCTCTCCCTTCCCGGAGCTGCCCGGTTTCCCTCACCCCGGGGCTGCCCGGTACCGGTGCCAGCGCTCCGGGCTCGGGCGAAGGGTGCCCCCTAGCGCCCCGCCGGTTCCGGTGCACCGAGGGGAACGGGGCGCGGCCACGCCCCCCCGGCCGGTGCCTGCCGGTCCCGCGGGCACCGGTCCCGGTGCCCGCGGGACCGGCAGGCACCGGCCGGGGGGGCGTGGCCGCGCCGGAGGGGGAGTGGCCGGCGTGTGGGCGTGGCCGGAGGACTACGCTTCCCGTCGTGCCCCGCGGGAGGGCGGCTCGGCCCGGCCCGAGCGCGGCGGCGGCTCCGGCTGTCAGCAGCTCCAGTGAGGGGCCATGGGGCAGCGCGGCCGCCGGGGCCCTTGAGACCTCACCGGCCCCGGCGCCGCCATGGAGCTGGAGCCGCCCGCGGAGCTCCCGGAGACCCGCACCGCCTCTAAGGGACCGCCCCGCAACGGTGAGCGAAAGCGCGGCGGGGAGGGGGGTCGGCCCGGCCGCCCCTCAGGGCCGGTGTGTGTGTGGGGGCTGCGTGGTGTGGGCCTTGCCGGGCCGGAACGCGGTACCGGCAGCTCTGCCGCCGCTCCGCCGGGTGCGGGGCTGCGGGGACGCAACTTTCCGCGGCCGCGGGGCACAACAAAGGGCCGCGGCGGGCAGCGCGTGCTGCCCGCGGAGAGCCGTACCCCCCCCCCCCCCCCCCCCCCGCACTGTCAGGGTCCCGGCGGGACCGGCCGCTCCGCGGAGGGCGGGGGGGCGGTTCTCCGCTCCTAACGCATGTCCTTCCGAAATCCAGGCGTTCCCTGCTCTGTCCGTAAAAAAAAAAAAAAAAAAAAAGTATCTCTTTTTCCATCTAAATCTTGTGTATTTTGAGTTCTGGAAGCCGCTGCGGGGCAGCCCCCCCCCCACTTCGCCCCTGTTTCCCCCCTCGGTGCGGCCCGGTGCCACCCTCCCGCTCCCCGCCGGCACCGGGCGCTCGTTTGATCCGAGCGTGGGTTTGATCCGCGGCTGCCGGTGGGTTTATGGGCACCATTTGGGACCTTTTACACTTCCATATGCAGATTCCGCATCTGCACTTGAATGTCCCTGCCAATTTTTATGGTTTACAATTGCATTTTACCATCTGAAGGTACCCTGTTCTACAAAGGGTTGGCTCGGACAAAAGAGGCTTCTTATCAGCAGCATCCCTGGCGCTTGCTGGGTACGAGCCCCACCGAAACATCCACGGTGCTGGCAGTTACAGAAATGGGTATTTCTGAAATCACCCGGAAATGTAATTTCGAATTGTGTCCCTTTGTGAGGCTGCTGGAAACACTTTATTATTATCTCTTAATTAGATGTCCGGTTGAATGAAAGACACTTTTCATCTTTAATAATTTCTTAACTTTCTGACTTCGTTTGGGCAGCGTCTGTTCCTTTGGTGTCCTTAATAATGCAACAATATTAATACTTTGTCTGCATTTACTATTTTTCCCACAGAAATGTGGCATTTGGGGTGAATCTCTTTTGATTCATCATCTTAGTTTTAAGAATTATTTGTGTGTCTTGCACAGCTCTTTCATGTGGTAGATATTGTACCTGTGGCTGCAGTTAGTCTTTTGAATGGGTGATGTAACAACCTTTTACTACTTTGCCTTAAAAAATGTGAAATACTGGCATGGTGTTGAGACACTGCTTGACCTTCGGTCTTTCTAAAGCCTACAACAGCCAGGGGAGGAGCAGAAAAGATTGGCTTCTTACTTTGTTGGCTTATAAAATATCTGCAAATGGTAATGAAAAAGGAAGAGTCTTAACATTTCCTGGTTTTAAGGAAGATTCATAGCACACTTGATGGTACAGCACCTTCTCTCTTTATGGAAACAGTTAAAATTGTACGGCATGTATATAGATACACAGGAGATAGCTATAGATAGATACATCTATAAAAGTAGGATTATATTCTTGGTGGCTATGTTAAAATCATTAATGAACTTAAGCTCTGCACGTGGCTTCTGTGTTAACCCTGAGTAAACTGACACAAGTTTATTGGCGTCTTCAGCGAAAGAAGCCTCAGAGTAACTTTGAAATGCAGCTATGTGATTTCATTTCAGCAGTTATGGTGAATTACAGCCTCATTATTTGAGGGGACATTTGACATTCTTAGAATATAAGATGATGGTTTTCCCTTACCAACTTGAGTACTTCCCCTTCCGTTTAAGAAACATACTTTGTCATTGAGCCAATCAATGGCAATGAGTAAAGTGAATTATTTAAAAAAAAATCATTTAATTAGGGCATTCATTTTTCCTGCACCACTAGCAATTATTTTTCAATGGGGTCCTATTTAAGACCAGTTTGCCTATAGCTTCAGTTGGCATGTTTTTCCTTTGTGAATGAAACATGATGGCTTTTAAAGCATAAAATAATTACAATGGTGTAAGTAAAATGGTAAAGCGGGTTATCTAGAATTAAGGTACTTTGGAACTTGTGTGGATGTGGTCTTGGAAGACAGATTTAAGTATCAGGAAACTACTTGAGTTTTGTGTTCCCTTAAAATTATAGGAGTTTCAGATAGGCAGATCGCTAATCTGGATGAATTTCGTACCAGAGAGAAGAGGAAGGTTGTAAGAGCATGGAGAATGTAAGGTTTTCAAAGAAAAATGCCACTGCTTGTGTCCCTTCCCTTTTCCACAGCGCTCTCAAACTTTACTGGCACACAGTGACATTGTTAGTGGTTCTTTATGCTTGATTGCTTTGCATCTGATGAGATAAACCTTTGCTTAACAAAGACTATTTCATTGATATAGTTAGGTCTTAGCTTGCTTGCTATAAACATTTCTTTGAAGATTTAGGAAGAAAAACAAATTGAGTTGCTAAATGGTAATGCTGCTAAAGTCAAACATCTGAATAAACAGTGTTATTTTGACTCAGTATTGGCCTGTTGAATGTGGCTGGCTTTCGCTTTTGTAAATAATAATAGACTATAATAAATAATAGAGTTCTGAGCTTGCGCCTATGTTGGGAAATAAAAGACTTGTAACGTAGGAAGAACTTAATTCCTTTGTTATGATTTGATGGTAAGATGGAAAAATACCTCTTGGTGTAAAGTTGGAATTTGGTATTGATGGCTTCTGTAGATCATTAATCAGGAAAATGGGTTTATGCATGCCTTTTTGTACTAAAAACAGGACTGGCAATTTATGTTCAGCAGACGCAGTGTGTGATGTGACACTGAAACAACAGGATTTTTTTCCCTGCTTTGCTATAAAACAGTATAAAGATAACATATTATAGAAAATGAGGGGATTTTTCCTTATAGGAGACTATTTCTTGATTGTTGGGAAGCAATAGTCATCTTTCTGCCCTGTCTCTGGAAAGTCATTTGTGATATCTTTTTTTTTTTGGTGGGGGGAATGTGCAAGTGGTTTATTAAATTACTGTTCAACTCTTAGATGGGTGGTAGCTTTGAACAAATGCATTTACACTAGCGTTCTCTGAGAAAGAGAGCACAGTTTATCCTGTTGATAAACTGCCTATTTAAATAAGGCCTTCAGCAGTGTAATCTGGTAATTCTAATTAAGTCATTTACATAAAGAATTGGCCCAAGGTTTCATCAGCTGGTTGCTGGTGAGCTGAAATGCATTCTTTCCCTCCAGCTGTATTAAACTAGCCTTTTGATCCTTTCCTTTTCTTAGCTTTAAGCCGGAGTGGTTATCACTTTGCAGACTGAATTGAGAGGGAAGTTGGGGGACAAGAGGACCCTTCCAGGTTTAGTTTTAGTCTTAATTATTGCAGTTCTAATTACCCAATTAGAAGACTCCCAGATTTTGTGCTGATAAAAATGATTCTGTACACATTTTGTTAGAAAGAGGAAATACACCACCGATAGGCTAGCTTCAGTGAAGTTCTTTATTGGTAAATGATTGCCAATAACTTATCTTGAGATTGCCAATAACTTATCTTGAAAGCAGTTTATGTCTGGAGTATCTTAATTCTACTCCAGCCCTTCGATAAGGAGGTTTCATGTACAAAGGGTGGACCCCGTGTCCTTCAGAGAGCACAAGTTACGTGTCTACCTTCTGTTGCCCAATCTTCACAGTTATAGGCTTATATAGGTGGTGAAACTTAAACTTAGAGAAATGTCTGGTCAGTGTGAAGGATTGATTTTTTTTAATTATTATTTTAAAGCTCTTTTTCCCTTTGTGGATATATATCCAGAAAAAAATGATAGAGATTTCCCTAAGGCATTAATGCCAGGGTGACTAGAAACTGCTGCGATGGAAATGTAATCTGGAATTGTGAAGCCCTTGGGACTGAATCTCAAAACTCTCTTGCCATGTAAAACCCCATCAGCTATTCCAGCAGGAGGCAGGGATTGCAGTGGTGGTATATGTTTCTAAGGGTGCGTGTTGTGCTCAGGTCAGTGCGGTGCATTCTCTGTACTGCTGACGAGCCAGGTAGCGGGTACACTCTTTCTGAAATGGTAAATCAGTGCAGTGCTCCTATAAACGTCAGGGTTTATTCTACGTATCTGATGCTGACTCTGGCACTGCTGAGAAGCACAGGGTTTATCTGCGGGAGTTGTTTTGGAGCCCTCAGATTCTGAAGCCAAGTGATTAAATGATGGCTGTCGCAGTTGTAGTAAAAAAACTTGAAAAGAACTTCTGGTCTCTGAAAGTTCTGCCAAACAGCAACTTGTCCTCCAAAAATCTCTTCATTCACTCACAGCTGTAATGGCTTTTTTATGTTGTTTGGTGATACTTAAAAAAAAAAAAAAATTACTCTGAAGTATATTGTAACTTTGATGTCTTATGTATGTTTTTGCCAGGAGACTGCATCCTGTGCCTGTTCTATCAGTAGCTGTAAGGAAATGCCCTTCCTGTGGATCACAAGCAGTGATTGTTCTTACCTGCAAATATCCTAATGCAGTTTGGCATTCTTGGTTACTGGGGCTTTGGTTTAAGGTGGGTAACAGCTCAGCTTATTTTGCAGTGGAATGTAAGCTCAGGGCTTGATTTAAGGTAGGCTTTTTCCAGAGTTAGGTCTGGGTGTCAGTTCAGCAGCAGCTGGTGTCACTTTGTTTAGCCCTTGTTGACTGAGTGCTTTGGGTACTAAAAGAATTTGGCTTTAGTCATCTTTGAGTATGACTATCCCTTATTTGTGGGAGTATCCCCCGTTTGTTGAGGTAGTGTAATAGCTTGCTCTTACCAATTTGCAGCAGTGAGCTAACGGTGTAGTTAGTGCCTCCCGCTTTGCTTTTTGGCTTGGTGAAGCTTTTCCTTGCCCACTTGTATTTTCCTGCTTACCTGATATGTGCTGTATGGGTCTGTCACCTTAACACTTGAGCTGACCTTTAGTATTTTGCTTTGATTTACATAGTGCCTCTGCTCAGTGAACTGTCCCTATCACAGGATGATATCCATAAAAATGACACTTCCTAGTCTTGAAAAAAGTCCGCAGGCCCATTGGAGACATGTGAAAAGGACACCCAGCAGGAAGAGAGGCCCATGCCTTGAAATATTCATCAATCATTTTCCTGGCACCAGGAAACCAATCAACTCTTCTAAGGGGCAGGGCGTAATCAATCACACAATGTGGGAAACAGGGATCGCTGGCCCTACCAAAAATGTCCCTTCATGTTGACAGAGTAAAAGTGTTGTGTTTGTGCTTATTCACAAGTAGTAACTTACACCCTTGGTATAAAGGACTTTGTCTTTTGTAAAAGACAATTGCTGAAGAAAAAGGTTTAATGTTGTATACGCCATCTAAGCTTGAACTAAAGACTCTGTTTCTAGTGCTGAAGTTGAGCTGTGTTTTGCATTGAGATTTTTTTTCTTTACCTTTCTGTATATGATAGGTGAAGGTTTTTCCTTCTGTTCCCAGACCTCCGTGTTCTGTAGGTGGCGAGTACAGCAGCATGCTTAAAATTTTAAAAGCAGTTTAAAATTTTGCACTTTCTTCATGAAACAACTTAAGTTTGAAACAGCCTTTATTGCAAACTGATATTGGGGAAGAAATGCACCTCTGGATGCTTGTCCTCTTTTTTTCTATGTTTTAGTTTCATTAAAAAAAAAATACGTAGGTTGCCCAATAATGACTGAACAGTAGTTGTCAAATCTGTAGGGTATTTCATTGTAGCAAGTGGATATGGGTTATTTTAATTCTTATTTTTCTATTAAGGTGCTATAAATTGGAACGAGTTGTTTATAACCTTGTTCTTTCTATGGAAACCTCTGCAATAGCTGTTACATAAGAAATGCCATAATATTTATGGAAAAATAATTGGCAAGTAGATCACTAGAATTCCTCCATCAGGAAAACATTTCTTGTGTGCCTTGTGGGAAGTAAGCGGCATTGAGCGGATGGCCCCAAGGAGCTGTGGCTCAGTGCTGCTGTGCTGGGTGGCCATGTCAGGGCCAGTGGTAGCCACACTGGTGGATCTGGTGCTGCTCGCGCTTGAGTGCGTGGTTACTGGGGGGCTGCCACAGACTTGGCTGTGTGGTTGAAGGGCTATGCCTGTTCTCCTTTTCTATTTCAATAGCTACAGAAACTTGAAACAAACATTGTAACTTTAAAAAGTCTAGCACTCTACTCCTTTACAAATAAACTCAGAAAGTGGCAGTTTTCCCTCGTGGTGGGAGGCCAGAAGGCTCTGTGTCGAGATCCCTTTTTGCACCCCCTCCATCATGGGGCTTTGCCTCTGGCTGGGAGAGCCAGGCAGCTGCTGGGGCACGGCTGGAGGGGACAGGGGCTCTGTGGGGTCCTGGTGCCCGGGGATGGCCCAGTGGGACCCCCTGCATGGCTTTGTCCACAGGCAGCCGCCTTCAACAGGCACTGCCATGGGGCTGGGGCAGGGCCGGCTGCCTCGGTGCTGACTTCGTGGAAAAGACGAGTCAGGACTTCAGTGACTTGTGTCAAACATGAAGTGCATTTTCCTGGCATACAGCCGTCTGCTGCAAAACCCCTTTGGAACAACAGTTACTGTTCCAGTGCATCCTATTTCTCACTGTTTGGGTAGAGCCTTGATTATTAGGAATCTTGAAACTTTTTCTTATAAAAGTTGTCCTATTTGTCAGCAAGGAGGATAATACCCTGCAGGTCATAAAATGATAAACTGCTAAAGGGTAAGCCATCATGTATATACCTTTTCCCTATATCTAGGAAGTTTGTATCCATACCTTAAAAAAGGAGGGTTTGCATGAACCAAATTTAGGTGAAGTCCTGGAGCGGAGCAGACTCATGTGCTGGAAGCTCCTGCTGTAGGTGCACCCAGGTTTGCCTTCTGCAGCTTGGCCCTCTCCAGTGCCGGGCAGTGCTCGAGCTGTGCTCGTCTTACTCAGTCTGCTAAGGATCAGATCACACTGGAATTACTTTCTCTTTGGTTGAGTAAGATGTTTTCAACCCTGGCCAGGGTTTGTGGTTGGGGTGGGGGGCTCAAATGACAAGCCTTACCCCACACCGCTGGCCAAGCAGAACCCAGCCATCTGTGGAACCTGGCAGGGAGGAACAGCAGGGATGCCCAGGTCAGGGTGTTCACAGGCTGATGTTTAGAGTGATGAATTTCTAATTAACATAGGAGGTGAGAACTCAAGGGTCTCTGGTTTGTAAGTATGAAGATGTCAAGTATTGCTGAGACAGTGCCAGAGAACTGATACCAGAGCAGATGAGGGCTGTGGTGGACTCTGCCCTCCAGACCTGGCAGCAGGAGCCTCTGTCCTGCTCGCTGTGCCAGCGCCAGGGGAGTGGAATGGGCCAGGAGGGGCAGGTCACTGCTGGGAGCTGTCAGAGCTGCTGGGCGCTTATCTGCCGCTTTGTTTCATGAATTTATTTTTAATACTTCTTTATTAATTCAGTGGAGATGTCTGAACAGAAACGGTGCCAGTTGTCTGCAGTGACTTGTTCTGTTCCTTGTTTAAAGCTGGGAATACTGTCAAGAAACAAAAATATGACTATAAATTCTTGAGGGTGTATGTATAGCAGTGAATTGCTGTGCCTGTGTCTTGTCCTGCTGTGGCTGACTGGTCTGAAGCCTCAAGGACAGACCCATGGGTCATGTCCCATCGGCACCATGGCCTTGCTGAGAGGGAGCAGTCTAAGGGGATTGATGAGTAACACCTTCCTAAGGATGGCTGTGCTGTAGGGATGCTACGGCGTCCACCTGCAGAGCTGCAGGAATACAAGCCCTTGATGGGTCTTATCGCAGGGATTAAAAATTAAGCTAAAACTTTAAAAGCATGTTAATATTTGTTGTGGCTGTAATCAGCTGAAGTGCCCTGTCCCTGCGCTGAGAAGCGTGCAGACGAGCGTGCTACGGGTCAGGTAGCTGGAAGGGCTCACATGGATCCCCAGCAGATACAATGAAGTACTGAATCTCTTTCCTCACCTACGCATAAGACTAGCATCAGCCTGAATTGCCCCTCAAATGAAATGTTGCCTGACTCCTTGTAATTTAATTTGCTGCCCATTGAAATACTGACTTTCTGTAGTGCTCGTTTTGTGCTGTAGTGCATCGAGGCGTTTAGCGGAGAGCACAGGCAGCAGCTCCTCGGCTCCAGGGATGATTTGTTGTGAAGTGGCTCACCAATGGAGTGTGTACGCTCCAGCTTTGGGCCCCTGTGGGCTCGGGCTCGCTGTTGGGGGGCTGTGCTGGCCCCACGGGGCTCTGGGCGGTGGGGGGACCAGAGGACAGCTGGAGGGACAGTGCAGGCTGGTGGGGAGGGACAACAGGGGCAGTCTGCTCATGAGCAAGGTCTTCCTTGCCTGAAGTGGATGGTGAACAAGTTGTGTGCATGTATAGATGGGGAGATACTGATACACTGAATTATCTTCCGCTGTACTGGCAGCTGGAGATGTGAGCCAAGGAGCTAATTCCTTTAAGCTGCGTATTTGCTGCTGCATAAAAAAATTGCATGGTAAATCATCACTGCTGAATGTTTACCCTGGTTTTGAAAAAAAGCTATAAAATGCTGGTCTTTAAACATTTGTGTTTGCTTACCTAGTAGTAGATTACTCAGCTTCAGAAGGAAGAATATAAATAGATTTCCCTTAGCAATGTATGTAACAATCATTTTAGAATTATAAAACTCCTAATCGTATGTCTTAAAACCTGAAATTAAAAAAAAGCAAAATTGTACACTTTTTTATGGAAACCAGTAAAATATGAAGTCATGTATTATTTTTATAAAGTTAGATTAAACTAGAATTAAAACTTCAGGTTGTTCTTCAGAGCAACTGTGTATACTAAATTCACTCAAACAACTTTCCTCTTGAGAATGGGAGCTTTGTTTAAAAATGCAGGTATTTTTCCTGTATTTAAGGTAACTTCCTAGTAAAAGTGGAGGCAAATATCCACAAATATCCAAATATTAAGAGTGATGCTTCCCTTCAGAAGAGTATTTTACAGCCGTCAAAACAGTTTCTGATGTGCTTTTTAAGATGCTTAGATATGTTTCCACAATTAAAAGCTAATAAGAGACATGGCATCCTGCAAAATGAGATTATAGCAGTAGGCAGATGTGGCTGGAATAAGCCCCAAAGAGAAAGGGAAGTGTTTCTGGAATTGGGAACAGCCGGAGCTAATAGGGTTTGCAAACATGGTAGGCAGTAGGCAGAGAGGTAGGTGGGGAGAGAATCAAATTTCCCTTGGTTCTTGCCTGTATGTAATCCCTGTCCCTGGGAGGCCAAATGCTTAATGTGAGCTTTTCACTCCAACAAAACCCCAAGTCCTGGTGTTGGTAGGGCTGAAAGGAAGTGGTCAATGAGACTGGAAGGCTGTAGATCACTGAGGGAGCTGCTTGAATCAATACAGGAAGAAAAACACTTTTAACAGGACATAACTCTCATATTCCACAGCAGACATTACAGTCATGGCAAGCTGTGGCTGCGCTCTGCTCCAGGTGGCTGTAAAGCTGCCATGTGCCAGCCATTTTTGTAGCTGTTTCCCAGGACGAGCATAGGGTGTCCGCTGGTCCCACCGTGCGGAGCTCAGGTGAGCTGTGGTGTGTGGTGTTGTCTCAGATCTGGTCCAGAGCAGAGTGCCCGGTCCCTGGGCATCCCACAGGCACGGGGGCTCCGGGATGATCCCTCTGCCCCTGAAGGACATGTCACTTACTGCAGCATGAGCTACAAAACACTTTCAGGTGGCCTGTAGGAAATTAAGACCTTGCAAAAATGAAAGAGCAACAACCACAGCTATACCCATGCTGACAAATTAAATGTTGAGCTCATTCATTGATTTGGTCCTCTCATGTGATGTGCAGTGAGAGCTACAGCTCTGGTGATTGATTTATACAGTACAGAATATATCATATTTCTAAAACCTGTCATTTCCATGTGCTGAGCCATAAGACTTGTAGCATTAAATACGGAATGCCAAGAGTAGCTTTTATATGATAGTGAGCATACTTTCTGCAACCCAACCGTCTCATCTCTTTGTTGAGCGTTATAGGAATGGACTGCACCTAGGCAGACGTAAAGCTTTTTCCCTATAATGCTGTTCAATGTTGAATATACATTAGCGGTTGATTTGGATGATTCAGTCATTCTGTGTATGTGTGGTAACAATGAGGAAACTTGTTTCAATGTGTAGCGCTTACACCTATTTTTCACATTTTAGGATTGTGTCAAGATCCTCCCACAGAGCATGATGCATCCACTAGTAAGTACTAGTCAGTCTTCTCCTTTCCAGGCTAGTGCAGCGTGCAGCTGAAGTCCATTAGTGTTAGAAGCTGTAATATTATCTCCACTAATTAAAATTTGAAGATAAATGCTGTTAAATTCATTAACCTTGAGGTTAGGGAAAGAAGCTGTTTTCAGACTCAGTATATATCTGTGCTTCTCCAGGATCCCAGTTTGTCAGTGCCGTTCATGCACTAGCTGTTGAATTAAAAGGGCATGTTACCTGCTTTGTGACAAAAAGGTCTGTTGACAGTAGTGTTTCTAGCCTGATGCACTGGCTGGCATCTGGAACCACTCACCTCTGGGAACACTGGCTAATTTGCAACATGATTTCTGGCATATTCTGGATGTTATAATGTGCTATTATTTATCAATAGATGAGTGTTAATCTGGGTTGATGTCAACTCTTAAAAAATACCAGTGGCATCTCTACTCTTGTATAATACCAGTTAATTCTGATTTTTGAAATACATCATTCTAGTGGACTCGGTATGTGGATTTGGCTATAGCAATATGCCTTGTGTTGGACAATGCTTTATCAGTGATCAAAAAGTAAATAAAGAATTTCCACAGATTTACAGAATGATTATGCAATTGATCTTTCAAAATTGGAGTAGTCTGGGCTGCCGGGCAGGCAATAGTCTATACCACCAAAACGTACTCTGGGCACAGAAGATGCAAAATTGCCTGTCTAGGGACAAAGCCAGCGCGTGTGTGGAATAGGGTGTTGTGTGCTGGGAAGTGCTGGCTGTGGAGCAGACAGAGGTATTTGAGTAAGTGCCAGCTGCCAAACGCAGTAGCAAAAAGCACTAACATAGTCCTTTGGAAATTGAAAGTAGGTCTTTTATGTTTATTGCCTGTCTAGTACTGACAGTGCTGCATTGGAACGCTGATATTGTCCTGCTGCATAAAATCCTGATGCTGATCTCTTAAAATATTGGGAATTGGCCCAAAAGATGGAGGCAGCCTGATAGTCTTGGCTTCTTCAGCTTTATCAAAAAGATGGAGAGCAATTACACTGTTGAGTTACAGCTGCAGAGAGAATATCTTGGGTAGTAAGAGATTCCTAAAGAGAAGATATACCCAATATAAAGAAACTGCAAACTGAAGCTATGAATTCAAATTAAAAACAGAATTTCAACTGAATATAATTTTTATTATTGCTTATGACTTCATTTTGTAGGCTTTTTTGTCCTCAAGTCAGGACAGAGTGCCTTCTAAAAACAGATGAGCCTTGTGAATAAGGGAAATACTGTCTTCTGAAATCCTCATTTGCCTGTGATAATTGAATGTGAACGGGCAGTGCTGTACCAAGGAGCTGCCTTGTGCTTAAAAGCCCAGCTTCTCGGGAATTGTTTAGTTTCAGAACATGTAATTTTGAGTATGAATGAAACGCTTTGAAAGTGAAAGGGAATGTCACCCAAGGACTGTAAAACATTTCAGTATTGATCTGTGGGGAACGATTAACACCTATCTCAATTCACAGGCAAAGAAACTAGATGTTTTGGTAAGGCATGTTTTTAGGCTTGATTATTGTAGTTTCAGTCCCTGTTGAATGAATACTCAGCGCGCTTCATGGAGCTCTTCTCATGGCTTGTGCGAAGTGACTGAATATCACTTTCTGTTTAGGACATGCCTGGAGGCTTTCTTCAGCATAATTGTTTTTTCTAAAAAGCTTTGCTTCTTGCCTATGTATGGAGTTTTCCCTTTCTGTAGCCTAAAAGTCTAAAATGAGATGCAAAATTTCTATGACTCCCCTTTGGAGGAATGAGTTGGCTGCCGCAGTTGGCTGCGAGCCGCCCTAACGAACCTTGCTCTTCCCATGTGGTGGCTCAGGGCACTTCATCTGCACCATCCTGCGCTCTTTTTCAGAAAACCCAGGATTTCCAGGGCTTCTGAAAAATCTAGTCCATAACATATGTGGTAAAGCTGATACCACAGCAACACACATCTCCTTTCTACTTCGATTTTTCTGTCTCAGGAGGCATTTCAGGAATCCTATGACTTTTGATGGCATCAATAAATCAGATACCATGCCGACAGAATTTTACTGGAATGTAAACAGGCATTTGAAATAACAATGTCTGTATAGTGTTTATTGAGGAATACAGTGCAGGTATAGCTCTTTAAGTGTGTGGAACATTAAACTGCTGTGACTGTTTCCTTTCAGTTATGTTGGTAAGCAGGAGCTGTGATTGTTTTCCATGTTAATGAAAACAATTCAAAATCTTTATCATGAGGTGACCTTATTTCCCACTCCTCTTTCCAAACAGCGTGTGTTTTCAGTGCTGAGGTGAGACAAGAAGCCCTACCCGATGTAGGGGAAAGGGGAGGAATGTCTCTGGATAGTAAAATTTAGCTGATAAGGGATAATGAATCACCTTTAACTCAGCTCTGCTGAATAGAGCTGATCTGGGGAACTGTGGGCTGGCCAGCCTCATCTCAGGCCCTGGGAGGAGCATGGAGCAAATCTTCCTGAAAGATGTTTCCAGGCACTCGAAGGGGACAGGAAAGTGACTGGGAACATTCACCATGGGTTTACCAAGGGGAGATTCTGCCTGGCCAACCTCATTCCTTCTGTGATGAAGTGACTGGATCCCTGAACAAGGAGAGAGCAATTTTGTCATTAGCCTTAAGCAAGGCTTTTGATGCAGTCTCCCATATTGTCCTTGTAGCCCAACTGGGCTACAAGGCAAATGTGGGTGGAAAAACTAACCATGCTTTCTGGTTCAGAGGGTAGCAGTCAAGAGTTCAAAGACTAACCGGTGGCCAGTTATTCAGAGGTTGTCCTTGGGAGTCAATATTGGGGCCAATACTATTTAGCAATTTCATCAACCATCTGGATGATGGGATGCAGTACACTCATCAGACTTGCAGATGACACCAGATTGATACTTTGGAGGGCACAGCTGCTATTCAGAAGGACCTCAATAACCTGGAGGAAAGGGCTGATTGAAACTTCAAAGTTAAACAGAGACAAATGTCAAGCCCTGCATCTAGAATGTAATAACCCCATGCAGTGGTACGGGCTGGGCAGCAGCTCTGCAGAAAGGAGCTGGGGTCCTGGTGAACCTCCCAACTGTGAGTCAGTGGTGTGTGCTTGTGGTGATGACGGCTCATGGCATGCTGGCTGGTGCACAGCCAGCAGGTGGAGGGGGTGTTGGGGACACGGCAGAGTCACATCTGGAATGCTCTGTGCAACTCTCCCAGCAGAAGACAGGCTGAACTAAAGCGAGCCCACTGGAGGGCTGCTTAGAGGTTTGGGGGTGGAAGGCATGACAAATGTGGACTGGCTGAGGGAACTGCATTTGTTTAGCTTGGAGAAGAGGAGGCTAAGTGGGGATTAACCGACAGGCTTCCTCGTCTTTAAATGTGGCTATAGGAAAAAATGGAGCCAGGCTCTTCAAAGGTGCATGGCAAAAGGCCAATACAATGATCATGAGTTGCAACAAAGGAAAATCCTACTGGACATTTGGGGGGTGTGTGTGCATAAAACCTTAGTGGAAGTGATGCAGCACTGGAACAGGGGTCCAGAGTGGCCATGGAGTCTCCATCCTTGGAGACTTTCAAAGCTTGAGTGAACAGACCCTGACCAAGCTGATCCAGCCTCGAAACTAGGTCTGCTTCCAGTGCCAGGCTCAACTAGATGAGCTCTAGAGATGACTTCCAACCTGAATTATTCAATGATCATAGAAGTATAATTATACTGAAAGGTCTTAGGGATGGTGTTGCCACCTCCTACCTAGAAGTTCTGATGCCTCAGTTTCAGCTTTTGGAGGGAGAAGCCTATAATCATATGTTACAGTATCTATATTTTTTCAATGTCAGAACTCCTATTTTTAGTGTTCGTTATTTCAGAAAGTCTTTACTAAAATGTTACCAAACCTACTGAGATTTTACTATGCAAATGTCCTTCTGTTTGCAACCTCGCTTGCACCACTGTGTCTTTACCAAATGGATCCATGTGAGTGATTGATCCTCAGCAGGCTGGCAGCTGGTCAGAAGCAGTGGGAGAAGATGCAACTCGCTCACTCAGCCATGTTCTGCTTATTCCAATGCGAGTATCCGCATTTGTTCAAGGCACCGTGTTTTACCTACTGCACTCCTCCTGTATGTAAGATGACAACCTTTGGGGAGGGGGTACCAAAACTCACGCACCGGTACTTTCAAAGGCCAACGCTGTGTCCCAGGTTCAGGCTAAGTTCATTTCTAGGAGTAGCCCATATACCCCTTGGATTAGCATAAACAGGGACAAGGGCAGTCAAAGGTCAAGAGAAGTTCAGGATAGCATAACCTCTTTTTGCTAGTGTCCCCAAACGTTCCTAGTCCTGCAAAGTTCTCCAAGCTGTCCTTGCCATCGTGTTTACTATACAGTTGTAAAAGTCAAAGAACAAGGCCTGGCTTCATACAAGGGAAGTTAGGAATCGAGTGGCTGAGAATAGGTAGCATTGTTGCTTAAAACAGGAGAAATAATTGATTTATGTTATGGTGGCCAATTAGGCTGTAAAGTGAAAACCTCTTAAAGAAACCCTGTGGCTTCAAGGGAGCTTTTTGCTCTGATTTCTGCTCAGCAAACAGGGGTACCCCAATAAGGGTCATCAGCTCCGTGAGCTAAATTATTAATTCCTTTCATGCCACTCAGGGCTTGTAAACAGTATATAATACAAGAAAACAATTGGCACTGTTCACTTTCTGGGCAGAGGAGAGGTCAGAGGGTAAATAGTTGTATTGGCAGCAGCTGTTCTTCATAGCTGAGCAGACTTTTGTCCTTTTCATCTTTTAGAGCAAACCAGTTTCCAAAATCTTAGCTGGGCATTAATCCATATCTCTGCTCTCTTAGCTGAATTGTTTTTAGGAGCTTAATGTGTTGCATATAATTATGAAGATAACAAAGGGCTGGAGGGGAGGGTGAGGGGTTATGGATAAGAACAAAACCAGCATTGCCTTGTTTCATAAAAAGCTGTTTGAATTTTTTTTATATTAATTTACATGGATGAGAGAAATCTTAAAATCCACCCATTCAAGGCAAGTTGTAGGATAAGTACTTGCACTTTTATATACTTTATTTTAAAATCATGATTTCTGCAATGAATAGGTCATAAATACTCCTCTGCCGGCAGCACAAGAACAGAGGTGTTGGGGTGTTCCTACTCTTCTGACGCTGTAGCCCTGCTGAGTTCTGCGCTGGGCTGTGGGTCTTGGCCGGTCGCTGGGTTTACAGCGGCACTTGACAGGACACTGAGGCAACTGTAGTAACTTCAGACTTGAACAACCGGAGAGCTGTGACCGTGGTGTTAGCCTTGCTGAACATATTAGAAATAGTAATTAAAATATATATTTTCAAGCATGAACTGAAATTATCCTTTTCAAGTATAGCTAGGAAATACTGTTACACTTCTGTTCATGACTTTTAACATGGCAGTATAGTGAACAATCTAAAATTACGGGACTTGAAAGATTTGCAGTGGCTTTCTCTAAACGCTTACCACTCAGAAATTTCTTTGCAGAAGGCACGTGTGTTATTTGGTTGCTTTTTGAATGATACCTGATAAACTATTCCAGATGTCTGCAGGTGTAGCTTACTACCCGAAGCAACTGTTACTGGCACGGTGGCTTCTCAAGTGGTACGTGCTGCTGCTGGCCCTCCTCGCCTGCCCCTGGCCATCTGGTGGCTCTCGGGCAGCTGACCTCTTTCTGCCAGAGAGCAGCAGGTAACCTTTAAACGGCCATCTGCTAATCTCTTACTTCAACCTTTCTGAAAGCTGAGTTGTGCTCAATACTGAGATTTACACACAGGCTAAGTCTTACCACTCTCAGAGGAATAAAAGCAACTTTAATGCTCTACTTTTTGGGTTATTTTGGCTGTATGTGAAAACATACTTAGCTTTAAGCAGGGAAAAATACAAAACTCTTTCCAGGTATCTGATATTGCCATACTGCATATGAAGAATCGTTTTTACTTATAAAAATCTGTATGGTTTCTGACCTTCTAGCTCTTTCAGAGGGTTAGCAGCTCCCACAGTAGGGAGATTATAGTAATAAGGTGAGAAATCGGAAGATGGAAAAATCCAATTTTTTTTCCATAAGCAGACTAGAGACCTTTAAAATGTACTGCGGAGTGAGACTGTCAAAAATGCTGCAGTCGTAGGCAGCTTTCCGAACATTGGTGCAAGAACTGCAAGGAAGATCCAAGTGAGATTATAAATTAATGTTTAGATGTTCTAGGAAGCGTCGTGATAATTCAGTGGAGGATTGGACAGGAATAACCCAGGGCATTTCTTGAATAAATTTGCCATGGTGTGTGTCACTGTTTTTGACTGGATGGGTGTTTAGCACATGAAAGCTGCCAATTTTGCACAGCAACACGGAGGCTGCGAAGCAAAGGGCTGGCGAGGTGCAGGACAGCACCTAAGTGCGGTGCTCTCTCTGCTCTTCACATTCTATAAAAATGGTCTGCTGAAATGTTTACGTTTGTTTGGTTTGCCTAATGAGAGCAGAACTTTGCACTTTCCAGTGTAAACAGTTATCTTCAGGGAACTGCCTGCTGCCGAATAAACGGGAATTGTAAGAATGTGAAACGCGGGATTTGGACTGACAGCAAACCCCGGCTGTGGGATGAAGTTATGCTTCTGGGACTGTGTTCTGTGGTTAGGAATGTAAACTTGTAGTATGCATTTATTGGGCCTTAAAGCTAAAAGGGAATTATAAAACATATAATTATGTGGTCTCTACTAACATCAAAATGACAGAGGTAGAGACTGATTTGTTTGACTTGGGCATTTGTGGTGATGTGCTAGGAGTGATTGTGGCTTTCTGAGACAGAGATTGAGCTCCAAAGAATGTAACTTTGTTTTACCTAACCTTAGGTTAAAACTGCCCCTGTTACTGGAAGATGGGCCTTTCCTGGTTTGGGTCCCGGGAAGCTGGACCTGTCCCAACAGGCAGAGGGCATCTGGCATTTGGTTCAGGCCATGCTCTGACTTTGGGGTTTTTCACTGGCAAAACACAGGAAGGTAGTTCTGTTTCTTCTTTCGGCTGTTAGAAAATAAAGCTTTTGGAGTGTATGTATTTAAAGGCACTTGTTTCTAATGCTGCTTCAGATCAAATGCCAGCATTTTGCATACCTTTGGAAGGGGGTCTCTTCCTATTGGGAATCTTTTGAAGGTGCACTGAACACAGATGGGAGATTGTCCTTTCATCCCACAGCAATGCTCCACTTACAAGTTGGTACTGTATACAGATTAAAGCTGATATTCAAAGTTTCTTTGTGCTGGAAATTGTTCTGAATTGATATTCTCAAACCATCACAAGTTACAGACTACCAATATGACTGGTCGGAAAAGGAGATCTGCAGATAACGCGTATGAGAGAGAAATATCTTAAAAGAGAAAAGGACAACATTGTTAAAAATTAACTGCTTCTCAAAGAGGCTTCCTCAAGTGATCAAAGATACACATATTCAATTTAAATGTAAATGAAAGTTTTCAAAATTAAAGACTTCTTGGTAACATGCACATCACAACTTTCTCATTTTCACTTTCCCATTAGCTACAGATGTGGAGCAGATGAGTTCCTCTTCTCCTGTCCTTCCTATGAACTCCATGGGCAGTAAGTACCCCTTTTCTTGCCACATGTGTTGAGTGGAATTTCTCATTCTGAGATAATCCAGAGATATGAATTCATACTTCATGGTAGAGACTTTGAGCTATTTAAGAGCTAATGCTTATTCACGAAGGTGAGGATTCCCATACGATAACTGATCAGGTCTTTCTCACAAAAGTAGCGTAGATCAGGTCTGTACATCACTATTTACACCAGCAGAATGTTGGCTGTGCAAGATCTTTTTCTACCAGAGATATATCAGTGAAAGCTGTAGATGCCTGTCTGTTATAGTCATAAACACCTGAGGTGCTGGTAAATTAGGTTGACATAAAAGTATCTACCTTAAATGTATCAGTATTATACTTGGAAATCCATAGCCTGGGATTTCTTATGAAACAAAGCAGTTGGTGAAATCCTCTTCAATTTCACTGCAATTCTGGGCCTATAACTTTTTGAGACATTGAAAATCTGAGCTGCTGGACAAGTAAAATAATATGAATTCAGAATTCTTTCTTAATACTCCATCTAGTGGTATTTGCTGTGTCCAAAGACCAAATGCATTTTGTCGATTATAATCCACTAGATGGCAACAAGTCCTTGTCAGGCTTGCAGAAGTCACAGACTTGCAGAATTCAGAACAATTGCGCTCACAATAGAGGGATGAGCTCTGTGCAAATTTCTCATTTAAAGCAACTTTTCATGTCATTCTTTGGAAAGTCTCTGGATTTTTCCAATGTGGCAGACTATTAACTGTCAGTTTATTCTAAGAATAACGCTCAGATGTTGAGAACTGCTAAAAGCCTTCCAGACTCAGGACACTGTCCTTCCCACCCGTGTCATCCTGCTGATGGACTTAATGCTATTGGAGAACTTTGAAGCTTTGCCGAACTGTTGTTCCTCTACAGTGAGAAATATGGTTCCTGTTTATGAGAACAGTAGTGTGGAATGAATGTATGATAGGCTCAGAGTTGCAAACAGGCATAATTATTAGTGTGTTGATTAATAAGGCACACTTTTGTAGGCATCTAGGTAGGTTTTCAGGTAGTTATCACTTTTATATGGAAACAGATAATTTCACATGCATATGTAGAATAATTTAAGTTGTCATTTAGATACACGTGTAGTTCATGAAGACGTATTGGCTAATATTCTGTTGAATGTTCGTAGCCCGACATAGATCAGATTTCCTGTATTCAGGCCTCGTGCATTAAAAGGTATTCTTATATCGTAATGTATCTGCCAAATGCTAAAAGCAAGACTGCCTAATGTGAACTGAACGACCCTCTCTTTCTTTTAAATAATTGTACATTATTGCTAGTCGGAATTTGTCTCGCTGCAGCTTTCATGTCTGTTATTTTTCGCTAAACTGAAAAATGCTTGTCAAACTTCTGTTCCCTATGAAGATATTTATATAAACTTTTGATAAACTAAATAAACTGAGCTCCTTGAGTTCTTTTGATGTCTTCCTGTCTTTTGATCCAACCCTTCGGTGCTGGTGGGCAGGCTGAGCCGCAGCAGCAGGGTGCAGGTACGCTGGTGGGCTGCCGGGGTCCCCCCAGCTGGTGGCACGGCCACGGGATAGCCGGGCAGCGGTGTCCTCAGCGTGCTGCAGCCAGCTCAGCCCTCGCTGGCCAGCCAGAGCTGCCGGGGGCTGACAGACGAGCCCTGGAGATTCCTGCTGGGGCCCTCAGCCGTCCCCAGCTGCCCAACTGCTGCAGTGGCAGCACCGAACACGTGCCGGTGCTCAGCGTCATCCTGATGTGCTCAGTTTGGCCACTGTCCGGGGCAGGCGGTTCTGTGGGGTGGCCATCTCTGGCAGGGAGGGAACAGCTGCTGCCAGAAACATCTAAAACTTCCCAGGCATGGATTTTGAAAAATTCTGAACATGTCTGCTAACCTGCCTTCCCCTAGTAAGTTTTTTCCCTTGCTGTCTCATTACCAAATGTGATTAAAGGAAAAAAGCTTGAGCATTTTCACAACAGAATTAAAAAACTGAATTCTTAGGTTTATTTGTGCATCCAGAGCATTTGAGATCAGTGGCGTGTCTGCTTAAGCCTTCTGCTTGTTGTGCATTAGCAAACAAGGGGATGGCCCCTTTACTGGAGTTTCTCCTCTTTGTCTGAAATATCTTATTCGGAGCAATTGCAGTGAATTATTTTCACATTTCCTTGCAGTAAAGATGAACTTCTCTGTCAGGACTTCTGTATTCTGTATTTTCTTTTGTATTTTCATACAGGTGTATGGGGGAAAAACCAGTAGGCTGAAATGTCTGTTTAAAATAATACACAAATGCTTTCTTGTACGTCATGTAAGATGCCACTGGAAAAAATCCAAATTGTGCATGCTCATTTCTGAATGAGTTTTTCCAAATGTGCTGACAAATTTCAAATTGCAAAGGCAAAATATCAAACTGCATCAAAAATGAGTCATCTCTAGTTTTCCTAATGTTTAAACAATTTGGTGGGCGTGCTTTCAGGCTCTTCACTCTTCTATTACCGTAGTAAATTCTCTGTCTTAAACTGCAGCGTTACCAAGGGTCCCCGTGGAAATGCTGCTGTGGGCAAGTGAAGCCACTGACCAGGGCCTCAGAGCGGGGGAGAGGGGACATTTAAAGCCCCAGTTTTGCAGAGTTCAGTCCGTCTAGTTTGTAACACTGTTGTTGAACTCAGTGCAACTGTTTCTGTATAAAATGGAAGAAGTTTAAGTCTTTTAGCAGAGCAAGCAAACAGGGATTTATTTTAAATATTCACCTAATTGGAGTTTAAAGCCATTAGCAAGTTGTTCTGACTTGAACTGTGCAGCGAGCTTAGGGAGACACGGTGTGGTATCAGCACAGCATGTCTGAACAGGCTGCTTGAAAATAATCCCATAAGCAACCGGAGGAGGAAACAAGGCGGAAGAGAGATGGTTGGACTCTTTACTGCACAGTGAGTGGATGTGGTACCTCTGCTGGGCACCACAGCATCCCCTTTCCCTGTTGGGTCCTGCCCTGCCCTCTCCTCGCCCAGCACGGCCTTTGGGGAGCAGGGGACGCCTTGCAGCGGTCTCTTGCCTTCACTGCACTGTGGTCTCTGCATCCCGCTGTCCAGAGACAGTGGTGTGCCTGGGCACAGGTATGGCATGTAAATCATTAAAAAAAAAATAAATATTTGGAGGACAGCTCAAGAGGTTGTTCTGCCACTGTCACTAGACTTCCTCCTGCACAAAGCTTTTCTGACCTGAATCTTTTCCCCTGTACCTGAAGCTTGCCCTGCCCACCACCGCAGTGAGGAATGCTCTCTGCAGCAGCATCTTAAATTTTCTGCTTTGCACCCTCCCATTCCTATCGCTGTCAGTCCAGTCACACAACTTCAGTCCTTTGTCATCTCTCACCAATCACTCTATAGGACATGGTGTTGTTCCAGGGCTTGTCTCATGCAGGAGGAAGTTTCATTTCCTGTAACCAGGTGAAGTTCATATGTAGGCTTGCGCTTTACTGACAGTGAAAGTAGAAATTTACCAAAGAACCACAAAGAGTAAGCTGTCACCTATATTAAAATTGGGTTAGTTACTCAGCTATTCTGTCTCCTTTATCCCCTCTAAAAGTCCCCATGCAGCTCTTATGAGCACTGAAAGCATGATGGAACTCTTGTTTAACCTGGGTTAAGTAAGATCGCCATAAGGTACCTAAGAAGCGGAGGAGGGACCAAGGACCACATCGCACCCCAGAGTCCAACATGGTGTAAAGTCCTTAGGAGTATCTGTGCTGAGAACAAGGTGGCTGGGGAACAGAGGGTTTGAGAATCCGAGGGCAGAGTGCTAGAGGAAAGAGGTTATTGTTTTCATCCATTGTCCTCTGAAACGTGACCCCTTCCCAGGCCGGGAAGGTTCTTGTTCAGCGGCAATGGGCTATCTGGGCTGGGTTATGGTGGGTCCGTGCAGTCTCTGAGCTGGCTGGTCCGCAGTTTGCATTCATTGATCAGTGAGTTGATAGAAATGAAAACCCACCGACAGCAATGAATGTTGATTGCAGCCATTAGATGCTAAAGATGTTCAGCACTGGTCCTTTGGAGCATTTCGCTCGTTCTGCGCTTTCTTATGGAATAGCCAGGACTGCAGTCATCTTGACCTCAGGACGTGTAGCTCTTTTGGGGCTTCTTGAAATCTTGGTGACTTCTGCAAAGCACACTTTCACAGGGAGAGTAGTAGAAAAACATTCTTCAACTTAGAAACTACATTAATATGATATAAATTGCCTTTTTTGGTAAAGGTGATTTGTTTTGCTTGGTTACTCCACCTACATTACAGATTCTTGTCCTCTAGCTCAATGAGGGCTGTGCCTCATCCCAGCAGTATTCGCATTCCACCAGTGTGAGAGACGTCCTGCTTAAAAGCATTCATCATGCTCTCATTGAGTCTACTTCTTGGCTATCAAAAGAACTTCAAGGCCATCATGTTTTCTGAGGCACCCACTGCTGCTCCCAAGTGGTTTATCGCTTCGAGCATCTGTTTCAGATCGCAAACTTCTGCGTGGTTTGAGGTTTTTAGACCTTCTTTATGGTAGGAAGGCTCTGATGGTGTACGTAGCTGTCAGCTGAACCACCTTCTACTGGCATGTGTTTTGACAAAGGCCTGTTTTGGTATTTTAATGCCACTCAGTTGTATGATACAAGGTGCAAAGTGCACTTGAAGGGAACAGCCTTAACTTTCAAGAGCCTGTGCTTTCCCTTGGTCCTGAGACAGGTATCTATTTTATTAAGTGCTGTCCATCTGTGACCGTATACAGAAGTAAAATTATACACGTCACAAGATGTCTTCAAGAGCAGCCCAAGACAATATTCCCTGGCATGAGCTTTGAGCCTTTTCTTCTTATACGAGTTCTGCCGTCCCTGTGGGAGCCACACACCTGCCCGCACCCTGGTGAAGGCAGGGGCTGGGAGAGCCTGCAGCGCGCAGTCCCACGTCCCGTCACCCACTGGGACAGAAGGTGCCACACGGGTACAACCGAGGTGCCCCTGCCTTTGGCTTTCTTTTCCTTTGAAAGGAAGGACACGTTCTTGCTTGCCTGGTTGTGAAGCAACAGCGTGAGCTGCAGGAGCAGCTGGACCGTGCTGGGAGGGATCCGGTCCTCGGCCAGCGTTCCCGGTGAGCAGCTGCTGAAATCGAGCACAGGTTCCTGTGAGCACATGAACTGACATTCCAGAGCTTTTTCCAGCGAAGCTCAAGTTGCCAGCCCAAATGGAAAGGAGGTTTCCCTCCCGATCTGGCCTGTATTCTGCTATTTTGAACATATACCGTGCTCAGATTTGTTTCCAAGTATCCCATGTGGTGTGGATACGTTACTGCTTTTGTGCTGCCCGCACAAAATCTCCCATTACTCTCAGATACTTTGCAGAAATTCTGCTCTGGTATAAAGTTTTAATTCTTTTTTTTTTTAAAGAGAAAACAAACACTTCTTATACACCAATTCATTTCTGGAGAAAGTAGAAGAACTGGAAAAACTCAACCTCTGTAGCTCTTAATATAATCTGTAAATCATGACCTGTTAATAGCAACCATATGTGAAAAACTATGAAGGTTCAAGCTTTCCATTTAACAGAGGGTTTGTGATAAACCTCAAGGTACAGTCAACGGTCGATGGTTTTTTCTAGTTCTCAAACTCACCGACAGCGTTGAATGTTCACTGAAGCTATCCAAAGATGGCTGTATACATGCACTGTACATATTTTCCATGCATATGTTTTCCATAGAGTAGCAGTGGAAACACTGCTGAGGACTGCACATTCTTTATTGTAAAGTTTTAAACTGCAAGTATTTTAATTATGAAATGGAACCATGAAGACTAATGAATTGCAGAAGTGTAACCCTGCAGTTATGGATGCAAAGTTGACTTAGTGTTTCTTAAAACCTCTTTGAATGTATCTGAATTGCAGTTGTGAAAAAGCCTTTCTCCTGTGGATGTGCATATTCTAAATAGCTACGCTAAGGGTGCAGTTAATGTTTCAGACTTCTTCACTTTAAGGTTCACCTTAAAAAGAAAAAAAAAAGTGGGGGCGGGGGGCACCCGTAACTGTAAACCACGAAAAGTGGGAGCAGGGGGGATCTACTTCTTACTGGAGTACATAAGGTCTGTTTGTATTTCTGCAGCTCCTATCCCCTCTCTTCTTGCTCAAGGGTTTCTAAAGGCTTTCTCCGTGCCACTGCTGTAAAGCAGGCGGGTTCTCAGCAACTGCTCGGTTCAACTAAGGCGACCCTTCAATGTAGGAGCATCTTACTGGGCAGACCTGCCGGAGAGTGGCATGGGGACTGGTCATGATGCTTCTTCAGTCCCTCGATCCCAACTGCATTGTTGGCTGCAGTTGGGGTGATGCTCCCAGCCTGTCGCGTAGGGCAGGCAGCACAACATACGCTTCGCCCAATGGCTTCTTCCCTCTGCTCCCTGCTTGTCTGATGCTCGGGGCTGCTGAGATGGTGTGTCCCTATGTGCTGCGGGAAACTTGCGGGTTAAACCTTCCAGAGCTGCCTGTGCCAGCTGGAAGCATGAAAGGGTGTCACTGACCCACGCACGAGTTGTGGCCGTGGGCTCCCAGAGGGCTCAGCGCTGGACCGCTCTCCAGTGGGATCCCTGTTCCCTGGAGCGGGATGGAGCAGCCAGGCGTTCAGGGCTGGGGGTCACCCACCGCATGAGAAGCCCTTCAGAGCCTCATATCATTTTTAGTATAATCTAGAACATTATTGGAACAGTTTAACTGCAAGTTTTAAACTACATATGTAAATGTCTGCCTAAGAATGTTCTGGTTAGCATAAATGAATTGCATTATCTTTCCTCTGAAAAGCGGGAAAAGGGATTTATTCTCTTTAAATCTCTATATTGCATCTGCCTAATTATCTTCACTTTTTCCACCTGGCTTGCATAGTTTGAGAGAAGGGAATTATTTCCAACTTGTTTGTTAAAAATGGAATCTGCTGCTTTGTCTGAGAAAACTCTGCTGTGAGTGAAGTGGAGCCTACAGAGTTAGTGGGAATAACCTATCACTTTAAAATTCCGGAGACTTGCTTTTAATTCAGAGTATTTTCTCTTGTCGTAGGGACTGTTAAGTGTCTCTCTGAATATCCTGAGCTGATACATGTAACTTAACAGTAAGCGTATTGTCTAATAAAGTACTTGAAACAATCTACTATATTGACTAAGCTGTTTGAGAGACGAACTTCTCCCAGAATGCAGTTTGTAGCCTGCCCTTGCATGGGCTGATTTTAATGGCATCATTAAACATTAACTGATACTGAAAATCAAAAGAATTCTCTGAAAATTAGTCTCACCTTTTTCTTGCCATCTTTTTGGAGTAGGAGCTGGTGGAAAGAACAAAGAAAATTTGAATTAATAACAAGCAATGCTCAGCCTCGAGTGTTGAGCCTCACGAGTGTCCCAGTGTGAAGGGTGGCTACACATGGTAGGTATAATATAAATCAAGGAAACTAAGTTCAAGTCAAGCATGAAATTTTGGTTTTAACAAACCAAAACAGTGTGTTTATATTTAAAGTACATTGTGAGAGAGGCTCTTTCCACTACTTCCTCCTCCTCTTGTACCTCTGCTGACCTTCGACTTGCTAACTTTCATCTTCTCGTTTCACGATTTGAGAGCTTGAATTTCTTCTGAATGTTAAAAACAAACTCTACATGTTATTTCTATATCCTGGCTGCACACTCCTTCCCTCTTGCAAAGTTCAAAGCTCTCCATCAGCTAGGTTTTTGGACAGATTCCAAGATGATAAAATAATTCTCTGGAAACTGTAACTGGGCAGTATGTACAAGGCTCGGGGCAGACAAAGATGAAATCTTTAAAACCATTCCATTGTTGGAAGTTTTACCTTCAGAACTGCGTACAAAACCCATGTTCTCTTTTCACTCTCCAAGTCCTTTCTCTCTCTTGGGTGTGTGTGTGTATATCCATACATACGTATGGATATATCTATATAGTGTAAGGAAACTTGGAGAGGATTATCCTGTTACAGCAAGAGCCATCTGCAAGCTGCAGCAGTGAGTGCTACCAGCACGGCGATAGGGCTTCTCTTCCACATAGTCCTAGCACTTTCTCTTCTTATTGCTGCTCAAGTGATGCCTGTATCTTATCACAAAACAGGTCATGTCATTTTTCATCCATTTGCTTCCCTGTTTTGCTCACCTATTGAAGCGTCTTTGTGCTTACTGGAAACCGCGATAGTGGGCAGCAAAGCAGGGGCCGCGGTGTGAGCTGGGGAGCAGAGGGCAGTTAGACAATACTCAGTGTACTGAGAGGAGACTGTACTCAGTGACTCTTGCCTGAGCCTACTGTACAGCAGCTTTTATTCATTTTTTCACATTAGCATGGCAGAACTGGTAAGATGCTGTCAAGGCTGTATTTTGTGGCCTGCTTAGTTTGGTCCAACACACCCCAGAAGTTACTATCTGCACTGAATCTTCAACACGTACCTTCCTCTTGGACTTCTTTTGCTTAGGAAGCACTGAAACCAGCCCATAGTTGACAGCTGCCACCTCTGTTGTTATTGCTTAATTACTATTTCCCGTTGTGGAAAAAGCATTAAGTGGACCCAGCACCTTCCCTGGATGCTGAAGACAGTCAGCCACGGGACGTGGGTCTCTGAACGCCTGGCGCCGTTAGCTCCCTGCATGGAACGCCTTATACATTGGAATCCCTGTGCGGTTTATCAGTGCAATGATGTGAATCAGGGAGGCGGTGGATTGCTCAGGTAGAACTTTATCATGAAAATACTGCAGACTCAGAGCACATGGGGCTTTCTTATACTTACAATGGGGAGAATGGGTTTCTGTATGAAGAAAATGGTTTCCTCACAATATGCATACAAACCCGGAAAGAGAGAGGTTACCGTGAAAGTCTGAAGCATGGGGACAGGATTTAGTTAGGATTTAGTGGATGTTTCTGGTACTCTTGTGTATTTATGGTGCCTGAACAATTCTTACACCCCAATTCAATCGTTCTATTAGTTCCTCACAATAAGGCTTTCATTTATAGCAGGGCGGGAATCCTAATGGCACTGCCTTAAAGTGTCATGAAATACATTTAACGTCTGCATCTGGGAGGGAAGCAGGTACGCTCCCCCGCCACCCCTGTGCCGGAGCTGTGCTCTGCCGAGGGAGGTGGCTGGGACTGCGACAGTGCCTGCCTCCAACCATCCACGGAAATGCCACGTGCAAGCATGTTTACTCTGTCCTGTAACACGCTTTAATTGTACTACAAAAATGTGTTTTATTCGTAGATGTAAATGGCCAGCAGCGTAGGCATGCAAATACACCTTGACGAGACAACGGGGAGACGAGAGGATGTAATCACTGGCAGTATTTGTAGTTACTGCTGTTGTTTCACTGAAATGTGGGTGAGCAATGTCATGGCCAAACACTTCAGATACAGAAGTCTTCTACAATTAGGACTGGAGATTTTTTTTTTTAACTTTTTTTTTAACTGTCCAAAAGCTCCTTGGGCTACTACTTGACCAGTCTTGGGACTACATGAAATCAGGGCACCAAGTTACCATTTGGTCCATTTTCCCTTTTCGAGTGTAGTGCTGTGGTGGTGATCCTAAAGAAAATAAATGCAGAGCTCTTCTGGGACCTTAGAGAAATGCAGTTAATACCAGTTTCCACTGATTTATCAAGGACTTACCAAGTTATTTTGATCTCATATTGAGTTGACAAGCTTCCTTCTGGATGCAACATACCCTAGACTTTTGCAAGGTGTTTGACTTAATACTGTATGACAACTTAAACTGGTATGATACAAATTTGCTGTGGCAAATGTTAAAAGGATTAAAAAACAACAAACGGGTAGGTCTCGGTGCAGTTCTGAGGGGGAATTTGATGAACTTGGCGCAGTGACTGTCTGCCATGTCCTAAACCGCTGCTGTTACTGGCCTGGGAGAAACACAGTATCAGATGTTAGCAGGTTTGGGGTTTTTTAGACAGAAAAGTGACACAAATCTGGGTCTCTAGATAAATCAAGCATAAATGAGCGATTCAGTACAGCCAAATGCGAAATTACGTGTTTGGGAACGAGGAATATAGACCATGTGTGAACAGAAAGGGCTGCACTGTACGACGCGGTACTCGCTATGGCAGATAATTAACTGCATGTGTGTGCACAATCGGACTTTTACTACTGTGCAAACAATGAAATACTGAATAGCGACAGAGGCTGTTCCATCTGCATTTAGTTCTGAAAAGATGAGTGGAGAACAATGAAATAATCAGAAAGACTGTCGCCAGTAAGATAAAAGTTCCTTGAAGTAAACCAGTGCAGGTGAGGGAGTTTTGGGCTGCCTGTTAATAGCTTTACCTGCACAAATGAGCCTGTCAGAGCAGAGCGACACCGCCTTGGCCTTGGGAACGGGTCCGGTTTTTTAGGGGGAAACCAGAACCTTGAAGCTGGGTGTCAGCAGGGAAAAATGGTTTGACTTGATCTTCAGAAACTTGATGTGTGAACTTCTATTTGACAAGCATATAGAAGAATGGAAAGCTTTTTTTGAACCGCAGGGAGGTGATTCTGCAACAAACCAAATTATTTTATATTATATACTCCTTGTTCTTGGACAATATTGGACTAAGTCTCAGCAAGTGATTTTAGCAGAAAAATAAAACTATTTTGGGTTTGATTCTTTTTGCCAAACATGATAATATTTTAAAATAAGGCATTTATGAATGAGCTAGTCTGGATGTTCTTGCAATCTGACATCCCAGGTTGAGTAATCAGATGCCCTCTAATTTTTTAAGCACTTTACTGTCTTTCCAAGCCACTGAAATAGTGAAATAGTTGTATTTCTTGAACAAAACTTGTTTTACCTTTCTGGAATAAACACACAAAGCTCTCAGAACCAAACCCTCCGTCTCCTGTTACCTGCTAAGGGAAGTATTTGTCAAATTTGCTTGTAGCAAGAAGGCGGCTGGGGCTAGAAGACATTGCCATGGTCTGAAGCTTCCTTAGCAGGACTGATGGGACTGGATTAGGCTCCAGCTCCCTATCCTGTCCCTAAAGTTGGTTTTGAGTAAGGTGAAGGGATGGGACACAGTGTGCTGCAAGACCTGCTGCCTCTTCACCATATTCTCCACTGGACCAAGTACAGTTTCACCCTGGCAAACTGGAGAGGAGATAAGGAGCTTCAGGACTGGAACAGCTTTCCAGCACCCCGAGGGTGGCGTAAGGGATGTTCTTCTGAGTAGACCCAGCAGGGATGAGTTTTGGAGCAAGCTGCAGCTATGAGCTATTTGTACCTGCAGTGTACATGGAACAAAAATAATCTCAGCTCAGGATGTCTTATTAAATAGTGGATCTTCACCTCATTGCACATAACTTCAGAAACTGTCCTTGTTGGGGGGAAAAAACCCCTCACTAACTCTTATCTTTTAAGGTAACATTTGTTGCAGTGAACATTACTGTCTGTACTAGACTCATGGTAGAGAGGAATGGGAGGTGTCCTCCTGATGAATTCCTGCAGTTGTGCTGTGCCCTGACACATCTAATGCTGGGTAAGCAGCTTCTGTAGATATAAATAACACTGTCTCCCTTGGTCTATCAAACATGCTAATAATTCTTCATCACTGAAATACTGCATTGCTCTAGACCTAGGCACTTTACATTCATTATGGTGGTGAATTCAGGAGAAGTACTTCTTCAGAAGATACTCCTGTGCTGACTGCTCTTCTTGGCTGGCAACTCTTTCTCTCTGCGAAGATCAAAAAGATCTCCCATTAATCTGTGAATTGAGGCATAGTTCCTGTGCCTAGGTTTCGGAAAGGAGAGAGATGATCCTAACCACAGATGATTCTGAGATTGTTTTCTGCCTTTTAGCATTTTAGAAATTATTGGCACAGCCCTCAGTATGACAGCCGTCTTTGCAAAAATTAGTTATTCTGTTGCAGAGAATTGCCTTTTTGCTCTAAGACTCGAATTAGCTGGAGTTGGCCAGGCTTTTTCAGGGCAGGGAGGGCAGAAAACGCCTTCTGTTGTCATGCTAGCCTCAACAGTCAAACTCAGATTCCCATGTTATTGTTTCTCAATTGCATAATGTAGCTGGAGATGGCAATGGTAAAGAGAATCCTGTTTTTTTGGAACTGAGGTCTCCTTTGTTTTTGATGCGCCAGTGCATGCGCAAAGCCTGCGTTGCGTGGGCTCATCCTGAACGCAATGCCTGCCCTGGCAGGTGTGTTTCATGAGGAATCACTTTAGTTTGTCGATTTGAGATACTGAAGAAATGCCCAGAACCTGCATGTACAGTTGACAAACACAGGAAAATGTCTTGCAAAGTAATCAGGAGAGAAATTGGAGGTATTTGTTTTGTTTATATGTCTTGATCTTTAAAGACTGTACTCAAACATGATCCCTGCTACAGAAGGGAAGGTCCATTCCTGAGCGGGACATTTCACAGGAGGCTTCCTGTAGCTCCAGACCAGCGATCCTCTCTTTACCTGATGCAGCGTGCCCCTGTGCACACACCAATCATATGGAACAATTTAAAAATACAGATTTTTTTTTCATAAGTTAATCGGAACTTTTATATTTGGCTCACTTTGGCATATTAGCAATTCTAGCTGGATAAAGCTTAAGTTACCTGCTTGGGAAGCAGTGTGGATGGAGAGGGATCAAATGAAGGATTTGCTTTTCATAATCGTAATGTCTCCTCCTGATTCACTGATAACTGTCCCTTTGAAGATAATTAGGTTCTGTTTTTCAGCTTTATAATTCAACTGTTCTCATCTGATAGACTTCAAGATTTAGGGTTCTTCTCAAAAGAGACACCTCTAAAATCTCACTTTTTGGTTCAGTTTTGTCAGCGTCGCGCCTCCAGGTCAATCTTATGCTGCCATCTTGCGAGACTCCATTTCACAATACGCTTAGTACGATACAGATTTTACTCCCAGTAACTGAAGCAAAGAGAATGACGTGACAATGACGTTGTACTGAGCAGGTGAAGATCCATCCTGTCATCTCCCCCGTTCTCCTTCTCCCAGCCATTGTGACATTTATCACTTGCCAAGGTCTGGCTGAGCTGGAAACGCACTACTCTTTCAGGGAGAGGTATGGCTTCCTCCTGACCTGAATGGCTGCTGCACACACGCAAAGTGCCCGATCTCAGCTTTTGCCAGATGCTGGCATCCCTGTTCCCGGGGCTGGTTACTTGCGTTTACTTATGGCAGGTACCGGGATGCTCCATGTGTAACGCTCCCGGCTGTCTGGGAAAAACATTATTACATCCTACGCATGGGCTAACACACACGATGGGCAAATTCCCACTGCGTTTCGTTGCTGTTTGTTCACATTTTCACACCGAATTCATTTAGCCTTGTTTACAAATGATCTAAACCACAGCACACACACAGCGTTGACTTTGGAGACCCTCAGCCGTGTTTCTGTGATACTTTTCTTTGCGCTGCTGCTCAGCATCTCTGTAACTCTTCCTCAGGTGTTAAAATTTAAAATAAAGGTATCTTCAAAGACTCTTGTAGGACAACTAAGTATGATTTGGGGGGGAAAAAAAAAGCACGCTCTTATATCTGGTTACCAGGCAAATATTCTGTTGGAAGAAAGACTTCCTCCCCCTCTCTTATATATTTAATTTCTCTGCTTTTGTGTGCTTTTAAATATTGGATGGATGTGGATATGACCCCCAGGTGTGCAGGACTCAGCCATTCTTTTCTGAATTATACATTTAGCCTATTTAAATGCAGCCATCATGTGAAACAAGAAGGAGAAAATGTACTTGTGTTCATTTAGAAGAATGGTCTTTGGATAACGTCACCCAAATATTGCTGGGTTTTTATCTTGCCTATAAAATAAATTGGTCCCAGTGTGCTGAGAGATGCACATAAAAGTTTGAATATGAAAGTAGGATAAAATTCAGATGACTTGGTAGAACTGGCTTTAGAATTTTGAAAAAATTGGAACAGATTTACTAAGTACAGTTTATGAGGGAGTAACGTACTGGAGATTTTAATCTGCGAATCTCAATCTACTGGCACCTTCTTTTTGTGCCCATTTCTATCGCTGTTTGATGGCCTTACCTACCTTTTCTCCTGCGGCGTGATGAGAGCACAACTGCGCTAGATGTGTTTTGTACCACAGCTCTCAGCACGATACGCCACAGACACTGACGATGATGATAATTCTAAAATTTGGCTGGTGTACTGTTCTTTGAATTGCAGAATCTGCAGCCGCTTAGCTGTTTTTATAGTTTTCCTTTTACACCAAACTCATTAGAAAATATTTTCTAATATTTTAAGATACACTTTCTCTCCTTCCCTCTCCCAAAGACTTACAGCAACAGACTGGTGTGTTTGCGTGATCCGTGTTTCAGTAATTGCTTTCTAACCAGAACAATTAAAAGCTCTGAGAGGCGAGGAAATTTGTCATAAAATGTTCCAAGTGGAAACCTGCTTTTATGTGGTTTCAGAAGGACAACCCAGAAAGCAAAGGTGGATACGCTGCACTAGTGTCAGAATTCAGCTAGCAGAACCTTTATAGTCAAGAAGTAAACACCAGGGCTGAGGAGGAAGGGCTGGTTCTGCTCTCAGGCTGAGCACTCCAAAGCAGCTCTCCTCCGAGGGCACCCCAAAGCTCTCACACCATGCACACGAGATAGCCTCGCTCTACTCAAATATTTCGGTATGTTCTTCATCTCCAAAGTAGGCTGCAGAAATATTGCATCTATCCACCGGTTTCTGCACGAAAAAATGAATTAAATAGGGCAAACAAAGCTGAAGCTAAGCTATTATGTATTTCAGATTGTTTAGTATTTGGCATGTGGACCAAATGCTTTAGATTATAAGGCATAAGCCTTTCAGAACCTTAAGTTATTTTAAAATTAAATGGATGACAGGAACAGGTCTGCTGCATGGATTTGATTTTCTTTGTGTCTTAGCAGAAGTAGTAAGCAGTGTCTGTAAGTATCTAACAAAGCTATTTTCTGCTATTATAGAGAGGTTTACTATGAGAAACAGAACTGAGACAGTACCACATTTTCAATAAAACAAATTGAACAGATTCTCAGAAATCTAGGTCACAGTAACAGATGACCTATACATGGTCCTAGTTTTTGATGCAACTGTCTAATCTGCTCTGAGAGTACTAGCCAGACATCATTCCTAATTGACCTTGATATTCAGTGAACAGAAAGAAAGCTAAAGCCACATGATATTTAAATCTTTAGCAGAAAAAAATATATGGCAAACTTGAATGCGTTCTGTTTTGTAACTAGAGTCCATATTTGTCATGTGAACCTTGTCTGCAAATGTGCTGATTGCCTTAAAAATCTGATTTGAGACTCCACCTAAAGAAATAAATCTGAATACCAATAGCCATTCATAATATCCAGTACCAGAGGAGAGTTTTCGTGTCCCTGGAATAACTGTATTTTGTACTGCAGCTGCCCTGTCGGCTCCCCCAGACTCTCTGACGAAGGTACGGTGTTCCCTGGCTGGATGCGAGTCCCCTCCTTCCCTTGGACTAGCCAGTTCGCTGGAAGCACAAGCCCTGGTGGCACACAGATTTAGGGCGCTATAATTATGTAAATGGGAAGTGCTGACTCTCCAGGGCACAGCTCTAAATGTAAATATAATATGGGAGACTGGAAATTACAGTATGCATGGCTAAACCCTGACCACTGCAGTTTATAAAGCAGACTGATCCTTTTTGTTCATGGCATCCGCCTTGAAACGTAGGGTTATTTACAGAAGGCACTACGGACTCTCTACACGTGAGAAAAGGTGGATGTCTGCTTTACTGCTGAAATAAACATATGGGCTGCTAGTAAACCCCAAAGAAACTAAGTGGTAAAGCCTTGAATGCTCATATGACAGATACTTTTCAAGAAAACCATAAACTGATTGAGGTTACCAAATTAAGACTCGGTAAATGCATCCCAGGAATGTTTGGGATTGATACCCTATGGTTTGCTGGCCCTCGCCAGCTCAGCGCCCATGGCAAGGAATGACTGTGTCCCTGCTGAGGCTGCCCATGCCCAGCGCCAGAGCCACCACCAGAGCACAGAGACATCATCTGTGGTGCACTGCACGCAGTGGTGGGTTGTGCTGCGAAGGAGGTGGTGGCAGCATCCTGTGGGGACACGTGTCAGTCACCGCATGCCGCTCTGTGCCCATCCACCTCAGCGCACCCGCCCCGAGCCTTCTCCTGCTCTTAATCACATCTTGGCATCTCCTCTCAGACAGTCTGGCCTTTCTGCGTCGGACACGGGTTAACCACAGGTCTGAGCAATGCGGTGTCGCAAAACCATGGTGTGCAGGACTGGGAGATGGTTAGGATGGACAGTGAGCTGCCACCCAGCAGAATTCCTGGTCTCAACCTTACTGCAATATTTATTCACACGCGCCTGTTTAGGTGGCACAATGAAACGTTAATGCAGAAGGGTTTTGGTATTGAGATGCAGCACTTCAGTGCACTCAAAATTTGCAGTTTTATGCAACGGTCATTCACAGTGGCTGTGTTTGTTTCCCTGCATTATGGCTCAGGACAGCTGCCGACGGCTCACTCTAGTTTCAGGCAGAGCAGGGGAAGCAAGAATGACTGAAGTCTATCTAAAAAGGTGATGTCATCAGTCTGCATGGCAGTGTCGCTTCTTATGAAAAAACCCCATGCTTTTATTTTATCCTTAACATAAAAATACCCAATTGTTGTCTTTTGAGTTCTTAACGTTTGAGTGATATTAATCAATACTGTGGTTTTTAAATGATTACAGCATCTGCTGGCTATTATTGAGATAAAATGAAATTCTTAGGATTCCACATTTTTTGTTAAATTGCCAAGTGTATTGCTAGATTTCAGCATACCTGATGCATTTTTATTGGCAACTAACCCTGTAATGCAATACTATACATTAATGTTTAGTCACATTATATATGCTCCGGTCTTTTCAATCAGCTGCAACTTCCAAGTCTGTTAGTGGTTAACAGGTTTCTTCTTTTTTGTGAGTCTTTATAAACTTTCTATTGGAGTGGCTCTAACTGTAGTTGGGAAAACTGACTTTTGAATTATCTGTTATTTCTATGTGCAGTTTAAAAAAAAAAAAAGACCACATGAGAACAGCCATCAACATCCTTTTCTTATGTGCAGGATGGGATTATTCCCATGTCCAAGCTGAGTGTGCAGATGTTTATGGGGGTGGGTTATGCCCAGACATTCCTTTTATGGCTATTTTGATTAGGCAGAAGCTCTTTTTGCCAACCCCTAATGGTCTGTTTTCCATTCAAAGTGATATGCTTAACAGGTATTCAAACTCTAAGATGCAATTGCAAGGGCAGAATTTAACCTTCCAGCATATTTTTTTTTTTTTTCAGACAGCACTTTCAAGGGGTAGGTTTTAAAGTCAGCCTCCAGACCCATACCAAGTATTAGCAGTCCTAGAGGTAACAAAAAGGGTTGCTCTATTTTAAGAATACCATGGTATTTAATCTAGAAGTGCTTTCCAGGTAGAACCACCTATATCCTTAACCTTTATTAAAAGTAATCCATAATATTTTTGTTCAAAGGCTTATTTTAGGTAGGCCCTTGTGGGCTTCTAAGTACCACCAGCAAGAAAAAAAAAAAAATCAAAATAGCATGATTGTAATCTAGCCTGATTCTTATCACCTAAGTTTTACTGAGAAGTCATACACCCAGGCCATTGTACTACATCAGGAAGAGAATTCAAGGAAATTATATAATTACTCAGACAAAACTGACTCCTGTGAAAAGTATTTACATTCACATTTGTATTTCCAATGTTCTGAAACAGCAGCTGAAAACCATATGAGCCAGCCCCTTGCATACACGGGTGTTTTGTTAATCTGACAAGCAGCACCTTAGAGAGGATTTCACTTTTTTCAAACATTGTGGTGTTTTTGTCAGCCGGTCTTTTTTTTGCCCCGTGTTGCTCAAAGGAGCAGTGGCAGCAGGTCCGTGGCCACCTCACGGAGGTGTGGGACCCCCCGCCTGTCCCCCAGGTGCCCTGGGAGAGGGACCCGCTCCCCTCGCTTTAACATCCTGCCCCTTGTCCTCAGGTCACCAGGATCACATCCTTAAAATATGCTCATCAGCAGCAAACAGCCCAACCTTTGTTTTCTGTATTTTATGATACTTTGTATCTCTTGCAGTTCATCATAAAAACACCCATTTCACAACTGCAGCGCATCCCAACTCTCAGTTTCATTGTTTTTCCCCGGTGAAGGAGAGCGGAGCCATTCCTGCCGCACTTCAGTGGCACACACAGACACTGCTGGCGGCTCTAACGCCGTATGTCTGGGTGGATTTTAAGACTCTTAATATCCAGTCAGCCCGGGGTATTTTATCCGGTGCTAAGTTGGTAGGGTAGGTAAGATTTATGGATAACTATGGAAAATGAGGAGGAACAGCCCAAAGCTTGCTGCCATTGGGGCGAAGGCTGACCCGACTCCCGCCCCTCGGCGCGGCGCCGTGCACAGTGAGGGGCAGGCTTTGCATCTAATAAAACCCACCGGTTGGTTTTCTAATCTTGATAATTTCTGCTCATTGGCTCCAATCAGCGGATTAAAGCCCAGTCTCTGAGGAGTTCTCATTTTAACTCTAGACTGGGGGGGAAAGCAGGGGAAATAGGAGGTACCAGACACTGAACCGTTTGGTTTTGTTTTTCTTATTTATTTTGGTATTTGCCAAGTTGACACAACCGAATAATGTCCTCCTACACGACTGATACAGGAGATGCAGGGAGTAAATTTACTGACCCTTTTAGGATGAAATCACCAGCCTCGTCCCCTCACAGCCACCCTTAAAATGAAGTCCATTACAAGAACAACACATCTCATGCTAGACATCAGCTGCCTTGGTAATGAATCTCCACTCTTTATAAACACTTTGAGGTTTTCTGTCCTCAAAATTCTTTTAAATTCCACCCCCCCACCCCCCACAAATTAAAAGTCTCCAGCCAGATCATGCTGCTACCTTCCAGACACGGGGCAGCGACCGCAGCTGAAAAGTAACCCATATGGACTTCATGATTTTATGTACTGTGACAATAAAGCTTTTATGACATTCTAGGTGGTTAAAAATGGCAGTAAGGAGCTCTTAAACATGGCACAGTCATGTTGCTTTTCTGAACCGGCAGAACCTGCCAACAGTGCATCAAAAGCCGTAATTTCCTGTGCACTGAAGCCCCCATCTCTGCTGCCTCCAGCTTTGTGTCCCAGGGCTTGTGCCTGTGTGCTAACAAATCTCTATTGTCCAGCGGGGCGAATAGTGGCTGGGACCAAAGAATTGCTGTCTGGTTTCTATTCAAATCCAGGTAGTCGGATATATGAATGGAGTTTCTCGAACAGCCATGTGAATAACCTCTGCTCTGCGTGGAGGCTGCGGAGAGCGCAGGAGTTCAAAACGCACTTTTAACGCTCCTCGCGGCTTTTCGTACTTATTAACTTTAAAAAAAATAATAACAAATATGCTATCTCGCATTCCTGGATACAACCAGGAGGGTAAACCACCCCCTTCTCTAACTTTCTAAACTTGTTGAGGAATTCTACTTCACAGCTTTAGAAACGAGTGGCTTTCGCGGAGAAAAGTTGACGGAAATTATTTTCTTAGAACATACCAGATTTATAGGTGTACGTCGACCGAGCCTTTTATTGTACACAGAGCCCCATGGCAAGCGTCGCACTTAATAACCGCAGATGGTTTGGGGCGTGGGGGGGGGAGCAAAAAACGCATTAAATTTCTTTTAGAGCAAGTTACCATGAGGGGGAGGGAAAAAAAAAATTAGTTTGAGCAGGAATACTGCAAACCGGGGTTGATTTTACCGATTTTTAATTTTTTTTTTTTTTTTTTTGGTAATTAATGTTAAGGAAAATAAGGCTGATTTCGTGGAAAACGGGAGTTTTCCACCGCCTGGGAGCTAAACCCCGGGGGTTTCGGCCTCTTCCGACTTCACCCCTGAGCCACGACAACTGTCGCTAAGCTGTCGCCGGTCGCGATATCGTCTGTAAAAGCCGGGTATCTCTCTCCTCCGCGGCAGCGGTCACCGGCACCGCCGAGCCCCGCGGTCCCCGCGGGGCTCGGCGGTGCCGGTGGCCGCTGCCGCGGAGACGGAGGAAGGGGCGGGGGGGGAGGATGGCTTGTCTGGGGCTGCCCCCCTCCTTTGTGTCCCCGTCTGGCTCAGTTCCTCCCCGCCAGCCCTCGGGCGACAACGCGTGTCTGGTTACCGAGCCCAGAAAAACCGGGAGCAACTTCCAGCACCGTGGCGCGGGGTGGGGTGGGGGGGGGGGGAAAGCAAAAAAAAAAAAAAAAAACAACCCCAAAAAAAAAAACCGGGGAAAATCGCTCGAGTTTCTCCTTCTTCGTCAGGGGAGGGGGGGGGGAAATGTCGCCTTGACACACACACACACTCAGGCCCCCCCCTCCCCACGGAGGGAGCGGCTCCCTCCAGCTGTGTTGCATTAGCAGATATATATATATATTTTAAAGAAAAAAAAAAACCCAACGCTTCTGTTGGGAGAACAAAGGAACACGTGCAGAAATGAGACTTGGGGGGGAATTATAAATAAATAACACACCCCCCCCTCCTCGGGACGCAGGGCAGACCCGCCCCCCCGCTCCCACCTTCCCCTCCCCGGCGGCTTCAACCCCAACCGGCGCTTAATTGCAATTAAAGCCTTACCTGGCGGGGCTCCGCGCTTGGCTTCCCCCTCTCCCCAAAAAGTTGCCGCCGGTGCGGGCGGGACAACGACTCCCCGCCGCTGCCCCCCACCCCAAACCGGGCTCATGTTTAAGCCTCCGGGCCCGGGAAGGCATCGGAGTTCCTCACCGGGCCCCTCCGCCCCCGCTCCGGCCGCGCAGCCCCGGCCGCCTCCCCCCCGGCCCCGCTATATAGGGCCCAGATGACGGGCAGGGGCGCCGCCGGTCACGTGCGCCCAGGCGGCGACGCCCATTGGCTCTTCCCACGCGGGCTCGCCTTCTGATTGGCCCAGACACGCGCACCGGAGGCTTCGCTCCCGCCCTCCGCCGCCGCCGCCGCCGCCGCCGGCGGCACCCAAACAAGCGGCCCCGAGGCCCGGCCCGCGCCCGTCCGGCCGCGGTCCGGGCCTCGGGGCCGCTTGTTTGGCTGCCGCCGGCCGAGCACGGCTCGAAGCACCGAAGCACGGGGTTATTTTCGCACAATAGGCCCCGAAACGGAGCCCCGGGAGACGTACCGGGTGGCCACACGGGCTCCTACCGTGAGATAACGGCGCCGGAGCAGCGAGTTGGGTGGGCAGATCGACAGCCCTGCGCTTTATCTGTCCTAGGGGGATGTCACCCCCATCCCGGCGTCCCGCCAGGCAGAGATTGCGGAGGGTCCCCGGTGGTGGGACGCGGGCTGTCACCCCAATGGGTGCCGTCCCGAGCGATGGGACACGGCCTCCATCCCACCGGGTGCTGTCCCCAGCGATGGGACATGGCCTGTCACCCTGATGGGTGCCATCCCCAGCAATGGGATGTGGCCTCTGTCCCACCAGGTGCTGTCCCCAGTGATGGGCCACGGCCTCCATCCCACCAGGTGCCGTCCCCAGCGATGGGACAAGGCCTCCATCCTGCTGGGTGCTGTCCCCAGCGATGGGACACGGCCCTTCATTCCACCAGGTGCCCATCCTCACCAGTGGGACATGACCTCCATCCTGCTGGGTGCCATTCCCAGCGATGGGACATGGCCTCCATCCTGCCAGGTGTTCGTCCCCAATGATGGGACACAGCCTGTCACCCCAGCGGGTGCCATCCCCAGTGGTGGGACAGGGCCCCCATCCCGCCAAGTGTCTCTTTCTCTAACGCGATGTGGCCATTCTCTCTCTGCTTGTGTTTTGCTGCTGTTAAAACGCTTTTAGCAATGAGGATGGTAACCCCCTGATGATTCTGGATTCCTCTGCCTGGGGAGGTGGGCAGACCCAGCCCCCCCGAGGCCGTGCTGGTGACGCTGCAGGTGACCGATGGAAAGGAAGGTGCTGCAGCAGCAACGCGGTTCATGCCCTTTCCTTGGTCTGGCAGAACTTGGGTTTGTTGAGCATTTTCAGACATGTCATGATGTTGGCATTAGGAGCCCCCCTCCTGGGACACAGAGGACGGGGGTGGGTCAGAGGTCCCTTTTGGGCATTCTTGTATTTCTATAGAATTCACCCTCAAGGGCTGGATGAATGCATAGATGTAAAATGAAAATGAAATGAAAAACCAAGTGACAGTTACATGGAACTCATCCAAAAGGAAGCAATTTGGAAAAAAAAAAAAAGGTTAATATTTTGCTTTAATGGTGACCCAGGCTTGTATCAGAGTCACGCAGCTGCTATTGATGTGGATGAAGAGGTTCCCACCTCCTTGTCATGAGTGTGAAGGAGATGATAGCACTTATCTGCTCACCGTCTGCCCACAATAGCCATTCTAGTAACTTCGGTGGTTTCCAGCCAACTTCCGTTCTGTCTCCTCTCTCCAAGATTATCTTTCACTTCTTCAGTCACTTGATGATTCCTCTAAAACGTAGTTCATGCTATTGTTAAAATACGTGTTCTTGTGCGTACTGGGGTATGAGCGTGCTTCTAAGTGGTCAGTTACGGGTCTCACTGGCTGAAAAGCAGACAGTATCTTTGATCCTATTTATGAAAAATAAGAAATTAAACTGTAAGAGTGTCTGTAGTGTTGTGTTTACACGCCATCTGAACAGCTACTGAACTCTAGGAGCTTTTACAGACTCCTGTGTGTGGCTTCATAGACCTACTGTACTTCCCAGGCCCCGTATGGTGCCCAAATAATGAAATCTTTTAATGTAATATTCTTGTGGTTTTGGTTAATGCTTTGTTCTTAAAACTTACTTTAAAAAAACCAAACAAGCGGGGCAAATTTCGCTGAAAAACATTTAGGTCTATATCCGAGATTAGATTCCAGCCTAGTGCTGTAGCCCAGTACATTAGAAATGCTGAATTAGCAGCTACGCAGTGCTGTCTGCCCAATACCAGATTGTGATAATTGTAAAACTTTAGTGACTAGGAGTTCAGAAGTCCTCTGGCAAACCGATTTTAAGATTTGCAGAAATAATATGAAAGTCCCCAAATATGAAATGTTAGGGTCTAGAAAAAGAAGCAGTGTTTTGTCACAGCGCATCAACATAACCATACCCCAGTCTCCCGTGTCAGAGGTGATCTTCAGATGGTTAAGTTGCTTGAATATTTTGAGGCTCATCCTACTTACATTGCTCTTGTTCTCAAAACACTAAGTTCTGTTCAGCTGGATGTACATCGCGATTGCTAGATTAGAACCGCCTTTCACTAAATCTATGGAAAATATAATTTCCCGCTGGGAAAGGAACGGCTGGAGCCGTCGTGGAGAACAGGTTCCCCAGGCAAGGGCACCGCCGCCAAGGATGCTGTGCCCTGGCTGCTCCGGCCAGCGGGAGCTGGGCCCTGCAGGACCCTGGCAGCGATGACAAGGATGGCAGGAGGAGGTGGGGGTCTGACCCAGTTTTCAGCCTTTAAGCCATTTTACAATTCTGTATGCAACTTTGTGTTATATTTTGACACATAAAATTCACCCAGGTCAAAAGGAAAAAGCAATGGAGATCTGTAGAGGCATCTAAAGGAGAGGCAATGCCAGCGCTCACTTGTGCTTCTCCCAGTTATTCTTGAGTCGTTCTGGCACTTCCCGTCCTGGAGAAAGGCTGTGACAACTCGGAGGAAGGAAGAATCTTCCAGTAAGTCTGCTCAGACCCAACGCGCTGGGCCCAGACAGGCAAAGTCTGGGGCAAATGTGTCTCATTTCTCTTCATACATTAAAGCCCAGCCAGCTGAGAAGACCCAGCTAGGTCATCTCCTTATCCCTCCCCATCGCTGCTCCTCTTCCTTTCCTGGGGGAACTGAAACGTGCCTATCGTCAGGTTCATTCAGGCAAGGCTGTAAAACAGAGTAGTTAAGAAAATAGTTTGGAGCAAGTTAATTTGGGTTGAAGAGGGATTAACTGAGGAAATTGTTTCTACTTGTACATCCTTCTGCTAAGAAGCAAGCAAGGAAAAGCTTGAAAATAAACCTTGTTGAGCCCATTTTTTAGAGGTTTTTTTTATGTGCTCTGTCCTTTTGGTAGCTGTCCTTAGGCCCTCATCTAACTCAATGAGGGAGGAAGGAGATTCAGCTTGAGAGCAAATTCAAAGTCAAAAGATTTGGCCAGTGGCATGATGAAAGGGGCAAGCGGAGGTAGAATGGGATTAAGCAGAAATGTTCTTGGTATTGACCACATGGTTCAGAGGCCTCTTCTTTAGCGCTCTTTGCAGTTTTATTTAAAGCTAACTTTGGATCTCTTTTGCATGAAAAAGGAAGGAGAAAATTAATTTTAAAAAAATCAACATGAAACTGAGGGAGACAGAAATTGTTTGCCAGCAGTGGCAGAGATTTATGAAGACTCACTACAAAACTTCAGGAGCAGCATTGGGGAAAGAGCGTGTCAGGAAGGACCCTTGGATTTGGGGTGGGTGATCCAAAGGAATTGTCCCCCCTGTCCGCTCCTCAGCGCTGGGGCCGGAGCTGCCAGGGTCTCTGGTGGCAGCAGGTCACCGCTGGCATCCGGACGCTGCGCAGGACGGGGTTCGGCTGCTGCGTCGCCCCAGGTTCCTCGTGCCGGGGACAAGCAGTCACAAACAGCAGCGGGTTTCATTCTTGCTTTTCTGTGCGTGTAGTTTCCTCTCTGCTCTAAAACCTCAGTTAAAAAAAGTAGCCTGTAAAAGTGGAATTACATGGGCCTTCAATGGGTATTCCCATTTATTCCCATTAAAATGTCTCCTGTATACAAGACAGCCTGGTGTTTTATATTGCAGTGTGGCACAGAGGCAGTTCCGCTGCGCGTTGTGCAGTCAGGTATCCTCACAGCTGTGAGAGGGAGGAAGTAGCGGGAATTCTCACACTCCAGGAGTAAACGAGAGGGAAAAATGAAGGCATAGGACCAAAACTAAGTCACAAGTCAGCAGAAGAGCCAGAAAAGGGGGCTGCTAACTCTGTGCATGTATTTGTTTTTTAGGGTATGCTGCCAGTATTAATAACAAAAGAATTGGCTCAGTTTCCACATTTCAGCTATGAAAAATGCATGTCTGTGTGCTTGTAATCAGGGGAGCACTTGTACTCGGGGAGAGGCACGCTGCAGGTTAGCACTCCGGCAGTGTCCCTGTGGCTGTCTTTTTCTCGGTGGCTGTCACCTTCTGTAGTCATCAAGTGGATAAAGAATTTTTGTCATGCTGCTTCATGAATGAAGTCTGTGCTCTTAAAGAGCATAAGAATTAGCTCTGAAGTATGCATTATCACAAAGCCGACGACAATGTTGAAAATCATAAAAACTAAAATATACTTTCGCTCCGTTTTCCATTTCTCTTATCGCAGCTCCGAGGAGCTGCAGGGTCTGGGTTTAGTTTGTCATGCTTGCTTTTTCTCCTGGCTGCTGCTAAAATGCTTGGGATTGTGGAGAGCTACCAGCCCTTTGCTTTCTGCATCATTCAAAAACCTTCCATTTAGAAACCATTCTGATATCTTGGTGGTTTTTTTCTTCTTCGTCTTTTTTTAACTACTAAGGAAATTTGCATGAAAATGGAATCATTGTTTCTGAAGAGTTCCATCTGCTCCTGCTGCTTATTCTGTAGCTGAAGTCATAATCCTCTGTTTGTGAAATTTCCCATTGAAGAGATTTTTGGCTTGTTATAGTTTCAGCACAAAATTTCAGAACAGAGGAAATGTAGATGCTTCACCCAAAAAAAAAAAAAAGAACCCCTTGAGATGACATCAGAACCTCAAGTGGGTCTGCAGCCAATGCACTGTGGTTCTGCAGGGCCTGAGTGGGTAGGAAACAGGACAGAGAGTGAGGCGTGCGGGGCTTGGGGTGGGAAAAGGCATTTCCTCACGCTGCCCGAGCTTCGGCTAGGTGTGCAATGAAGGAATAATGGTTTTCTGGCTGACTCACTATATCGGTATTTCTTTCAGTCGGAGTCTAAGGGCAGGGTTGAGACGGGGTAACGGGGATGCTCTAACCAGCTGAAGAGAAATGAGCAAAGTCCCTTTAAAAGAGCTTTAGCCAGAAGGGAACAGCCCGGCTCCTTCCCAGCAGTTAGGAGGATCCTCGGCTGGATATTCATTTAGCCGCTCTCCCAGCCCTCTATCTGCTTCAGAGGAATGTTCTGCCAATGAGAACAGGGGGGTTTGTTGTTGCTCTAATTCCTTCTGTTCCTGGGATTTATGCGTTTTACATATATTTATGTGTAATGCCCTGTTGGGGTGTGCCTGCATGCAAACGCTGAGCGCATTCTTCCAGTCCAGGCAGCGGGAAATGGAGAATCCCATGGGCTGGGAGGTGACACTTGTCCTGCTGGGACCTCTGTCGCTATGCAGAAATACTGCAGGAAAGTGGGTCAGGGCGAGCGGCGCTGGGAGCCGCCGCACCGCGACCACCGCGCAGGGTGACAGTACCACCACACCGTGACCACCACGCAGGGTGACAGTACCACCATGCTGTGACCACCACGCAGGGTGACAGTACCACCATGCCGTGACCACTGTGCAGGGTGACACCGCCGCCACGCCAGCAGCGCAGTGACACTGCCACCATGCCAGCAGCACTGCAGGTCACCGCCAGGACCTGAGCGTGGACGGCGACAACGTCTGTGGCAGCGACGAACCTTCGTTCCAAAGACATTCTGAGAGAGAATCAGTGACCTCATTTTGCATCCACATTTACGGGATTGTTTTCTGCACCACGTGCGGTGTTTGTGAAAAACGTTGCATATGTATGAACTAGGCTGGGCTTAAAGTAGGTGATACATAGTTCTGCTTGGGAAAAACAATTCATCTCAAATGTTTGGCATTTTCTCTATTAGTCAAATTGTGGTTCTCTGTTCATTGAACTGTGGTGTGCACGTGTGCCCCCGTGTGCAGTACGTGCGCTCCAGGGCTGCTGCCTCATTAACCCTTCCCAGTATTACCAGTTTCCAGAACAGCCTTCTCACCGTCGTCACTGCAGACCGAAGTCACACACTACTCCTGCATTCCTGGTTACCTCATTCCCCATGGGATGGCTGTAAAGGCGCGCTCCTCCTTTTCCCAAGCAAGGCCATGTGCATGCTGCTCTGGGACCGGCGGTGGGAGACGACCGACCGTCCCCTGGCCGGTCCCTCGCTGGGCTGCCCGTGCCCGTCCCTCGCTGGATTGCTGTCGCTTCTCCCCATCTGTTGGCCGCTGAACTCCCTGCCCTTTGTAAAATCCCTCCAAGGATTATCCCTGCACAGGAATTGGCTCCCATAGGTTGTTGCTCCACAGCTCTGTCTGCAGCTCAAGCATAACCTTTCACAGTTTTTCAACTTTGTATACAAGTCAGATGTATAATTTACCTCTTTAGGGACAAAGGATAGCTGATATCAACAAATCTGCATACTTTGCATGCAGCCGTTCTTGTAGGCTCCACAGGAAATACACTTAGCTAAACAAAGTCGTAATTACGTGCAGCTTCCTACCTCTGTTTTCTTGCTGCTCTGTGTCACTAGTACTCAAGTGCCGGTTATTTAGGAAAGCTCGCCGTATATGCCTCACCCCAATCACCCTCTTGTTCCCTTGTTGCCAGCTTCTTTTCCTCCTCCGTCTCCTCTTTTATCTGTCCTTGGCCTTTAGAGCCTTTTAAAGAGGTAATTTAAGTCTGGTTGTCAGGTAGTGCCTGGCCGCTGGTGCCTGCTGGGCTGTGGATGGGGTTCTGCGCAGAGCCCGTCCTGCTCCCCCTTTTCACCCACTTAATCCGCGGTTCTCTCTGCGGTGGGGCCTCGCAGGGCTGGTCTGGAGCTGGGGAGAAGGCCCTGGAGAAGGTCTGCAACCCCCCGGCTCCGAGCAGGGCTCTCATGCCAAGCGTTACAGACCCCGGCATCCCACAAAGTCGTTAGTCAGACACAGACTGCAACAGTAGATACTGGCTGGGTGATGGACTCTGCTCTGTGGATGCTGAATGCTTTTAGCGGAGAAGCTAATACGTGTCATCAAGCATAAAGAAATACTGGCAAATTTACGTGTAGATACTGTTATGGGAAATGTATGAACTTCTTCAAGGGGGAAAAAGCCTCTGCAAAAGTTTGTTTTCCATTTTGGCACCTTCGTTTTTGGGGAAGGGTCTCTTTCCCCTCCCTGACAGCCACAGGAGACACAGGCGGTTTTCGGGTATGTTTAGCTCGCTGCCGTGTTGGTTTGGTTTCCTTTGTTCTGCGCTGCAGGGAAAGCTGCGAGCTCTGCTGGGCTCCCAGTGGTGGGGGGCTTCTCTGTTTGTCCTCAGGAGCTGGACAGACGACTGCCTTTAAAACTGTGTTTGAGCTGCAACAGCATTTAAACGTTGTTCGAAACATAGGTGTTCGTATTGTTGTTTACATACAAATTCTTTGTTGTTTCTTTCTAAATTAATTCTGGTTTTCATTTCCGTGTGCGGAAACACGGCAGCTCACATGTATGACCCAAGTACAAATTCTGCACAGCTACAGCTAAGTTATAAACCAGGCTGGAAATTACATGTAGCTCTGTGATTTAATTTTCTCTGACATATTGAGTCTATGTTTTAGCCTACAGAACTCCACAGCTGTGCCCTAATTCTCTTTTCCTTGTGATCTCAACATCGCTGCCTTTTAAGGCATTGCTATTCTTGGATGCCAGCGGGACACCATGTCAGACTGTCACCCTGCGCGCGCTGCTGCCATTGCGGGGACCCGCTTCTCCCGGCCCTTCACGCAGCATTTGCAAGGAAAAGTGGGAGCCATTCGGTGGGTGGGTGAGACCAGACCACATCTATTCTACACGATAGTGTGTAGTAAGGTGTGGGTGTAGGGATTCCTCTCTGACTGCTGTCTGAGGGCATAAGGAAAACGTTTGTATTTTGTTACAAATAATAAGTGATAATGTAATTAGGTTTCGGCAAGACTTACGGCCCAGATGACAATTCACCCAGGAGAAGATGGATGTCTTTTCTGCTTTAAATAAGAGGGTCACTGCCCTGTGGGTATTTATGTTCTCTTTTGTTAAGTGGCATTCATATCTATAGAACTATATAAGCCTAACTCTTGATTTAACCAAATATTTACTGTGTTTTAATTCCGGTGCAGCCTTTATCTAACATCCTGCATTTGCTCGTAGAATCGTAAGGCAAGTATAGTTTACTAAACTTGCTGGATGGGATTTAGCCTGTTGTCACACACGCTGGGCCACCCTCAGACACCTGTACCCGAACATTTCGAGTGTCTCCCGCGAGCAGCACGGACTGTTCCCTGTAGTACATGTGCTGCAGAGTCGTCGCCACACAGCACAAATAGCCCCCTAATTTTCTGCTGATAAGATGCCTGGTGGTAAGCACCAGGAGGGTTTGTATTTGCCTTGTTTTCAAGATATATGATAAAAACACCAATGCAGATTTTAACTTTTAACTTTTAAAAAATGGGCAGGCTTATCTTAAATAAGCAACAGGAGAATATAATACGATTGGAATTTCAAAAATTTAATGCTGAAATCCAGTTGGGGCAGATAGTTTTCATTTCCAATCTGAATCTTCTGTGTTTCCTCCAAAATCATCTCCCGTTTCTGCCACACCCTGTGCTGGGGAGGGTCCCTCGGGCTGACGGCGGGTGCGCTGCATCGTGGTGGGGGAGTTATGGAAGTCCTGGGTGGCTGGCGGGGGTCCGGCAGCAGCCGCGCAAGGGCAGCTCGGTCCATCTGTCCTGCAGCCCCTGCCAGGAACAGGGAGAGTTTGTTTGGGTTGGGAGATGCGGCATTTCCCTCTCCCAGCGCAGTGCAGTGCAGCCAGTACAAGAGGGCAGGGGGTGGGTTCCGAAGTTGCAGGGTTTCTCCCGAGTTTGCAGCGCCGGCCGTGCCAGCGGAGTGCAGCTCTGGGGGGCGAGAACGCTTCACGAGGGGAAATCAACCCCCCTTATTCTGGGGCCATGGTCCCTGGGCAGTCATGGAGAAAGGTGGATTCCTGCAGTAGGTAATTTAGAGGCATCTGTTGGGCAGTAATCGCTGCCCGAGCTCGGGTATCCTCCACGTACGAGGTTCCTGCAGGAGGAATTAAGATCCCTGAATACTGCCAGGGAGCTGCTCTCCAGCCGGCCGCTGGAAGAGATGCTGTTCTTTCTCGGCTCTACAGAGGACTCTGGAGCCTCTCCACTTCCAACATAAAAGTTGGAAATCTCTGTGGTCTCAGGTCCAGCTCTGGTGGCCCATTGCTTTTGGTCCTGTATGTGCAGGCTGTTTCGGTAATTAATGGAGGCATTAACCTGCTCCTGCTGTTAGATGTCGTGCAAGCTCAATATTACTAAAAAGCCATTCCTTCAGCTATTCTCCAACGCAGCACCATCTCAGACTCCCGCTGTTCCAGTTCAAGATGGTTTCCACATCATTTTGGGGTCTGTTGGAAAGAAATGTAGGACTTTCAGCTGCCCAGAGCTGGCTGAGCCCCTATGGACCTTGTCCCGAATCCTCCAGAACCCAGTGGCGAATGCCGGTCTTGGGCCAGTTTCTTTCTGTTTGAAATCAACAGCAAAGCAGCCACAGCTCACTGGGAGCATCTCCACCTTTTCGAGGGTACTTCAATTAGGAGGGTTTTATTTCTTGCCTCTGGAATCTTTTTCCCCAGTAATCCATTGCCCCGTTCCAGCAGCATTTGGGGTTCTATAAATTGGTACCTGGGTAGGCTTAAAATGCAGCGAGCTCTCTTCTCCAGAGAAACCCCTGCCGAGACTGTAAGAAATTGGCCAAATAACCATGGATGCTCTAGACACAATGTGCTGGATAACTTGTATTTACAAATTGCGATATGTGAATTTGTTCAAGCACATTTTATGCGACTTGTTGCCTTTAAGCTGTAGCCACCACTATTTTCTTCTGCTTGTGCAGCTCCTGCCCCGGCAGACCTGGCTGGGGCTTCCAGGCCGTAACGCTGAGTGCTGCAGTCAGTCATGATGTCACAAACATCTCCAGGACATATAAAATACAAAATCAAAAAGTGAACGATAATGGAAGAACGCTGTCAGTAGTGGAACCTGGTGGGGAATTCAGGGTGCTGTGTAGGATGTCCAGTTAAAAAGGGGAAATTAAAAATATAAACCACTTTTATGCACCCTGAATTCACAAATGCCCCCAAAAGATGTGTAGTTGTTTTGAGAAGAAATGTAAAGGCCAAGAAAGCCTCTGCACGGTGACAAGCTGGGCAAAGAGAAGCCATTGGGCTGGCTTTACTGCCAGCGCTGCGTTCCGGAGGGGACTCGGAGAACACTGGTGGTGGTCCGAAAGGGTGTGGAAGTGGGGTATTATTTTATGTTTAATGTCTTCCTCTAAAAGAAATGTAAATTTTACTTAAGGAAAAAAAATTAAGAGGAGAAAAAAAAAAAAGATTAATCTTAGTGCTGGTAATTTGCTGTTTCCTCTGCATCCGCTCTGGGGGCCGTCGGGACCGGGTCAGGGTCAGGGCCAGCACAGCACCCTTCACGTTCGGGTTGCCTTCTTCACGGGAACGTCACGGGAACGATGCGTTGGTTTAGATACACAATTAGTACAAATGTGAGCGAGGTCACCGTAATTGGTAGTTATTATTGTTTGGATAATGGACATCCCAGGTCCGCTCAAACAGCTCTTTTAAAAAAAAAGTTGAGAAATAGGTGTGAAAAAACGAGGAGGAATAAAATAATCGCTTTACAAACTGAAAAAAAAAAATGATTCCAGCAAAAAGCGCGTTTCTGAATCTCGCAGAGATAAAGCCTGGAGCTCCTGGTCTGCGCCCACCCTCCGGCACAGGAGCTGGCGAAGGCAGAGCTGCTAATTCTGCCCGTCTCTGCGGTGTCCTGCCCCTTCCCCGGCATCCAGCTGCGCGCACAGATCCCAGAGCTCTGCAGGAAGGGATGTTGTGAGTGGGCCAGTAGCAGACCAGTAGCAGACTGGTCTGGTCCTGGATCCATGGGTCGCTGCTATGCTCAGATGCCTTAATGAGGCAGGCTTCTGCGGTCAGGGCTGCTGACAGGAAAGAAAAAGGGGAAAATAAAAATGTGCGTAGGGAAGTATCGTGGGAAGAGCTTTCCCCAGCGTGCATGGGCTCTTCATGTCCTGAGGACAAAGTTAGAGGAACTCAAAGAAATAAAACCTCTTGGCTGGCTATGACAAATCGTAGCATTGTTACATTACATTTAATGTATTCTAATTGACTCTGGGTTTGTCCCCCGTCGGTTTTATAGTGCTGTCATCTGGAAGACAAAATATAGAGCTGCGCCGTCCCAGCAGAGCTGTGCTTGGATCTGCGCTGGTTGGATCGAGAAGACCAGGCTTTGTGTGAACTGGATAATTACCCTGTAAATGAACCAGAGCAAATGTAGGTTTGTGAAGTATCTTCTAATGTGAGTAAAATACTGACTTGCTACCAGTTAAGTTAGCATGAGGCTGGATCATGTGGAAAATAGCATGTGAAGATGTAGTTAGACTGTATCGTCAGACATATGTACATAGGGATCAACTTGATCCCCAAAAAATTAGTTCCACCACATGGAATAAGTTCTTGACTCCGAAGCAGATACTTGGCACCGAGCAGATCCTCTGCTGCTCCAGCCGGGGAAGTAGCTGGTAATTAGAGGCTCATCTTCTGTGAATCAGCCACAAAAGAAAATGAGGGCACATTTTTTGAATGGGCTTGATGAAAGCAGAGGGATATTGGGATTAGAGATTCTCGGTTTCTTCTCCGGCTTTGGAGAAGGGTGCGATTTGTCATGGTTCCCTCTGAACAGCCATTGTTGGTGCACCCCGCCTGGTCCTCTTCCCAGCTACTCCATTTCTCTGGTGGTTGTTGGGGTTTTTTTTGTGTGCAAGATGACCACTGTTCCCAGTTCCTCCTGTTTTCCTCACCATTAGTGAAATTAAGGGAAATTCCTTAGTAGACAGAGGACCCCCTTTATCTTTGAGCTTTCTAATTCTGTAGAACAGTTTTGTGACTATAGGACTTTCATCCTGAAAACATGTTGCAGTCCTGGGGACTCGTGTTAGGAACAGCCAGCTGTAGCTGTTACCAGTACGTAGCAGCTTTCCTCCTCAAGTACATTATCTTATTACCATAGATTTAAATATTTGATTTACAAAATGTTGCTGCCTGATAGTCCAGTCGTATCATATAAGGCACATCACAATAGATACCGAGTTTAAAGATTGTTTTAAATGGCTTTAATACAGACAGAGGTCAGAAAAGGCAAGATAACAGCAAAAGAGGCTATGTCAAAAAGTAATTAGAGCAGGACAAATGGATTGTGCAGGCATGTCGAAGGCTGTTATTTCTGTAGGCAGTGAGTAGGAAAGGTGTTAATGTAATGTGACAGATCTGGAGCAAAAATGAGGGTGCAGGGAAAACAAATAGGAGCTGACCAATGGAATGGTTTAAATTATGAGGTCTGCTTTAACATAATTTGATTACACATGAAAGAAATGTTTAGTGTGGTTTCTTTGAAAATCTAATTGTCTTAAATACTGCACGTTCAATTCAGCCTTTACACCCAAAGCGGCCGTCCCCGCTCCGCGGCAGCCTCGCTATCTGTCAGTAATAAGATGCGAACAGTCCGCCTGGGTAGCTTCACAAACAGAGAGGAGGATGGAAGATGGCTTTCCCCCGTGTTAGTCTAGTGGAATGGGCTGTTATTTGCAGTCACGTACATCTTAATTTGGGACCTCGTGCTGGCTGGGGTGGGTGGTGTCTGGGGCCTAGGAGCTGCTGATAGAGATTACGTGAAAATTGATTTTCTAGTTTATCAGAAGTTTATCAGTTTATCTAGTTTATCAGAAGGAAAGGGCTAGGATCAGGTTTAGCAGAAGGAAGACGGGGAGGTAACAGTTATTTTTTCAGGGCCCAGTTCAAAAGTGAGAGCAGTATTAGTAGGAGGGGGGTAGCAATGCAGACGTGCCCCAAAGTTCCAGACTGCTCCAAAGGACTGGGTAGAATAAAAAGATGTACTTTCCTGAGCACTGTCCCCCGCTGTGGGGTCACGCTGAAATCACGCTGCCTGCTGTACTCGTAAGGGTTTGACTGTACCCGGAACAACCTGGGCAGTTTATGGGAGTAATTCTCCAGCGTCTGCAAGAGCAGAAACTTGGAATGATGAAAGCATCTTTCCTAAGGAGCCACCGATGAAGCTTTGAGCTGGATGCTTCGCTTTATGGCTAGACAATGAAAGGGGGCCCAGGGCCCACAAACAGCCGCGCTCATGGGCAGCCAGGCTTGGCATTGACCCCTCACCCTGTGAAACAGTGCCGGGGTGTCACTGTGCCACCTCTGCCGTGCCGGGTGTCTTTCCTTACTGCTCTGAGTCCCTCTAGAAAGAAAGCTGAATTTACACAATTTTTTTGAGTATGGGAATTTTTCCTGCCCCGTGGTCCGGTGTCATCTTCTCTTTCCTTAATTGTCCTCGCATTTCTGAGAAATATATTTTCCATGGACTTCAACATCTTGCAATTTCATTTAAACTTGACGTCATCTCAAGAAGTAGTTGTGGTTTATAGATGGATCAGGTGAGATACATTCAAGGTGGTAAATCAGTCAGTCTTCCAGCTGAGGGGGTGCTGGCAGAGTTAAGGACAGAAGCTGGAAGTTCTGGTGTTGTTCTTTTTTTTTCCAGTGGAATATGCTGTTTTGTGAATGGAGGTATTCTCGGCCTGGGAACAATTTGGAAGTCTGTGGGTATTGTCAGGGTAGAACCAGACAGTTTCTCCATACTTTTATTCCCATTCTTGTAAGTTCTGGAAGGATATTTCTGTTCAGGTTTTCCTTTTCTTATAAAACAAGAAAATAGCATTACAAACTTTGAATCATAGAATGGTTTGGGTTGGAAGGGACCTTAGAGATCACCCCGTCCCACCCCCTGCCCTGGGCAGGGACACCTCCCACCAGCCCAGGTTGCTCCAAGCCCCGTCCAACCTGGCCTTGAACCCCTCCAGGGATGGGGCAGCCACAGCTTCTCTGGGCAACCTGGGCCAGGGGCTCACCCCCCTCACAGCAAAGAACTTCTTCCTAATATCTCATCTAAATCCCCCTTCTTTCAGTTTAAAACCCTTCCCCCTCATCCCATGGCTCCCCTCCCTGCTTTCCTGGAGGTTAAATGTGATACTCAAAGAAGATTTGCAGAAACGGACGTTTTAAAGGGCTACTCCTAATAACAGAAACGCTAATTGCAGTAAAAATAAAACCCAGGGGCCAAGCAGCCCTGCCGCCAGCGGGACTCAGGTATGTGTGGGTCACCTACGGAGGGTCAGGGGAAGGCGACAGCGCCGTGGGGTGTTTGGTGGCAGCGCGGGGGCCGGGAGGGCTCGGCGCTCGGGGCGCAGCTGACGGGTTTCTGCTGCCGAGGACAGTAAAAGCTGCCGTGAAAGTCTCCGTTTCTGCCGGGAGGGCTCTGCGCTGCCCGGGGCCGTGTCCGCCCTGCGACACGGCCCCGCCGCCACCGGCGGGTCGGGCTGGCGGATGCTGCCCCCTCCCGTCCGCCGCCCGCCGGGAAACCCGCGGCGGGCCGGGGCGAGCGGGGGCGGGCGACGGCCGCCCGCTGCGGTGGCGGTGTGGGCCAGCAGGTCGCGGCTGGTGGCGAGCGTGGGGCGGGGTGCGGGGTGCTGCCCGGGGCAGCGGGACGGGGTCCCACCTCACCCCGGTGCGTTCGGGGGAGCGCGGCTGGTCAACCTGCCCTAAAGCCCAAGGACCAGGAGCTGTCGGCGTTTTCTCTCTCCCCGTAGAACGCCCGTGTTTATCTTTGCCCTGGTGACAAGCGATGCTCCAGCCTTTGCTCAGTGTCACTGTCATGTCACGCACCTTCCGATTGTCTCCGCGTGGTTTCCGTGCAGTGCCACCTCTCCGTCCCCTCTGCCGCGTCCCACCCGCTCGCAAGAGGTACAGAGCAGCCGGTTAGTTCGCAAACAGGCTTTGCCCCATGCTCCCAATGGTCTAAAGCAGCTGATGAGCAACTGCAGACACAGCGATGTGTTTGGTGCAGGTACAGAATCTGCAGGTTTAGTTCTGAAGTTCTTTTTCCTCTTTGTTTTGCTATCTGACCTGAAATTTGAGGAAATGTACTCTCACTGTGTTTTTTTCTGGGGCATACCAGCAATTGTTGCTGCCTGTTTGGAAACAATGCTCAGAATGATAATAATAACAACAGTTATAATAACAAACTGTTTGTCTGTTGTTATTATTATTAAAAATACAAGCAACTGCAGCAGTGTAGTTGGTACAACTGCAGTGTATGTAAGTTGAGCCTAAAATAATCTTTCGGCTTTTCAGTTTACCACTTAAATGCACAAAACTTTCCCCGCCTCTTCAAATCTGGGAGGTACTCTGCCTTCTGACCCGCACGCCTTTCCTGTTTCTGCATCCCACTAAACATCTGCATTTTCTGCCCAGGCACGGACCCATTTCGGGTTTGGGTGAGGAGATTTCCGTCCATTTGTGCAGGCGCTGGTGCTGGTGGGGTGCACTAGTTCTGTGGGTGGGATATGCTGGGACGGAGCCCCACTGTTTGCCCGGGGGCTTGTCTGCCTGAATATTGGCCCTGGGGGAGAAACGACCGAGTGCAGAAGGAGACAAGGCGGGTGCGAGGGGGGATCAGGCCATGCAGGCGCCGCGGTGAGCCGCAGGTGCTGGGGTGCTGCAGGGCTGTTGCTGGTGACGGGGACCCAGCTCCAGGACTTCTCCCTGTTTTCTGGAATGATCTGAGGCTGCGTGACTGATTTGGGTTCCTGGGAGCTCCGGGAGACGCGCTCCCAGAATGGGCTGGAGGCATCCCCTAGGAAGGGAAGCGCTTTCTGCAGAGAGTTTAGAAAGGAGCTCGATTGCCTGCTCATAGAAATGTAAAGCTTTTCACTTCGCAATTCTCCTTTCTTGTACTTGCCCACTAAGGCAGTAAAACCATATACTTCTCATGCCTACAATCCCATTTGTTTTCCTTTTCTCCTCTGAAGGCGACCTCTCTAAGGAGCCCTTAACCTCCCCCCTGCCTTCTCCTCTGTCACACAGAGCTGCTCTCGCTCTTTGTCACCCATCAAGCACGATGCAATGAAACGCTTCTCGCAAGCCATTCAATAGACTGGGATGGCAAATTCAGTGGCCAAGAAAATAAAAATATAAATAAACAAATAAAGCTGGGAATTTCATAGAAGGATTCGTTTTGCACAACAACCTATTGAACTAGTAAGAACGAGGAAAATGCTTAATTTTATGTGCACCAAGTGAATACCTTCATCAGAATTACCAACACCACAGTCCTGGTGTGTTTAACGCTATGGAGCAGAGGAATCACCCACATCTGTTATTAAACCCTTATCACAAGACTTCTCAGAAGTCAGGCAGGTGTTTATTATAATTTCTTGCAGTTCCTTCCATAGCTTCTCTAAATAATGTTTTGTTTTTGTTTTTGTTTTTTTTTTTTTCTGGGAAATATCTGTATACATTGAGTGAGGGAATAGAGTTTTGGGGGAGGTATGTGCTGTGTTTACCTGAAACCCATTCCCTCGCTGCAGTGGCTGGAAGTGGTAACGTCCGCAGCACTGAGGCTGCTGAGATGCGTTAATCTGAGATTATACCATTTATTCAGCTACATTTGCAAACCAGCCTGGTTTTTGGGGCGGGGGGCTGCTCCTGACAACCCACACGGGCTCAGGGACATCGGTGCTGCAAAAGGGAGATGCTGCCAGGGGCACCTTTGTGGGTAAAATATAAACAACACCAGGGCTCTGGTATTTCCTGATGCGCTCTTTGTTGCTTGGAATCAAATCCACTCTAGTATTTTAGTTGGTCGGTGGCAGGCTGGGTTCTGTGGAGGCAGCTCTTGGTTTAGTCGCCTTCAGCTCCGAGATGCGCTCGGTTTTGTTATCGCAGCCCTGACTTTGTTCGTGCCACAAAGGGGCCGATGTCTCAAACTGCGTCGACACAACAGAGCCCCGATTGTCATGAAAATGGGCAAAGCCTCACTGGAGCCCCAGGAATTATGGAAGGGTGGCTGTGGGTGGGAGGGTAAGGAAGGGCTGGCCCCATCCTGGGGCCACGCGGCTCTGCCAGCCCCGCTCTGCCCAAATTTGGGTTTTGTCATCAAAGTTTTTAGGGATCAGCTGTGACAAGTGACGGTGTCTACAGACAGCATCCTGGAAGACCGTCCCTGGCCTGGCCTGGCAGTGTCTGACCCGTGTCGGCACTGGCTCGTGACTCCAGTTAGGCTCTGAAAAAGTCAGTCTTTTGGGAATTCCTTCTCTCTGGAACGGGGGGCTCTCAGAGCGCCCAGCAGTGCCCGCTCTGCTCTGCCTGCAGCTGCTTCCCGCAGGCAGCCCGGGAGAGACACCCGCACTCCCAAAGCAAATAGGGAAAACGTTCTTGAGAAGAAGGACCTAGAAAAAGGATTAGATGGCCTTCAAGGGTCCGTTCCAACCCAGACTGTCCCATGATTCTATGCAAAAGCTCTCAAAGCTCTCCTGCATTTGTACAGGATGCCTTTTAAAACGTTCCACAACTCTCATGCATAGTTTCCCTTTCTCCTGCCACATTTATAACCTGTCATCTCCTGCTGGCTGGTTTGCCTGCCACCACACTTCACTGTCGACAAATCGCAGCAAAACTCAGTGTTTTTCCTGTCCTCGCTTGCAGACAAGTGACCTCGTTGGCAGCGGGATGAGGCGATGCTCTGCACACCCTGGAGATCTCCCTGTGCCTCCTCTTGCTTCCCATGCCCGTCCCTTGTGGCCATAGTGTCAGGACAATAAATCTGTTGCAGGCAGCGGTGTCACTTGTCCAGTTTTTGGCAATGGTTTTGCCTTTTACCATTGTCAACTGGTGTCATTCTAAAACGTTAGCTCTGAGTTACAATTTGCACCAGCTTTTTCTGTTTGGGGTGGGAATTGGCCCATTCAGGCTAAAATAAGAACCAGCCACTTTGTTTTTCCTTTTACCAGGCTTGCTTTGAGGCTGTTCGATTCAGACAACGGAGTCAATCTCTCTTGTCTCTTTGCCTGCCCTCTGCCCGTTCCCAGTTTGGCCGCTCATTTTACAGAACGGTTCCAGATCTCTGCAATTATTTTCTTGCCCTTAAAGATTTATTATGGACAAACTGTGACGTGTATTTAATGTGAGTATTGAGTAATTTGTAAGATTTGGGTTGTTTGGCCAATTATCCTTTCCCCAGCCAGGTTTTGTCTATACTCACAGTTGTTTCCGAATTAGCAGGGGTTTTTTTGGCGTATCTCTGTTGTGAGTCCCAGCAGAGGTTGTGTGAACAACTTTGTGTTGGCCTGTTCCCCTGAGATTAAGTTGCTTTAATTCAGATCGCTGTGTCCACATCACAGCGCGGTGTTACAAAATAAGCACTCTGCATTCTGGTCACACTTCTCCGAGGGGTGCCGGGAGCGAGCGGAGCGCTCGCATGGGATGAAGAATGTGGAGATTTGGGAGCAGGCACAATTGCAAGCAGCTGTGTCAATAGCGCAGCCGGGGGATGGCTTACCTTGGCCGTGCGCGGCGAGGGCAGGGAACGGCCCCTCGCACAGCCCTGCTTTGGTAACCTCCGGAGTGAAAAAAGAGAGGTCAATCCGAAGAGCATGTCAAGGACCGACACAGCATCTTTACAGATTTACAGCACAAGCAAACTGGAGACCTGGCCTGGTTTGCCACAGCTCGCTCCTGCGCAGTGCACCTGCTCCCGCAGGAACGCTGGGTTGGAAACGGGATTGTGAAGGACAGAATCACTGAAGGGCTGGGATGGCAGGGACCTCTGAGACTGCCAGAGCACCCTGCCCACGTGGGGTCAGCTACAGCAGGGTGCCCGGGAGGACGCTGCTGAGCTCTGCTCTTGCCTGCACACGGGGTTATTTGCACTGCTGGATGTCACCAGAAAGCAATAAAATTTCAGGCTTGGGATGGAGTGAAATACGACCTCTTTTGTTGCCTCTGTGCCTTGTTTATTTTAAGTCAGGCATTTCCCAGAGCATGGTTGAGCCCCGCGGTCCTCAGGACGAGGAACGGAAGCAGACTCTGAATTTTGAGCGGAGTGGGTGTAGACATCTGGAGGACAGGCTGAACTGGGCAGAAATGTCTTTGGCCATTCCCTTAAATGCTTTGGTGTGGTGAGCGTTGGTTTGGGCTTGGTCAAACCCAGTTGGCAATTGGGACGGGTTATTGGGCACCCCATGTTTGCAGCACTAGGAACGCATGAACTCTGCAATATCCAAGGCTGAGTTCATCCCAGGAGGAGGATGAAGGAGCAGAAGAGCTTCCTGAAAACATTCACTGCTGCAGAGAAACACGTGGCTGTATTTGACGAAGAACTCACTGTTACCGGTGCTGCCGTGGTGGTACCTGTTTTGAGCTGGGCAGCTAAATCAGCCACGGATTTATTGTTAGGGAAGTTTGCAGCGCCACCGAGTTTAGAGTCGGAGATAATCTGCCTCAAGGAGGATGAGCAGCATGTTTTTTTTTCTTAGGGGAGAGAGAAATTGGGAAAAGATGAAACACACAATGTCTCATGTAGGGTTTTTCATTATAGTGCAGGTTTTCTTGTTGGAGCTATGGCCGGTGTGGTTTTAACTCCTTTCTAGCAGTAGCGCTGCTGAAACTACTTCCATTAGGAGAGTGAACGCCAGCTGACAGGCAAGCCAGTGTAGATCATACTGTGAAGTTCCGATCATTTGACTGACCTTTGCACTTGTCCATCACCAGCTGCCTGTGCACGTGTGTCCCCCCCCCATTCATTGTCTCTTGGCGCTGCTGTCCTTAGGCCACCGCTTGGTTCAGGCCACTAGAACTGGGTTGCATGGCTCCCTCGTCCCCGTCGGCATTGACCACACCACTGCTCCCATGGGACATGCTCCTCTGGCGAGGAAGACAAAGTGAGCATCCAGTTTCCAGCGTCCCATCCCTGTAGGCCGACTTGCGCAAACCCCGAGGAGGAGGGCTCTGGCCCCCTGCCCCATAGCGACCACCACTGCAGCGCTGAGTTCCCAGTCCCGCGGGAGCTGGGAGTCCCAGTCCGTGCTGCCGGTGGGCTGTGCTGCAGGCTGTGGCGTGGGCTCTGCCGCGGGCTGTGGCGTGGGCTGTGGCGTGGGCTGTGGCGTGGGCTGGGCTGTGCCGCGGGCTGTGGTGTGGGCTGTGGCGTGGGCTGTGGCGTGGGCTGTGCCGTGGGCTGTGGCGTGGGCTGTGCTGTGGCGTGGGCTGTGCCGCGGGCTGTGGCGTGTGCTGTGGCAAGGGCTGTGGCATGGGCTGTGCCGCGGGCTGCGGTGTGGGCTGTGCCGTGGGCCGTGGCGTGGGCTGGGCTGTGGCGTGGGCTGTGCCGCGGGCTGTGCCGCGGGCTGTGGCGTGGGCTGTGGTGTGGGCTGTGCTGTGGCGTGGGCTGTGCCGCGGGCTGTGGCGTGGGCTGTGGCGTGGGCTGTGCCGCGGGCTGCGGCGTGGGCTGCGGTGTGGGCTGTGCCGTGGGCTGTGGCGTGGGCTGTGACGTGGGCTGGGCTGTGGCGTGGGCTGTGCCGCGGGCTGCGGCGTGGGCTGTGCCGTGGGCTGTGGCGTGGGCTGGGCTGTGGCGTGGGCTGTGGCGTGGGCTGTGCCGCGGGCTGCGGCGTGGGCTGTGCCGTGGGCTGTGGCGTGGGCTGGGCTGTGGCGTGGGCTGTGCCGCGGACTGTGGCGTGGGCTGTGGCGTGGGCTCTGCCGCGGGCTGTGGCGTGGGCTGTGGCGTGGGCTGTGCTGTGGCGTGGGCTGTGCCGCGGGCTGTGGCGTGGGCTGTGGCGTGGGCTGTGCCGCGGGCTGTGGCGTGGGCTGTGGCGTGGGCTGTGGCGTGGGCTGCGGCGTGGGCTGGGCTGTGGCGTGGGCTGTGCCGCGGGCTGTGGCGTGGGCTGTGGCGTGGGCTGTGCTGCGGGCTGTGGCGTGGGCTGTGCTGTGGCGTGGGCTGTGCCGTGGGCTGTGGCGTGGGCTGTGCCGCGGGCTGCGGCGTGGCGGGCTCGGCGGGCCATGGGCGCGGGAGGGCTCGTGGGCAGCGCGGTGCCGTCCGTCCCTCGCCCGCGCTGGCGCGTGCGGTGCCGGTCGCCCGGTGCTGCCTCTGTTTGCCCAGCCGTGAAGTGGGACCCGTCCACCCCCAGCTTGCGTTTCAGTGGCGATTAAAACAAATGGGGTTTGGGCCAAGAGCTGTTATCGGTTTGAGGAAATAATTTTCCTACTGGAGATTCCTGTTGTTTCCTGCCCTGTGCGTCAGGCAGACGGTGCTCCCGGCGGTGCCGGCCGCTCGCTGGGAAAACCACCCAAAGCGGGGCCGCCGCTCCCGCCGCCGCCCGGCGAGGACCGGGGGGGGGGGGCGGCCCCTGCCCGGCCCTGCCCGGCCCCGGGGCGGTGCGGGGGCGGTGCTGACACCCCGCTCGTTAGCATAGGGCCGGCCCGCGGGCGGCGGCGATGGCCGAGCCGGGCTGCTCGCCCGCCCGCGCCGCTGGCCCGCGCCCTGCCGCCATGAGGCGGCCCTAGAGCGCGGCGCCGGGGGGATGAAGCGGGACTCGACCTGCATGGAAGGTGAGCGGGCACCGGCGCCTTTGTGCGGGGAACGGCCGCCAGCGCGGCCCCCGGGGAGGCGGCCCGTCCCAGCGCCCGGGGCGGCGGGGCCGGACCGGGACGCGGACCCGCACCGGGACGGGGACCCGCCCCGGGGCTGCGGGAGGGAAGCGGCCGTGAAGGGTTTTCCGCTTTCTCTCCTTTTCCGCGGCGTGCGGGGCCGGGCGGCTCAGCCTTCAGCCGCCGGCGGGATTATGCAATTTTTTAAAAAAAAAAAAAAGAAAAAAGGTGGGGTATTAGTTTGTTTTGGGGCTTAATTTGTTTATATTTTAAACTTCCTAATCCCTTTGACCATCTGGAGGAGCTTTTTTTAGTATCGTTAATTATTGATAGTATCGGGGTCATGTAGGCACTTGATAACGCAGCTCCATCTCTCCTGGGACTAATACTAGTTCACAGATATTTTACAGCTTCCCCCCCCCCCAACCCCCCTCCCATGATTGAAGACAGTGGCAAAGCTCCCCTTCAGAACAAGGGAGAAATATTTAAGGCAAGCACATTGCATGTTTGGGTAACACGCATTTTGAAAAGTCATTATTTTCAGTTGTGCCTAGGCCCTGCCTCCTCGCAGGGGGCTGGGGGGGGTGTGTGTGTGCTGGGGCTTTAATCTTACGTTTTCTTAATTCTGCATCGTTCTCTGTCGTTGCATATCTAGGCAATTTAAATAGGTCCAAGAGAATTATTTTTAGGGAGGCAAGTCGGCTTTTAATCTTACTGCTTTGTAATGTACCAGTTTTTTTTTTTAAATAGAGCCTAAACCAGGTCTGAATTCGGAGCGTATGGCCATGCTGGAGCAAGGGCAGGGGACCGTGCAAAAACCTTTATTTTTCTTAAATTGGATTAGAGAAAGTTGATCGCTCGGGAGAGTGACTGTTCACAGGGAGCGGGTCTGTGAGCCGGGTGAGGGCGGGCAGGCGGTGGGGACCCCCGTGTCTCCGCGTGCCCCCCCAGCAGCTGCCAGAGCCGCTGGGCTCTCGGGGGCACATTTTGGCGCAGTGGCTTTTGTTCCAAACTCTTTGTGCAACAACTGGCTGGAGTGAAGGATCAGGCCCTGTCCCCGTCCCCCCTGTGCCGCACAATGGAGCGGGGCCAGGGGCTGGCAGCGTCCCTTGTCCCCGGGCCCGCTGCTGCAGGTCCCGCAGGACGTGGGTGCTGGGGGGCTCCCGGCCCCTCCGGGAGAAGTTCCATTTCCCAGATGAGTTTTTGATATGCAAATGGTGGTGGGTCCCAGCCCGCTGCAGGGAAGGGTGATGGGTTTCATCAGCTGCACACTCTTGATTTATACCTACATGAAAAAGAGCAACCGATGAGTTTTGGTTTTTGTTTTTTTTTAATGAAGGTTTTCTTTTCACTGAACTCTTCTTTGGCAGACACAAAATCGGTGTGGGATAAGATTGGGAGTTTTGGATTTAATTCCCGGAAAGAGAGAGCAAAGCTGAGATGTGCTGGCCATTTCTCTGTCGCAGCGTTTCTCTTTTCTTTTCAACACCCGGTTGGTGCTTTTCAGAACGCAGCCACGCTCTCTGGGGCTCTGTAGGCAGAACATCTTTTTACAGTACAGAGAATAAGGTTGCAGCAGCCTCTTTTTTTTTTTTTTTTTTGTTTTTAAAGGACTTGAGGAGGCTTGTCCATTTAAATTAACCTTTATCCCAGCTGGGCACACAAATGTTTTTGTTTTAGTTCACAGAGGGTTAATTCTATTCAGGCCCTGGCCATGGCCGGCCTGATCCGGGCAGCACAATCTGCTCTTTGAGCCTGGCCTGGCCGGGCAGGACGTGGTGCCTTCGCCCCCATCCAGTGTGGGGCTGGGACCCCCATGGCGGGGAGTGGGGGAGCAGGGCGCCCCGGCCCATTGTGTGCCCGGCCACGGGCTCGGCCGCCCAGCTCGCCGCTGGCCCGGGGAGGGGCCGCCCAACGGAAAATTTAATCCCTGTGTTCATCGATTATAAGTTGAAGAAAAGCCCCTTAAGCGAAGGCGGCTGGTTTTGGGGGGTGGGCTTGCTCAGACAATGCAGCGCTCGGTGGCACAGGGGGAGTCACCCCAGTTCTCTGCTGGATTTAACAAGATGGTTTCTTGGAACTAAACATTGACAATGAAAAAAATCGTTAGGAAAGATAAGGAGGGGGGAAAGAAGCCTTTAAGAGGTTTGTTTGTGTTTGAGGCATCATCAGAGGCGAGAGGCAGCGGGATTTGGTTAGGATTTAAGTAACACATGTGTGAGATCTCCCCCCCCCCAACCCAACCCCGCTCCCCCTCCCCAAACAGCTGGTATTCAGCAGCTTGAGATTTAAACCCAGCTAAAGGCTCCTGCGGGGTGTGTGAGACAGGGTGAGTTAATCACGAAGCAAATAAATGATACACAGTTGAAAAGATGTTAAATACGTTAATGAATTGCGGTGCTGAGTGTCATCTGTAAGCTCTTTTTGTCAGCTGCAAAAGATTTTCTTAGCTGTAAATCATGTTCTGTTGTATAAATGGGAAGTTTTGCAAACTGCAGCTTTCTGCGTCCTCCCTCTCGCTTTCCAGCAGGATGGAATCCCAGCACCGAGGGCTTGTGCCTTCACTTCTGCCCTCGCTCTAGGAAATAAAGTCTTTGTTTCTGCGCCGTTATAAAGCACCGATGTTGGAAGTAGCGCGAGCTGGCTGCATGGACGCTTGGGCTTGTTTCCGAGGTTAATCTCTCGCAGGGTGCTGTAGGTGCATCTGCCAGGTGGGTGCGATCCTTCTCACAGCTGAGGGAGCTGCTGGGACGAAGCCAGCGCCCGGTCGTCCATCCCCCCTGGCCCATGGCCGTGCTGCCCTCGGCCACCGCTCACTGTGGAGGGCGGGCGCCCGTGGGAGTGACACAGGTGGGAGCGGTGACAGAGGCTCGCTGCGGGTCGGATGGGTGTCCCCATACTTTAATTTACTTGCTATGTATTTTATATGCTTATTCATGCGCTTTAGTGTTTTCTGTACGTGTCTTTGCCGCGTGCTTCAGCAGGTTTGAAGGTGTTTCCTTTTGGAAATTCATAAGAATTTTCTTTTTAAAATTATCAAGACTACTTCCGCTGAGGGGAAAAATAAGTCTTTCAAGAATTAAGTGTGTTGCTTCTACTGTTTGCCTGATAAAACATAGACAAGTAGAGATTTCTTCTCTATCTCGCACCATCTTCTGTGACTCTTGTGTAACATCATCATATTCTTGGAGAATTTACATTGTATTAAAATGTGGTATGAAACCTACCATGACCTTTGAAAACAATACGGCCTTTAATGTGGCTTCGGGGAGGGGTTAGCGAGGGAGTAGCCATAAAAATCTTCAGGGTTCAAGATGAGGTTGAGATTTTTGTGAGTGCTTTTGTCGTAGCAGCAACTGTTTGATTTAGTGGCCCCTGCTACAATGGGTTGTGAGAACAAAGCCAGAATATCCCGTGTATGAGTTCGTTAAATGTAAGACATTTAAAATGTCTTATCGGGAAAATTTGGGGGGGGGGGGGGGAGGAGGCTTCCTCAGGCCTCTCTCTGAAATAAAACATGTGCAAGGTATTTGGGGAAAAAAAACCAAAACAACTTCTTATCAATTGCTTTGTTTCCTAATCTGCGTTGTCTTGTATGGCTTTTGTAACCAGAGGGATCACTGAGATGAGAGTAACAGAGCCAGAGCTGCTTGCTTTGAGATTATTATACTTACTATGTGGTTCGATATTCTAGTGAAACTTCAAGGTTAAGGGGGTTCAGAGCACCCCCAGTGCAAAACTGCTTTAAATTTGCTTGTGCTTTACCATTTCTGTAAAGTTCGCTGCGATTCCACCCCGGCTGTCCCAGCGTTTGCCTACACAAGGCGCTTGCATTAAGTAGGGTGAAAAATAGCAAAGGTCAGGAGCCAACGAACCCCTGGGCCACAGCGGGAGCGTCCCGGGCCTGCGCACGGTTCCTACGGGGCTTTTTTAAACCTCTCAAACCCTGAGACTTTCTGTAGGTAATTATTTTTCATCTCCCAGTTTTGTTTGAGCGGCAGTTTACGGGGTGTAGGGGCACCTCTCTGGTCCTTGGAGGTCTGTGTCTTTGTTCCCGGTGTGTGCCGCTCTTCTACCGTGAATTCTAATCTGGAAGTGCACCCAATTAACAGTTTTTGCGGGGAGGCATGTGCAGTTATTGTGGCAATGGGGCCATTCACACTGCCTCGCCATCACCCTGCTCACGGGGAGATGGGGAAGGATTCTGATTCCTCCTCCCTTTCATCATCCCGGCTCCCCGTGTTTGCCGGGCCACGGCCCTCCCTGTTCTTCCCGCAACAAAAAAAGCTGTGCCTGGAAATGAGCCCTCATTTCTACTGGGGGCTGTCGGAGTGTTGGGGTGAGGAGGGAGCCCTGGCATCCCTGTGGGATGCTGCTGTGGGATAGGGTGATGCTGCCGCGACACACCGTCGCCCCTCTGCCTGATGCCATGTGTATAAGCCGGTCCTTTCCCAGCTCCCCGGTTCCGCCCCGGCAGCAAGAGCTGACCCCGGGATCCCGCAGCGCCTGCGATTTATGGCATGGCTGGGGGGGCTGAGGCTGAGCTGAGCCCTGCAGATAGAGGACTCCTCTGTCCCAGGCTAATCCCTGGCCCCTCCCGGCCTTATCAGATGGCTGAGGGTGGAGATTATGCAACTGGCGACTACAAAGTCATGTTTAGCTGCTTCCCTTCGGCGAGATGCCCAGATACCCCCGCGATAGCCCTGTCCTGAGGGGTACTAGCATTCCTGTGGGGCTGCGCGGAGCACATACCTGAGGTGGTCTGTCCTGTAAAACTGGGAATGTTTTGGCGCGGTGATGACACCATGACCGTTTCTTTAGTTAAAGTTTGTGTTTCCTTTATTCATCCCTTTTATTTTAAGGTTTTAGAATAATCGCAGTGAAATTTGCACAGCATGCAAATTTGCACTTTTCTGCATTAGCAAACCTTTTAAAGATTAATACAGATTGCTTATGGTTTCTACTGAGTTTAAACCATGGAGAAAGCTGCTTGTGAATAACAGCAGCTGGTTTAGATTTTTACTTGGCTTGTGTAACTGAAAACCGGTTTAATTTCTGATCCTAATCCGTTTGGCTCCTTTACTTCAAGTGTGTTCGCGTGTTCTCCAGTAGTAAGAGGCTACACACTGGTTTGTCAGGTTGCTTAGGCTTTATGGAGATCGGAGGGGACTTCACTGTGACCTCTACCCCCTGCCGCTCCAAAAATCCTGTAGATAAGAACACCTTTGTCTCAGAAAACTCCCTGGGCAAATCGAAGTGACGAAAACCAGGCTCATGTTGTCTTGCTGGAGTGAGTTGGAACCAGCTCATCGTCCCCAGCCGGGCGCTCGGGAGGTTGGGTTTCTCCGAGGTCTGTGTCATTTCCCTGGATGATACAAAAATGGGAACAAGAAGTGCACTTCTGTGGCCCTGTCTAGTCTGACTTTTCGGTGACTCGTGGCAGTGCGTGGCATGTTATAAATGAGAGAACTTCGCAGTGCAGAGAGGGGAGCCCTGGACGGGGCAGCAGGGGGTTGCTGGGGAGGCGTGGGGGGGTCACACCAGGCTGGGTGCGGGCTGGTGTCCTTGGGGTCTGCCCAGCTCCCTGCACCCAGCTGCTTCCTCCTGACCCCCTCCGGCTGGGTTATCTTTTTGGGAGTAATTGTGTCAGATGGTTTCTTTGTTTTGAATTTGTGCTCTTCTTTTCCTCCTTCTTGCTTTTCAAGGTTTTTTTTTTATTATTATTATTATTATTATTATTTCATTTCCTTATACTGTCTCCTTGATTTCTCTGACCAGGCCTGTCTGTCTCTCCCTTCCCTTACTGCCCTCTCCCCGCCTCTCGTTATTCACCTTCTCAGCCACTTTCCTTTACCCATTGAGACCTGTCATCTCTGACACGGTGTGACCCTCTGCCGCCCAGGCCGAGCATCGCTGTGATTCCCTCCTTGCCTGGACAGGTCACCGTTGTGTCCGCTCGGGTGCCATCTGGAAGGAGCCTGTGTCTCTGCTGGGGTGTGAAGGTGCCACGTGGGTCACTCTCTTCTGCGCTGTCACCTGGACGCACCTAAAGGAGTGCTGGCCCTCGAGTGCCTTCACTCTCCAGCTCACGGACGTCTCAGAGGAGCAGAAAAGCCACTCTGGCTGCTCTCCTCGCCGGTGGCCCAAAACGCCATGTGGTCTGGGCTATCCCACCTTCCCCTTCCCATGGGACAACCTCAACCGCTTTCTGGTGTCTCCCCCATGCCCTGCCGCATGCTCCCGATTTCTCCAGTCGTAGCCATCGTGTGAGCTCCTGTAGCAGAGAAGTTTCTCCTCTGCGTTGTGAACAGTTGGGCCATGGAGGAATAACTCCCCGCGCAGCACAGCCTGCATCCCCAGGGCCGGTCCTGGAAAGCTACTTGTGCCTCCCAAGCAGCTTATCTTTAACTAAGCGTGATTAAATACATGTATCATACTAACTCCAGAGGGAAATGACGGAGACACGGAAGTTAGACTCTGGGTACCGGGGGCTTGCAGGGAACAGCATGCAGCATCCGTCCCCAGGGAGCTGCAGAGAACCGTGGCCACCTCCCGGATGCGTATTTCTGCCTGTCGGAGGTTGCATGGTTGTGGGTTCAAGCCAAGAAATACCGGAAACAATCTGGTTTAACCAGCATCCCTAGGAAATGCGTGTCAGTGAATGGCAGCAGTGTGGTTCCTCGAGTCCTGTTGCTCCAAACCAAAGCGATGCCCTTTCTGTTCCTCGGTGCCTCTGCCTCACTCGGCCAGGGTGACCTGGTCATCTGGGTAACGATTATTTGACACTCGGGAGAGCAAGCCCATGAAGTGTACTGCAGATTTGGGTGTACTTGAGTAGTGCCCGTCGTTGAAGCGCAGCTCTGCAGCGCTCGGGCTGTGGATGGGTTGAGGCGCTGGGGGGGAGGCAGATCGCCCTGGCGTGCGGGGGGTTAAGCTCTTCGGCTGCTCTAAACATCTGCTGCAGGAAAAGCTGCTGGTGCGACTTGCTGGCGTTATCTGCGGTGTAGCTGTCTGTCGGTGTGAGGCCGAGGCCTCCCTGCAGATGCAAGGCAATGGGGACCCGCCTGGCTCTCTTCAGCCAGAACTTACTTTTTCCTTTCCGTTTGACTCCCGTGCCTGCGGAGATCACTGCCTGCTCATGGGTCCTGGCTGAGCTGCGCGTTGTCCCTGCGCTGTCTCAGGGGCAATGATAGAGCCTTACAATTTAATCTGCCAGGTCCTGTTGCTGGGAGTCCTACAACTTACATCTTTAGCCATCCAAAGGCCTTTCCAAGATTTAGAAAAGGAACAGTAAAATCACATTATTGTGGCTTAACTGTAGAGTTGTTTCTGTAATAACTGGGTTCTGGGGGTTTACTTGTGCTTTTCTGGAGCCGCAGGAGGAAGCGAGGAGGTGGCCGGGTCTCTCTGTCTGCCCCAGGAATTCATAAGGTGTGACAGTGTTTTCTGTTCGTTGGTGTCCGCCCAGCACGATTTCCATATTCGCACACCCTGGTCTGTGCGGTTGAGGCACTTCAGACCCTTTTTCCCCTTGCTGTTTCCGTTCCTCTCTGCTAAGGACAGCACGAAGTTGGATGGAGGCTGCTGAAGAGAGCCAGGCTCTTGCCCTCACTCCGGAAGTCCTGTCCCGGCGCTGGGACAGATGGAGCCTCCCCTTGCAGCCATCCTCCAGTGATGGACCCGCACCAGCCCGGCAGCTGGACGCCTCTTTGTCAAACCTTACAGAAACTCCAGGGTTTTCCTCCTGCGTGCCCATGGTGGGTGCTGGCACCACCCGGCACCGAGATCAATGTTCAGAGAAAAGCCTGTATATTGGGAACAAACTGCTCGTGCCACACTGATGAGGACACATCATCCAATTCCTTGCTCTCATCTCTGTTCTTCGTTAAGGGAATACATAAGGCGGTGCCAGGGAAGCTGCTCGGGGACTCGTTTGGCCCCGGTGGTGGGTTTGACCTCCTGCCCATGGAAGGAGGAGACCCTGTTTGATGGCAGAGGCAGGGATTGCAGCAACGTGGCCTCTAATAGCTATAACATGAGCTCTTTGCGATCAAAACAGTGCTTCGCTTCACAAACTAATTCCATTTCTGATAAATTGTGTGACTAAGGGCATTTCTAAGAGGCTGTTTTTTAAGAAAACTTGTTTCTGGACTTGATATCTTATGAGTACGTTGAATTGAAATAACTTTATTGGTGGTTGTGGAGCTGGATTTGTGCTGGGCTGTGTCAGGCTGCTGGCACCGGTGCTTGTGCCACATCCATCCGGCAGGCCATGGGGTGACGAGACTTTCCCAGTCCCCTTGGGAGAGTTCCCGATCGCTCGGTGAAGCCCATGCGCTGACCGCAAAGCCTTTCTCTTCTCTCGCAGATGAGCGGGTGGATCAGCGAACCTGCCTGATCTGCGGGGACAGAGCGACGGGGCTGCACTATGGGATCATCTCCTGCGAGGGCTGCAAGGGGTTCTTCAAAAGGAGCATCTGCAACAAGCGGGTTTACAGATGCAGCCGAGACAAGAACTGCGTCATGTCACGCAAACAGCGCAACAGATGCCAGTACTGCCGGCTGCTCAAATGCCTCCAGATGGGCATGAACCGAAAAGGTAAGGAGAAGTGAGTTTTTTACTGGTGGGGGAGCAGATTGGGGCCGGTGTCAGCAGTGGGTGCTACCCTTCCTCAGCTGCCGTCTTGTTCTGCAGTTCTGCCTCCCAAATTCTTGATGAGAAAAAGTGAAGCTTCAGCAAATGGATAAAAAATTCTTCCTCAACTACTTTGTTAGTGTATTGGAGGAAAAATCTGTGTGAATTGAAAGCACGTATAAGTATTTGGAGAACTGATCATTGTGATTCCTGTTTTCAGGGAAGGTAACAGTTTGTTACTGTCCTTCCTGGCGGATCTGTCCCTGCATTTATCCCGAGTGAGGTGGTCACTATTTCTGTGCTTCACTTTACTGATGGGGCAAAAATTTGTGCATTTAAATAGGCTTTTAAAGTCCCAGGAGCTCTCAGTCAGGCTCTACCTGTTTGTTGCCATGGGAGCTTAGACCCACAGCTGTTGCCCAGTGATAAGGTGCGAGGATCTTCCCTTAGTGCCCGGCTCTAGATGATGGCCCTGGCTCCCGGCAGCGCCATGTGGAGCTGGGGAATGCTGGAGGTGGTTTTGCCAGGTACCAGGTCACTGAGGAGACAAGTGTGACCTGGGTTAGGGACAGATACCCCTTATTCCCCACATGTGCAGGGGTGATGAAATGCTACGCTATCATCTCCAGGATGGAAAGTCGTAAGTAGCTCAGAAACTAATAATAAAAAAATAGACTGGGATTTATTTCAGTGTCATATCCCTACTCTTCACTCCAATCTTTTGACTTCTTAATCTCTGGAAATGTTGTTGCCCATTAAAAGCAGAGATTTCTTGGTTCAGTGTCAGCAGACAGGAGTCTGTGCAGAAGCGGGTGCTGCTGTAGCTCCGGGGCTGCTCGGGCTCCCCCAAGGCGTGCAGTGATGGCGGGGGGGACCCTGCCTGGCCACACGAACCAAAGCGTCATCTCATGTACTTTAAATGCAGCTATTGATGCCTTTAGTGTCATCACTCATATGAAAGCCGCCTGTCCAAAGCACTAAAACTTCCATAAATTTACAGTAAATCCACCAGGATCTTCCTTAGAAACCTTATCCTGGAGTTGAGAGGGGAAGCTTACCTGCTGGCCGCTTGGATTACAAATACTCTGGGGGAGGCTTATGTGATGGGGAGGCAGGCTAGTGCCTGGTGATCTTTTACCCAAAGGGTGTAGTTCTGGTGACCAGGAGCGCTGTCAGGGTTCATTTATTCTTTCAAGTGTCTGCGGTGGGATTCTGCAGTGGGGCAGCTCAGGGCTCTATCAGCTGGGGCAACCTCCTGAACAGAGGGTGTAGAGAGTTGTGGGTCAGTCTCTTGTCCCAAGGAACAGGCGATGGGACAAGAGGAAATGGCCTCAAGTTGCGTCAGGGGAGGTTTAGATTGGAAATTAGGAAAAATTTCTACACTGAAAGGGTTATCGAGCACTTGGAAGAGGCTGCCCAGGGAAGTGGTGGGACCGCCATCCCTGGAGGGATTTAAAAGCCAGGCAGACGTGGTGCTGGGGGACACGGGTCAGTGGTGTTTGGGCAGCGTTGGGTGGACGGTTGGACTCGATGGTCTGAAAGGTCCCTTCCTTGGGCTGACCTCTTCTCCCTGGTGACAAGTGATAGGACGAGGGGAAACGGGTTCAAGTTACGTCAGGGGAGGTTTAGATTAGATATTAGGAGACACTTTTTCACTGAAAGGATTATTAAACATTGGAATAGGCTGCCCAGGGAGGTGGTGGATTCACCATCCCTGGAGGTGTTTAAAAAAATGGTAGATGGGGCACTGAGGGACATGGTTTAGAAGTGGCTCTTGTCAGGGTAGGCTAAAGGTTGGACTCGATGATCTTAAAGGTCCCTTCCAACCTCAACAATTCTATGATTCTATGATTCCAGCCCAGACCATTCTGTGAGTCTGAGTTACGGCCCTTTCCCGGCCCTTTCCCGGCCCTTTCCCGGCCCTTTCCCGGCCCTTTCCCGGCCCTTTCCCGGCCCTTTCCCGGCCCTTTCCCGGCCCTTTCCCGGCCGCCCGTGGCTCACCCGCGGGGGCACAGCGCCACCTGCCGGCCCGACCGGCCGCCGCCTCCCCCGGCTCTTCCCGGCCCCCCGGGCCCGCCCCCGCCGGTGGGAGCCAGCGGGCCCGGCGCGCTGCGGGGCTCCCTGCGGCTGGCCGTGATGGCAGCTCTCGTTAGTGTAGCGGGGTGTGCGTTTGGGGGAGGCGCGGAGCTGACATCGGAAGGAAAACCAGCTTTGAGGAGAGGTTGTGTCGTGCAGGCGGTACCAGGACGGCTCTTCTGGAGGGGGGGGGTGTGTGTTAGAACCACCCAGGTCTCTTGAAGCCTTTTGTGATGAACCAGCGACAAAAACATCGCTACTTTTGTTGCGGATCCTGGCTAGGTCATGCAACCAGCAAGACTTCCAAAAACCCCATTTAAGCGAAGCACCTTGAGCGTGGTGCGATGTGGGAGAGCAGGGCACGGTGCTGGTCCACGCTGGCTCCGCTCCCCGCAGCAGAACGTGCGTCTGGCTCTGATACCCAAGTCAGGTACTGCAGCAGATGGAGGTATTGCCAAGAACCTCCCTGCTGTGGGGGTTTTGCTTCTGTTTAAGCCAGGAATGGTTGTAAGAGTTTGCAAAAATAAACAAAGTTGGTTGGCATCCCGTAAATCTTGCTGTGGGATGCTGTGCCCGGGCGGTCCGGCAGCCTGGGGAGCGGGAGCCACTGGCCAGCAGAGAACTGCTGTGGCACCAGTAACTGCATCAAGAGTAACGGGGTTCCTTTAACCCCCAGATGCTGGAAAATGTCAGCATCTTAAAATAGCATGCCTGAGCTTGGGTAAGGCCTTGGGTGGAGCTGTGGTTTGAATGGCTCCTGCTGCTCTTGGGACGTGCTCAGCTGAACACAGACTGATCTCAACAGGGAGGTGAAAGCTTTTACCTGGTTTGGGTCCGGAGTTGGGGCAAAGCACTGCCCGCAGCAGTGCAGGGCCGACCCTGCCGCTCTGAAGCCAGTGCCTCAAACCAGCGCAGCTGGGAGCACGGCTCCGCGGGCAACGGGGCAGAGCTACTGCCCTGCTTGTGGGCAAGGCAGGAGCCACCCGAGCATAAAGACCGGCCTGGTGACAGCCAACATCGTCTCCATGGTTAAGAAAAACTGTAAACTCCACAGAGGCAGGTTTGCCAAGGGATTCTGTAAAACAATGCGGACGTAGAAAAGGAAGATGTAAGCTGATGTCAGCTAATGTCTGCTCCAATACGCTTTGAAATCAAAAGACAAATTTATGCCCATGGCTTGAAATGGGAAAGCTGAGAAGCTTTCTGAATCACAATTAGCAATAAAATATTTTGGAAAACTAGAGAAATTTTCCGCAAATTGGAAAACTGTTAATATAGTTCCATTAAGTTTAAAAAAAAAAAAAAAATGAAGGGAGTAACAGAGAGCTAACCATGGTGGGTTACTTTTACATCATCACGTTTTTTTAATGAGGAACTAATATTTTTTGGAAAGACCTTTCATAGAAAATAAACAGCCTTGTTTGTTAAAATGAGTTTGTTGTTTTGCTGTATCTTAAAAGATTTGCGTGATGTAAAGGCGAACAGTAATGGTTTTATATCCTGTGTTCGAGGCTTCTCCAGTGTGTTTAAATGAACGCTATCTGGCATTTTAAATAAAAATACTTGCTGGGCTATGGAGGTGGCAGCCTTTGCATTAGGAGGATTAAAACCGTATTGCTGATCTCGTAACGCGCTGTAAGGTGCCGTGGGGATCGCTGTGCTGCTGGTCACCGGCTGGTGAGCTGTAAATGGTCAGGACAGTTTTGTGGGGTGATTTGCATGGCTCGGCTCACTGGTGAGAAATCAGGAAAAGGCAGGTTGTGTCCCAGCCTGTGCGTGGCTCTGCCGTGCCGCCCGTGCCGTGGGTGATGCCCGCGCTGCCAGCACAGCACCGAGGCGGATGGGGGTGACTGGAGCTGAGGGCACCTCAACTCCAGCAGCAGTGTGGCTCTCCTGCTACACAATTTTTTCCCTAAAAATTTAGTGTGATTTTTTTTTTTTCTGTTTCTGGAGGGCGGGCAGCAGCCCGGTGTGCGGCACAGGGTGAGGCCGGCCGGCAGCAGCAAGGTCACGGCGCAGCTGGGGAGAGCCCGCTGCCAAGTCTGTCCAGGTCGTGGTGGGAAAGAGATTGGGACCCGATAAACAGGGGGACCCAGCCCGGGAGAGGAGGCGTGCGAGGAGCAGGGCTGCTCCTCCGACCTGCCAGCGTCCGCAGGGCTGCCCTGCCAGGAAAGAGAAAAGCAGAGGGAAGAGGAAGGTGGAGAAGCAGCTCTGAGATAATCCCCTTAATTGGACTTCACTGAAGCTCCCTGGAAGTTATTTAAAGAGCCTTAAAAATGCAGCTGCCATATTGAGAAACTAGGCTGCCCTGCTGAAACAGAACTGCATGCTGGGTCTAGTAACTCAGGTGCTAAACTTCACATGCAACTGGCTGGGTCAAACATCTCCCTCCATTTTCCGTGGTAGCTGCAGGAGACCCAGCCCACGGAAGCGGCAGTGGTGTGGGTAGTCCCCAGGGAAGTGCTCTGTCTGTGGCTGTCGGCAGCGTGGGCTCCGGGGGTCTCTCTGGCTCATGGTGGTTCAGGGCTGCCTGCAACGGAGGTAGAAACACCAGCATTTGCATTCCATTTTCTAGCAGCCGTGGGTATTCACTTCTGGAGGTGAAGTACATTTGCTTTCTGTGTGCCATCTCTCAAATTATCCTGGAATTAATTATGGTAAAGGATTGCTATTCCTTCATTACCTGTCACTATGGGATCACATGAAGAAATACTGAACTCCCTGAGTGACGCTTGTAGCCCCAGCGATGGGCTTGCGCCCTTTGGGCTGAGGATGGTGGTGCGTGCTGCTCGCGCTCCCCGGTGCCCTGGGAAGCACCGGGGGTTTCTGTGTAAACTGCTTCGATGAACAAAACGAATCTTTAAAGATATAAATATTTTTTTCAAAATAGTAGATACCTTCTTGTGTATTTCTGGACTAGCGAACAGTAGTGTTCCTCACCAAGGTTTGGATGCTCTCTTTCAGCAATCAGAGAGGATGGCATGCCGGGAGGCAGAAACAAAAGCATCGGACCTGTCCAGGTGAGCATGTCCAACCGTCTCTCCAGGGATCCCTCCAGCCTTTGCTCTCACCCCAGGGGGTGCTGGGCTTGTGCCGCGGCAGCAGCTCGGTGGGGAATGGCGACGGGGGGTTTGTTTGACCGAGCCTTTCCCAGCCCCATGTATGCCTTCTGCTGGCGTCGTGGGGCTTTGACTCTCTGCAAGTGTTAGAAACACATCTACAACAGTAGATTTGTACATAAAGCTGGTGCTTGCTTGACCCCGAGGGGACCGGGCGCAGTCCCCGGGTGCCTGCGTGAGCACAGGGCAGTCCCCGGCCCCCGCGGCACTGTCCTTTGGGAGCGGCACAAGGACGTCCGTCCCTCTGCGGCACCCAGTAAATCTCGCGGCTGCCTGCTGCGGGCCCTGCAGTCCTGCGAGCAGGGCACCCAGTAAACGTCTGGCTGATTGATGGCGCAGCTTGTCTGGAGATGTCTTGTAAAGCGCGAGGTAATTCAGCACAACAGCTTGTACTGCACGCCTGAGAAATGATGGCCATTTTCAGCTCACTTCTAGAAAAGAGGTCGTTTAAAAGTTTACTATTTATTTTAATAAAATAGAAATAACACTGAAAGCTTTTTCTGTGGCTGTCTGTGCCTATGAAGAGACTACTCACCCCAGTCCGAACGCAAACCGGAGAAGCCCAGCAGCCAGGTGCCCTGTGGGGGAGGGAGGAAAAGGCAGGAGCTGGGCGGCGCGGCCGTGCTGCGGTCGGCGTCAGGGAGCGCCTAGCTCAAACAGGAATGTCTCTTAGTAATGATAGAACGCTTTCTGCCATTTGCAAACATCTTATTTATAACAGCATTAGTTGCTGATTCTTAAAGCCTGCCTATCAAGGAAAAACAAACATTTCATTTCTGGCCAGGTAGCAATTTTTGCTGCCTCTCCGAGCAGTGTAGCCGTAGCAAACCAGCAGCCTTTGCTGGCCAGCGCGGGCCCTCGCCCACCTGAGACCTGGGCGATGGGTCAGCGCTGGTCCGTAGCTCATGCCGTGGGCTCCCTCTCCTGGGGTGAGACTGTCCAGCCATTGTGCTCTTCGGATTCTGTGAGGGTAAGCTTCCAGAGCTTCTCTGGGCTTTCGCAAGACTGGAATAAACTGTCTGGGCAATGTTTGGCTCTTGAAAATGATGTTCAGAGTTCACTTCACTTTCTTGCAGCACTTTAACTCCAGGTCTTTCAATATTTTGTGACAGTCTTGCTGAGGGACGTGCACAGAATTAGGGGGGGAAAAAAAAGCACAAAACCAATTACGTTGCATTTTCCCCACTATGAATCCAACACTTTTCCAGGAGCATACCTAGCTCTTTCTTGAAACTCTATACTTAAGGGAACTTCATTTTTTTTTTATTTTAGTCCATTTTAACTTCCTATCTGTTATTCTATAATTCCTGTTTTAAGTATTAGGTGCTTGATTTCTTCTTTAGGTGCCACCTCGTTCTTATCTGGGGAAAAATAGTGAACAATGATTCCCTGTAAACATTTTTTTTATATGTGTCACCTTGCCTCTCTCAATTGCTTTATCAAACCAGAGCCCACTGCACCTTCCGTTTGCCTGTGCCTCTCCCGAGTACTGAGTGATGTTCCCCATGAACTGGCCTCAATTACTCCCAGGTTTTTCACTGTGTGACAGCGTCTGATTTACGGCTGGTGGCTGCGAGTGTTTGACATCATCTTCTCATGTGTCTGTTCCTGTCTGCTGTGCTATCGTCACTTGTACTGCAGGCACTGGAGGTCACCACGATTAGCTGTAAACAGAATTTTTCATGTGCATTTTTCAATGTAAAGGAAAGGTGCAGTACCCGCAGGAATGGCAAAGCGTTTCTCCTGCTGCGGGGTGATTTTGGCTCTGCTGGATGTGGCCGTACAGCCAAAGTGTCCGTGGACCGAGGCTCTGCCTTATTTCTGTTCTCAGCTGAAGTAACGATAATGGTCCTGTATTTGACAGATATCAGAGGAAGAGATTGAGAGAATTATGTCTGGGCAAGAATTTGAGGGAGAGGCAAACATGTCATGGAGCAACAACGGAGACAGTGACCATAGTTCCCCTGGAAATGGAGTTTCTGAGAGCAACCAGCCTTCACCCGTTTCTACTCCGTCTTCAAGGTGGGAATGGCCTCTGGAGGAATTTCATATTGCAGTGATCTTGTCTGTCTTGCCCTGACTCGTACTTTGGGTCAATGTAGGAAAAATGCGCCGTGAGCGTGTCTTTGCATAAACTGAGCGTCCTGTGGAGTCTCACGTCTCTAATTGTGTTTTAAGACAGCCAGCCACTGGATTGCAGAGGATTGAACTGGGAGGTGAAATGCTCGTGAGCAAATGAAAAAGAAGGCAATATTGAGTTAAAATTATATTTAAAATATATCTCTTGGTTTGTATTGATAGCTTTTTCTGCAGATCACGGGAACTCGATTACCTTTCGCTGCTCATTCTGTATAAGCTCTTTTTCTGCACCGCGCTGGGATTTTGAAAATAAATGACTCCATTTAGGTTACTAATTGGTGGTGTTACATTAAGGTCAGTTACTGTTAGTGCCAGCCTCCTGACGTAGCCTTAGATGGCAAACATGGCGAGAAGCTCAGGCTTGCGTTCCATCTGCTTGCAGTTGCATCTTAAGCTGGGAGTTATTTGTGTTCACTGGCTGGGTAAATAGTTTACTGTCCTAAATTCTGGCCCTTTAAGGAAGCTGGGCTGGAAATGCTTTGTACAGTTGGGTTTCTGTTTTACTCTCCGAGTGGCTGCTCGGCAGCAGTTCCCGCGTCTCTGTTAGTAGAACGAGCGCTGAGCCAGGCTCGAGGTGAGGCAAGTGTAAGGTGTCTGGTCTGCACACTCTCAGCTATTTCCAGTGCAGGGTTTAAATACAAAGGCATTTTCCATACTGTTTATTTTCCTATTTTTATTAACATTTCTGATATAGCTGAATGCAAAATTTTAATGAATCAGGTGGATTTTTGGGGGTATATTAAAAAGCTTTTCCTTTTCCAGTAGGTCCGTGGAGCTGAATGGATTCGCTGCACTCAGGGATCAGTATATTGGGACGCCGGTGTCCACGCACTATCAGTACCTCCCGCACCTTTTTAGCTATTCTGCTCACTCAGCTCTGATGCCCCCCCAGACACGCAGCCTGGACCCGCAGTCACACAGTCTTATCAATCAGTTGGTGTCAGCAGAGGACCTGGAGCCACTGGGCACACCGATGCTCATTGAGGACGGGTGAGTGGTGCCAGGGGCTGCCTGGGGCTGCGTGTTCCTGGCTGTCCCTGGGATCCGACTGTCCCTGCCTGCACCCATGGCTCCAGCTCATGCGGTGGAGGCTGCTGGGGGGGCGAGGGGGGCGGCTGGGTGCCTGCTGTCATGGCCCCATGGGCACAGGGAGCATCTCCCCTGGGAGAAGATGTAGCTGTAGTGCAAGCAGCAAACCAGACCACGTCCATGGGAGGCCTGTGCCCTTGTGTGGGAGTGGGCTGTGATGGGTTTCAGCCCTGAGACTGTATTAGCTGTACAAAAGGCATGGTAATAAGCGCGGTAGCTGGAAAAATACACATGGGTGGAAAAAAGCTGGGTAGTCAATCCACTGGCAAGAGCTGCGGGGCCACCCCGTGCCCAGCAGGCTGGGTGCTGGCGGGTGGGTGAGCCTGGGGATCGGGGTGATGGCCATCGCTGCTCCCAGTGCCAGGTGACACACCCTGGGCACCGGCACGGTAGGCACTTGAACGTGAATTCATGTGGCGTTTGCCTTGCTTTTCAAGTGCCTTGTCAGATGATGTCATTCAATGTTGTTAATTGTTTTTATGCCTTCATATTAACTGTGCCTGCAGGTATAAAGTGACTCAGGCAGAGCTGTTTGCGTTGTTGTGTCGTCTGGCGGATGAATTGCTTTTCAGGCAGATTGCTTGGATCAAGAAGCTGCCGTTCTTCTGCGAGCTCTCCATCAAGGACTATACCTGCCTGCTCAGCTCTACGTGGCAGGAGCTGATCCTGCTCTCCTCGCTGACTGTTTACAGCAAGCAGATCTTTGGTGACCTCGCGGATGTCACCTCCAAGTACTCTCCCTCTGATGACGAGCTGCACAGGTGAGACATCAGGCAGAACCTGCAGGAAAGGGAGCAAGTTCTAGAGATGGAGGAGCCATCAGGAGGATGGAGGTTGGGTGCGTGTTTCTGGCCCTGTGACCAGCTAACCACCTCTTCACCCGTGGCTGTTTTCCTTTTTTATTTTTTAGCGAGTGGTTATTCCAGGCTTAGAAAGTACCATGGTTCGTCAGTGATGAATCAGAACTCCCTTCTGCAGGGGAAGGTGCGGGTGCTGTACACGTGTTTGAAGGTGTTTGAAGTTCCTGTAGCAATGCTATCGTCCTCCAGCACAGCGCTACAAACCCCCTTTTTTATGGGGAGAGTAAAACTAACCAACGCTTTGGGTAACCCTGAGATGCGGGACAGAAGGTCTTATTTAAAAACCCTTTGGGCCAGTGTAAAGGCTGTTCACGAAGCTGGTTGTCTGTATTATCAAAGTGTTCATTATTAATTGCTATTTCATTGTTTTGATTACATAAATTTAAAGATGTTGCAACTTAGCTCTTGTTCTTTCCGTAGTACGTACTATCTGATGCTCTGAGGAACCTGCCTTTCATTTATCATTTTGGTGAGGGTGTTGGGTTTTTTTTTTTTGATTTGGGTGTTTTGTTTTGTGGTCTTGGTGCCAGACAGATCCTCCTTTTGGTAGCAGACTCGCGATCTCACAATATTATGGCAGAATACGTAGGATTTACAGAAACTGCTGCCCACCCTTCCCTTTAACATCTGCCCTGTCTGTGCTCTGCCCTTGCTGGCCTTGGCAGTTTTGCAAGAGTCACCAGGGGATGGAAGTGTCTGATAAGCAGAGATGTAAAATTCTGCTGTGGCCCTCGGCCGTCGCAGCATCAAACGGTTCCTTGAGGTTCCTTTGTGTGTCTCTTTTTGCCCACCAGAGGGGCTGGCTGAGGCCAGGGCGGAGGAGCTGAGAGCTGGCCCCAGGTGTCTCGTTTCCTGGGGCAGGTTCCTCCACGGTGATGTTCTGCCCAGCCATTCATGGTGCATCTGGTGCTGCTCCTGCGAGGAGCAGTGAGGGTCATAGAAACCCACAATAACACTTGTTCTGCATTCAGCCGTCCTTTTGTTCCTGCTGTCCTGGTCAGAGCCTCAAAAGACAAGTGTTTGTTTCATTTTGGGTGTGTGATAAATACAAGCAAAAGGTAAGACAACAAGACAAAGGAGGAATCCTCGCCCTTCAGAAACCAGCAATTCAGAGCTGGTCGCCTTGAAAGTCCTTCAGAGAAGATCTGTGCACATGGATGAAAATAGGTGTTCTTGGGAGTGGAATGTTTCTGCAGTCTCTTCTTCTGATTTAGCTGTTTGAGTATCGTTAATTGTCATTAGTAACACGGGAAAATGCACACTGAAAAAGCCTTTTAGCGGGCAGTTGCACAGATATGAGGGGTCTCGAGCTGCACGGCACCCTCCCGCTTGTCTTCGTGCAGTTCAGCCGTAGCGTGCCTGTCTGCAGGCGGCAGTGGGGTGGTCCGTGGGTGTCCCCTGTCCGATGCACGCGTGGAAAAGCTCGTCCCTTTGGATTTGTGAGGGGCTCTTACAGAGTGGTGCCCCACCTGGGGCTTTTTCAGAGAGCCCCTGTTTCCTCTGGCATTGATCAGTAACGATTGCAAACCACAGTCCATTAGATCTCATGGCTGGCTGAAGAAACCCCACTGAGCTGTGACAGTCTGGCACTTTGGGGTTAATTTCTGTTCCTATTTAGCAAAATGACGGGAGCCGTGCTGATGCTTAGGTAGGTGATGAAGGCAGGCATAGGATGAGCTCCACAGCCCCTGCGTTTTAATCACTTCTAACAACTGGCTAAACGTTCTGTTTGCCTGCTAGATCAAATGCTTTCTTTTATTGTGCTGTTTTTCTGGAGATGAATATGAAATGAATAGATTCCTGACCTCCCCCAGCACTCCTGATAGCGCTTCCCTCCCCCTCCTCTCCAGCTGATCCCGATAACTCCCAGCCAGAAACTTGCCTGGTGTAAACTGGGAGGAAAAGTGTGTGGAGGAGTCAGTCCTCGAGAAGAAATAGGGCTGTGAAAAACAGAACAGCTTTGTTCGAAAGGGGGAGGAAAGCATGCGGAGAAAAGTAAGACAGTTCAACTGCAGGAATGAGAGAAGAGCTCTCCTGGATTTATGAAGTGATGAGTGGCTGGTAAAAATGTGCATGCTCTAAAAACAATTAAACCCAACAGACGACTGAGTGGTCTTTGTGCTCATTAGCTTCTTGAGCTTTGCAATCTTGCACCTGCAAGATTTTTAATGTCAACTTGAGAGCAAGAAAACTTGTACAACTTTAGATTAGCCGACAAGGCTTTCATCGCTTACAATATTACTTTCTTGAAGAACTGACCCGGAGTTCAGATAGCTTGTTTTCACTTCTCTGAGGTCAAACTCCACCATGCATTTTACAAATAACTTTGAAGTAAACAAACACACATGCCAAAATAAGGTATTATTCAGTGAAAAAGGTTCTATTTTTGTTCTATTCAAAGATGGCTTTCTGGCTGGGCTCTTATTCTTTGCGCTGTACAATGCCAGAGCGCAGCTGACGCTTCCCTAAACACTTCTGTCCCACTTCTGAGAATTTTTGCAATACGCGGTTTCTTTGAAACTGGGGGTACTGCTGTGAGATGTGTTCCCGAGAGGCCATTCCGGCTGTTGGCACGTGCAGGATGGTCCTGGAGCGTCCCTGCAGGCACCGGCAGCCCCCCGTGCCCTCCAGCTCCACCACTGCCTATTCCTCAACGCCGTGGCTCTTTCATGGTGCACACGCAGGGCGTTGCTCCTGAAGAAGCCCAACACCCCCTTCAGTGGGAGGACCTCGTTCTGCACCGACAAAATCTCCATCAGGCCACTTCCCAGGGGATTTTGGGGAGGTTTACATTCCCTGTGCATCCGTGTGCCCTCTCCAGCCCAACCTCCAGCGCCAGCTTCCCTTGGCGAGTGTGGAGGCTCGGGAGATGCGCAGCTTGTTCTCAGGAGGCGGCACAGATTGGGCGGTGATGGGGCTGGCCCTGGTGAGATGCTCCAGGGCTGGCGCGGATGGTGATCCACATCCCAGCAGAGCATCCCTGACAGGCCACACGAGCAGCAGTGCTTTTCTGGTTGGATCTTGACATGCATTTATTACGTGCAATGGAACTGGCACCTCCTGTTTGGGGGGGGAAAGTTGAGAAGGAAATGGGGTGTGTTCCTCAGACTGCGCAGTTCAACCTGAGACCAGCCTGCAGCTCCGCTCCCCTCAGCGTTGGCTCTTTGGGGTTTCATGCGTACTTGCATTCATGAGAAGGATTCCAGCCTTCCTGCAGCATGTCTCACCCTAGAAGCTCTCAGCCAAGGAAAATTAACAAACCATAACGAACAGGCAATAAATAACAGCTGCGTGGAAGTGCTGGATCTCTGTGAGTCACTCCCGGGAATTTTCGGGAGGTGAGCTCCCGCACCTCTGTCAGATAAAAGACGCGTGTGCCACTGTGCTACACGGGTCAGAGTAATTCCTCAGTCTTTAAAACAAAGCTATTTCTCCACAGAAGGGAGAAACTGTAGGCACTTTAGCTGTTGGAAATGGCCTTTGTGGGAGGCAGTGTCTGTGCAGAGGGTCTGGGTCTGTGTTCCCAGCCCTGCCGGGGAGTCCCGCTGCGCTGGAATGTGCTGTGCAGAGCCAGCGCCTGGGTTAACGTTAACTTTCCAGCTTTGTAGAATGGAGGGGTTTGAAACCCAACAACTTGGGTGTGAGGTTGGGTGTGTTTGTTGCGGAGAAGCAGCGTTCCTCTGTAGCGAGCTGTAAAGCGGCGCTGATCCCAGCTCTCCTGAGTCCTCCAGGCCCCCAGGGATGGCCGCCTTCTGCTGGTGGCCAGCATGGGTTATGCTGGGCTGCTGCAAGTGGTGGAAAGCACAAATTGAAGAATGGTGCGACGTGGGGAGGTGAAACGTTGCTGGGGACGGCTTGTCTTCTGAATAGGGGAGGCACTCCAAGGACAGGGCTTTTCTAATTCTCTTGCATGGTGTTAAAATCTCTGAAGTTATAAAACTAAGCTTCTTGCCTTTATTGTACGGACTGTGTCCTGTGTATGTTGACTTGTGATCTCTATCCTCCAGATTCAGTGAAGAGGGGATGGAGGTGATGGAGCGGTTGATCTACCTCTTTCGCAAATTTAACCAGTTGAAGGTCAGCAACGAGGAGTACGCGTGTATGAAAGCCATCAACTTCCTAAATCAAGGTGAGTCGGCGCGGAGAAGGTATCGGCCCCACTGAGAAATTCTCTGAAACAGTCTGAGCAGCCTTTGCCTCCCTGAGAGAAATGGGAGGAAGGGGTGCGAGACCCCGAAGGGACTCGAGCTCTGAAACCGCTCTGCACGTGTTTGCCGAGGTGCAGACCGTGCTCCGTGCAGAGCAGGGTACTTGAGTACCCGCCTGAAGAAATCCTGGAAGTGAATTAATTCATTTGCTTAGGCAATTGTTATTGCCTTTAAATACAGGCACCAAGGACAGTAAGTGTGTCGTTTTACATGCGTGCCAAGGGCACCAATACCCGAACAAGAACAGAGCAGAGAGGCTGGCGAAACCTTTCTGGATAAGGTTTGGGTGCATGATGACTTACCAGCTGCTAACGAGCTTTTCATCAGACAAAGATATGTCATCTAAAAGTATTACTGCTTTAGGTAACTGTTTAGGCAATTAACTAAATGATGCTTTAAAACCAGTTAATTCACCTGACTTTTTTTTTTTCCTGAAGTAATAGTTGACTATTTGCACACCCAACCAGAAAATGTATTTGTTCATTTTTCTGCTTTAAAGGGTGAATTTGTAAAAGCAGTCACACCCCCCCCCCCTTTTTTTTTTTTTTGGGTCTTTCTGACTCTTTACAACATTCACCTTCAGACGATATGCTTAGGTCACCTAGCTGGGTTCCTACTTTTTAGATTCTATACCTAATGCTAACTCTTCCAAGTGAAAAGTAATGGTGAATGAAGTGTCTACGTGCAGGCAGTGAGTCCTGCCTAAGAAGGGGCTGTGTTGTCCTGTTGACTAGCCCATGTGTTAAACCTGGCAGCCCAGGCTGCTGCAAGACCCTAGGCATTTCAAAATCCATGTAATTCTTCAGCATGTGAGAAGATCCTGGCCGTTTCCTGACGACTGGAGCGAGCTGAAATGGTTGGGAAGAGGTGGGCTTTGTTCCTCGGGTGGTGCTCGTCCCTCTCCCCGCTCCTGTGGGCTGCCTCAAGCCACTGCCTGGGGGTCACCTTTCCCGGCCGTGTGCTGGGGCTTCGCAGGACATTTCTTCATGTTGTAAATGAAGCAAACTGTTGAGAGGCGAATGCTTAACGGATGGTCTTTGGCCGTAATTTTGGAAATAAATGTCCCCGGAGTCTTTTGTGCTGTGAAAGATAGTTGCAGTCTGTAAACATGTGCCGCGGGCTCCCTCCCCCCAGCTCGTTCCAGCAGCAGATAGTGCTGACGCTTCAATCTGTGCCGGGCTGAGGTTCCGGTTTGCTTCCCTGGGCAGTTTCCTGACACTGGATAATGCACTTCTCGAGCTGTCTCCATTGTTTTCCAAAATGTATTTTCATTAACTTCCTGTCTTCTTTTATTTTTAGTTGGAGTTTGCAATTTTTTATGTGAAATACCTGAGAATAATTTTTAAAAGTCAGCTTTTGGGCAGCAGATAAATGCCTCTTCCGTCAGATGGGCTCATGGCTCTGAGCCTGCTCCGAGGGTCCGCAGCTTCCGTGCTGGGTCCGTCCGGGTCCCCAGCAGCCGGTGCCGTTGATCACGCTGCGCGCTGGCCGCGGGGCTTCCTGCCGCTTTGATAGCTTGGAAACGGCCATTTTTCCTTTGTGCGTGTTGCCTGACATTGTCAAAGCTAAATTTAAAAATAAGAAGTTGACAAGTTTATAAAGCTCGTATGACATAATTCATAAGCAGATGGGGAGAAATATGATGATACCTTGAATTATAGAGTCGAGCGCTTTCCTCAGCCAAGATGATGTAGCTACAATCAACACGTTTCTGTCTGAGGAAGCATTACGCTGAATCCACTGAGAGGACTAAACCTTGACATAAAGCTGCTTTGCCCCAGGCAGGCGGGGATTTAAGGTTGCTGGAGCTGTTATCTCCAGGAGCATCCCTTGAGCTGCAGAGGAGCAGCTCAGGACGTGAGCTGTTCTCATCCTGGTCTCCCGTGGAAGGAAATCCTGTGCCCAGACACGCGTGTAAAGATGCGTCCGCGCTGCTGGCATGCTGGAGGGGGGACGGGAGTTTTAGCGTTTGTCCACCTGGGAGTCAGAAACCAGTCTCCAATGCAGGGACCCAGCTTGGGGTCTACCCACCCAGTTCTAGCAACCCATTTGTCTTTCCCGAAGAAGTGACAATCAGTGTGAGCCTGCTGCTTTTCTAGGATGTTTTCATCATGTTTTCATTACTCTAATCATACTCGTTTTCAGACATCAGGGGTCTGACTAACGCGTCCCAGCTGGAGCAGCTGAACAAGCGGTATTGGTATGTTTGCCAGGACTTCACGGAGTACAAATACCCACACCAGCCAAACCGTTTTCCGGATTTAATGATGTGTTTGCCAGAGATACGATATATTGCAGGTAACTCTTTGAGCTCTTCTCCCACTGGGATCTCGTTGTGCAAGTTATGAAATTTGCTTTAAAAAAAAAAAATTGATAACAGCAAAATTCTTGTCGACTTTGGTGGAGGATGTTTGTGGGGGACCTTTTTCTGTCAAAGCTTCTCCCCCACCCTTAAGCCGATCTCCCGTCACCCCTGGCTCCCCAGCCAGACCGGCTCTTTGCAGGTTGTCCCTGTGCTGCTGGTGTGACGTCCCGCTCCCAGGGAGACGTGCCTTGCTCTGACCTGCCACCCTTTAAGTGCTTCGGTCAGGTTCCTGTTTTATTTTCTTCCTTTCAATTCCATCTCGGAGGCATTTTGTCTCAAAAGGGCGAAATGCTGGTTTGAGTAGTTATCTCGTAAGAAACAGAGAGATCCCTGAAATGCTGTGTAATTAAGGAGCAGGTGATAAGCAGAGCGGCGGGCAGTTCTGCAGCGTAACCCCCAGGTCTCACCTCGTCTGGACCTCTGAAATGTGCAGGTGAACTTTCAAATGCGGTTGTGTCACTAATTGGATCTACAAGATCTGGTGTTACTAAAACATTGTTTGTTCCTGAATGTTATGGCAAAGGGAGATACTTGCTTCCCCGTGTCAAGGCTCCGTATGCTTCATCCTACTCCACTGTAACGAACTAGATAATAATCACAGAGTAGCTCTCGTAATTTACTCGTTGAGATCAACAAGGGAGTTTGAGGAGAGATGGGATTTAGTCTTTCCCAGTTTCTATAAATACTGCTCCATTGTGGAGAAATCATTTTAATCTGACTTTGTCCATTTATTTAGCTTTCGATTCAGTAAATAATAAATCCTGTTGTGTCCAAATGAATATCAAATGTCTAATGTAGCAGTAGGATGATTAACTGTTTCTCTGAGAGGTTCAAGGTAAAACCATCGCCAGCGTTGCTGGCTTAGGTGTCTCTGAAATCTGATTCAGGAGTGGCTGCTAATTCTGGGTTGTTTTGTTTTTGTTTTTTTTTTTCTTACCAGGAAAAATGGTGAACGTCCCCCTGGAGCAGCTGCCTCTCCTTTTTAAGGCCGTTCTACATTCCTGCAAGACGAGTGTGAGCAAAGAGTGAGCCCAGCTCGCCCCGGCCGGTGCCTTACGCTGTGCCGCAGGCAGGGAGCTGGCTCACCCCGGGAGAGGGGCAAACGCCATCGGGCAGGCGACGGGGCAGTGGCCGTCCCTGCCGTTGTAGCAAGAATCTTTTTTGGGTTGTTTTTTTTTTGTTGTTGTTTTTTTTACTCTTTTTCCTATATATTTATTTCACGACAGAGTTGAATGTATGATCTTCAACACGATGCACATGGTTCTGTATGAATGCAGCAGATGCATTCTCCAGCGGTTTACAGAATGTGAAGATGTTTAATGTTACAGTGTTTGTTAGGGTTAGTTCTTTTGTATTTTGGGGGCTGGGGACCGAGATGACTAAGACTACCTCAAGGAGAAGATGCTGTTCGCGCACTGCTCTTTCCATGATTTGTACCCAAAAGCATTTGTCGTAGAGAGCAAACGGCCTCACCACATCGACAGAGCTGTTAGTGTCCCAAGTGGACAATTTTGCAGAAGTGGGTGTTAGAGAAGTGCCAAGCTTTTTTTCTTAAAATATAATAATAATTTTAAAAAGGCAGGGAGTGGAGATGAAGGAAGGGTCTGTCTCACCAGTTGGTTTCTTTTCCCCGGACACTTTTCAGGTGCGGGTGGTAGCTCCTGCGCTTTCCCTGAACCCTGTTCCAGCGGGATCGTAGTGCTCCCAAGGGGTGAGGGGTTGCTGCCGTGTCCCCTCCTGGGGGCTGCAGGAGGGGGCTCTGTCCCCAGCCTGACAGCCAGACTCTCGCTGCCGCTGCACACCTTCTTGTCGGACTGAAACCGCCTTGCTGCAGTTCCTAGCAGGCTCCTGGCGTTACACAAAGGTACTCTTGTTGCTAGAGAACTGCAAGTAATTTCTCATCACTTCCTCAACATCCATTTTAGGTTCACAAAAGCAGGAAAAACCTACTTAGAGAAGAGGCAGGATTGCCCCTTCTAGCGTATTCCTCCAAGGTGGTGTCTGACCACTGCGGAGCTTCTGCATTGCAGCAACCCCAAGCAGCCCGTTACGGGGACAGTTAATGCACCCTGCGGTTAAATGTGACCTGTGTAACGGGACAGGGGACTCCAGTGTCCTCTGGCGTGGCATTCCCTGCTGGACTCAGGGAATGCACGATCCATAGTCGTATCCTGCCAGGACTGTTCTGCTGCTTGTGGAATCCCTTCTCACCAGGAAGAAATGGGTTCACTGCAGTACTTGGTAAACTGTTCTGTCCTAGGTGTTGCAAGGTTTGGGGTTTCCATCTCGCAACCTCCACAGCCCACCGCCGCACAGAGAACTGGTTTGATGACGGCTGGTTAGCTGTTTGAGTAATTGTGAAGTGCTGGCGGTTATCTGAACTGGGGTGCCCTCATGGGTAACCTCGTGGCTTCCTGCTCGTGGTGGTAGTGGGCAAGTTGGATGAGATGCTCTTGTTCTCATCTCCGTCGTTAAGAACTAACGTTCAAAGACTCGGTCACTCTTGCAGGCAGCTGTGTCGCCCTGGCTGGATTTCCTTCTCTGTGTCCTTAGATATGAATCTGACGTTTATGTAGCAAGAAGGTTCATCAACAAATTTTTGAATGCTGTTTTAAAAATGTTTCGGGAAACAACTTCAGTTCCGTCAGGGTAGGGGAGCCAGCTGCTACCTTTTTGTCTTGTCCTGTGGCACCGAGCGAGTAGTGCTCAGAGGTACTGAAGCTGCCGCGAGACCAAAATGAACGTGATGGTGAACAGGAGAAAAGTCTCATTCACCAAAGCCATGTTTCCTTCCCCTTCCCGCAGTGGGCGCTGCCTCGGTTGTGACCCCTGCCTTGGCCGCCCCTGCTCGCTGGGACCTCTCTGGGCCCCGCTGCTGGCTGGCCACCGACCCGCGGCGCCATCGCCACCTTTGCCATGCCGCTTGGGCATCTCTCAGCTCGACGGTTTCCCTTTCCTAAAAGTCCACAAGCTGCTCATTTCTCATTATTTAAAGAGGATGTTACGGGTAACAGCTGCTGGGCGCAGCAGCAGCTCAGCTTGAGAGAGCTTCACAACCCAAAGGCGGTTCCGTCGATCTCATTTACTTTTACTGACTGTAAAATGAGACCAGCGCGTGTTTCTCAGGAAAGCCTTCTGCATACAGCCTATACCTCAAGTGTAAATGGGAAGATTTTAGTATATCTGTTTGTAAGTTAGAAAGTATTTCTCAGCTTTTAAGTTTAATTTCCAAATAGCTTGATATGATCTTTTTATTACGGGTTATCTTCTGGCTTGCTGTTTTATACACTCAAGGAATTGTTAAAATTGCATAGGAGTAATTTTATTCTACAGTTACTGAATTATTATAATCTGTTGATGAATAAGAGTTTGTTTTAATTAGTGTACATAAAAGCAGTCATCTTATTGCCAAATACCCAACAAAAATAGTCTATTAGGTATTCTGTGTTTATCCAAAATAGACTCCCAAGACTAATGCTGTACCAACAACAAAAAGCCTAAATTCATTTATGATGACGAATGGACAAGAAGCTTCTACTTTTTGTTGTATAACGCAAATTTTACAAAGGTTGATTGGCAGCAGTATCCCTTACCAAATAACCCATTTGTTGTAGGGAGTCGAAAATCCTTACTAAACTGACAAGTAAGGAGGAAGGTAATACACCGACCAGAACCTCGCTCTCCGGACGGTCATTCTTAATATCTTCTGCACCAAGTCCTCTAACGACTTGTGTTTTTTAAACAGGGTAAAGTGAATGTGTTGCATTGCAAACTCAGGTATTACGAGAAGGTAGGAATGTAGCTAGAGACGTAGAGACGTTAGGTCAGGCACTAGATGTATTTGTGAATTTGGTTTGAAGGACACCCTGGAAAGGTTGGAATTTTTGTTCCATTCTTCACGTAACATTCGGTTTACAGGGACTCATATTTTATTTGTGCTTAATGCTAGTAGGGGGAAGTTCATTATCTTTGGTATCTATCTGCTGTTGCTTATCTGACCTTCTGTCATAGAGGAATCAATCAACAATAATAGTCTTTGGTAGAATTTTCTGCCATGACAAGTCAATTTTTATCCCCGATTTGAAAGATAAATTGGCTGACTGACCCCCTCCTCTCCTTCATAGCGTTTGTGCAGATGGAAAGCTGAAGAGTTACTTTTAATCTGAACAGAGATTTGGGACATAAATTTGAAGTGCTCAGGCATTCGGAGGGGCTCTGCCGAGGTGTCCGAGTTGCTGTTTTACGGCTGGAAGCGCATCGCCCGGCGCAGAAACGGCCACTGGGGTGCTCGGGGATGCCAGGTACCTCCAAACCGATGGGCTCTGGGCACAGCAAAATTGACGCAGCAGGAGCCAACTCTTCAGCCGTTTTTCATCTGCGTTAGCTACTTTTCTAATTGTTAATAATGCCAGCGGCATTTGTTTTTTCTCATCTCGTGGCTGCCAGCCCGCAGTGCTGCGCAGAGGCGCTGCGAGCTTCGGGTCATCGGGGTGCAGCTCTGGATTTTCCTGTAATTCTTAAATCCTGAGCTTTTGCCGTCTCCCACCACACAAAGCCCAGAGGGGGAACTCGGCATTTGCGGGGTGGTCAGTCGGATCGCCAGTTGCGGGGCACCCGCTGCCGGGGAGCTGCCCCCCGAGTAGCACCCGTTTCCCTGGTGCTGTGGGGATGCTTTGAGCGAGGCCGCGGGAGCCGGTGGCGCCAGCAGAGCCAGCGGGGCACCCGCGTCGAGTGCCGCTGGCCGCCCGTCCCCCCCTCGCCACGCACCTGCCCTTCGCTCTTCAGACTCTGGCGCAGAACTGCAGCCGCCTCAGGTTAAGGAGTTTGTCTTGTCCTTCAAACCAACCTTCTTTTTAAAAAAAAAAAAAAAAAAAAAAAAAAAAAAACCAAACTTGAATTTCTTTTATCTTTACTACATTTTTAAAAACGAGAAAAAAAAATATTCTCCTGTGAATGTGCTATTTACCATTCATTCTTTCTTCTTTCTTGGTTCTGATTTGAAGCTATGAAGCTTGGTGTCTGTGAAAATGTTGTTATTTCTGTATTTCTCAGGATAATAAGCGGCAATCATCCCTGCCACACGAAAGGCAGGAGAAAGGGGGAAACTTGGGGAACTAGTTTAAGTATGAAGCTAATTTTTAAGTTGTAGATGATGTGTAAATCGAGGGTAATGCATAGGACGTCAGTATCAAGCTGTGGCGTTTCTCTGGGTTCACGGTGTGTTGTTTGCAATACACAGAAGCTCAGGGATAAGTATTTAAAATGTGACCCAGAGAAACCCTAGTTTTGATGTTGCAACAGTTGCTTCTTTCGTGACTTGTTTGGAGGACCCACTGAAAGCGGAATAAAGCCCCGCCCTGGAGATTTTTTGGGGAAAAAACTTTCAGTTGGGCTTGTGGGAAGTTTGCCTACTGGAGGCTCAGGTCTAATGGGAAGAGCACCCGGAAGGCACGGGGTGCCGTTCGGGCTGTGGGGAGGTGGTGGCTGGGGAGTGCAGCCCCTCCGTCCTGTGGCGCCTGGCCCTCCTCACCGGCGCTGTTGGATGGGGAAATAACAAAGTGTTAAAATACCACCGGTTTTGGTAACTTCACGCTTTCACTGAAGGCACATCAGCTCCTACGGCTGGGAGAGGTTTGTCTGTATTTCCACATTACCTCATCCTTCTGCTTTCGGTGTTAAATGTGTTTGAGTGCTTGTGGAAAAAGGGGAAAATGGGAATTTCTCAATGTATTGACTGGCTCCCTGGCGGCCAGTCCCAGTGTTCTGTCCTCAGTCTGTCGCTTATGAGTTAGAGCGTCTCGCCTTCTGGTCAGCACAACTTTCTCGTCGTGGCTGGGTGAGGCTGTAGACTCAGACTGCTCAAGGAAGTCACTGGCCTGTGGAACTGGCTCCGTTACGGCTGCCAGGAGCCACCAAAGGCCTGTCCAGCCGATGCAGCCGTGGGCAGTGCCGGCACCGAGCACCAGTCTGCAGCGCTGAAACCCCCCTTCCCGGCACTCCCACTGGCCGGGATCTGCCAATCTGAGTTTAAACCAGCTCCGCAAAAAGCTGGTGAGGCCAATCCAGGCAATATCTTCCCCTTGAAAAAAAGTAATTAAGAAAGAGCTCCTGTGCAGCTGACCTCTAACAAGTCTATGAAAGAAGCAACATGGTTCAGTGGAAGAAACGCCCCCAAGGGCAAAAAGAAACAGAAATTGAAACCAGATGACGATCAACCTTAACAAAGCCTTTTGTGATTCATTGTTTTCTTTCAATTTATAAAATGTCTTGTAATAGTTGATAACATTATTGACTCAATTTCCATAACAAAACTACCTCGTGTGACATCCTGTTTATCATCTCAAAGGGATTGTGTGGAAAAACAAAATCCTGCCAGTGTTTGTTGCCAGTGAAGAACCGGGCGGGCAATGGCTGGAGTATTTTTTGCCCTTCCCATGGGTTGTGGCTGGTTCCTGTTGCTGCCACAGCGTTTCATTCTGCGGGATTTGACTTTGCGTCCCACCTGGCCCCCCGGCGATGCACACCCTGCTGTAGCCAGCACCGCTGTGCCATGGCAGTGACCGCCGTGGCCCCTGCCGCACCGAGCCGCTGGTTACAGCGTGGGCAGTGTGCTGTGGCTGTGGCCGTGTGTCCCCAGAGTGGCTCTTGCCGGTTTATTTTTTGTTGGTGCCCATCAAGCCACGGGCCTGGTTCCAGCTCTGTCCGGGTGCAGGTGTGATGCAGAGGCTGCGGTTGTAGCCTGGGACCTCGCAGAGCCCTTGTGCATACGTCCTGGGCGAGGGCGTGCTAGGCAGCTCGAGAGGGTTTGCTGCTTGTGTCGGCCCCTCGCTGATTTAGGGGACATCTCCAAGGTGGGTTGGTCCTGGTCTTCAGGTCCTTCCACTGATGTTCCAGGTGATGGTTTCTCCCGGTAAAACACTTCATTTTTCCCACGATCCCTTGCTTAAATCAGGGAAGCAGGATGTTGCCTCGGCATGACACACGGTGAACGTTGGCACGCTCAGAGCCGGTGCTGGGGCAGGAGAGCGCATCCGGCCACCCTCACCCCGCAGCGCCCAAGCTGGAGCGGGCACCATGCGGCGCCTCTCGGGAGCCGCCTCTCCGTCACTACACTACGACCAAATGAATGTTTCTGCCGGCACGTCTGGGGCACGCCGTGGCACAGCCGGTCCCCCTCGTGGGGTGGGACCGGCATGGGTCCCTGTCAGCCTGACCTGCCCCTGCTCCGCTGCGCTGCTCTGTGACTTGACTACCTGTGGAAATGTGACCAATAAGTGTTGAACGCATGTTTAGCGAGTGTTAGCTGTATGAACTAATAAATGTGAATTGTTCTGCACCGGTGGCATCTGCTGTTTGCTTGCACCGTCCTGCTTCAGCTCTCCCTTGGTCGTGAGGGTGGTGGAGCCCAGCGCTGCCCTGCCGGCGGCCTTCCTGCGGTGGAGCAGTGGGGGCTGAAATCGCTTGTGGGTCTGGGAAAGCCTCGGTGCCCTTGATGTGGCTGGGGATTCGGGAGGGTGCACGAGCCCTGCTGTGGGCTGGGGGTCCTGCATGGCAGGAGCTGAGGGGGGGTCCCTGCTCTGGGACAGGAGCGGGTGCTGTGCCAAAGCAAAGGTTTGCATGGTCTTCTGGACCCTGCCATGTGATGGACACGTGGTGGTCTCCTTCCCTGCCCAGGTCCCAGAAGAGAAGGTAGGAGGACAGGTTTTCTCCATTTGGTCATCGCACTGTTGGCATGCACAGCACGGCCATGTCACCGCTGTCACCCGGGGGGTTCCTGTCTGTGGGATGGCCGGAGCGTGCGGTGGTTCAGGTGGGCAGCCATCGCTGCAGGTGCAGCAGGAGGAGGGTTTGCAGCAGTGGCAGGAGGAGACCTGTGCGGTGGCAGCTGCTGCAGGCAGGAATAATCCCAGCAAGCAAACACACCAGAAATCCTTGACCAGCACGCGTTGGAGAGACACTGCAGAAATCATTTAACGATCTCCCGTGTCACTGAGGTGGGTGCGTGTTAAAAGACTAAGAAGCACTTTTCATATTTACATTTCCACGTGTATTAGAGAGCGCGTGTTAAGGCCCACTCAGGGAGATGCTGCGCTGCCACAAAGGCAGCTCCAAGTGAGCAGCCGGCCCCCGCACTCCACTGCTCCTTCCCGCATTTCTGCATTGCTAAACTCATGAAAATGGAAATTCTTCCTTTTTAATGTTTAGGAGCTCTTGTGCTTAAGAACATTTAGGGTTTGTTTGGTTGTGTTTTTTTTTCCCCGCTTATTTTAGTAATGGGAAGTTCTACGGCAAAGAAATAGCAGTTAAGTGCCTGCCTTCTGGCACACAGGGATGCAGCTCTCCCTGCACTTCTCCTGAGCTGAAGGATTTTGTCAGCCCCCTTGGCAGGCATGTGTCCCATGGGGAAAGGCTGGTTCCTTGTGCAGGACGGGTGGATGAAGAGCTCAGCCCTCCCTGGCCATGCGCAGGGGAGGGACTGGGTGGTTCTGGGTCCTGCGTGGGGCAGAGGGATCCCTGCGAGGGCTGGGCTGTCCTGCAGTGGAGCCATGCTCTGCCCTGACCTGGGCCTGAGGCACCTGCAGCCAGGTGAAGCGGCCCTTCCCCCGAGACGCAGCGTTGTGCTTGCAGTAATCCCTCACAGCAGACACGATAAACGTGTTGGATCATAAATCAGCACTGAGCACGTTCAGCCTCACCCGAGGTCTAGTCCCGAGCTTGCACCAGGACAGCTCGCTTTTTGGGAGGATGCTTGTTCCAGCCCTGCATCGCAACCTCGTGCTGTCCCTCCACGTCCCCTTCCCGAGGGCATCGTAGGAGCAGACGGTGAGCAGAGGGGAGAGGGAGGAGAAGACCCAGTTCAGGAAGGGGAACTGCTCCGGCAGCCTGGCTGGAGGTGTTTCTACAGAAGATCTTCCTTTCCCATCGAGAAAGCTTTGCTCCTCTTCCTAATGTGGTAGGAACCGGCCACGGGGAAGACAGATGGGCTTGACATGGAGGGCTCAGAGGCTGCAGCAGTGCCCAGACTGCTGAGGCGATGCAGGGGAGAGTGGCCGGCTGGCTCCCCATCACCCCGGGTACTGTTCCCCACAGACGCTGGCCCCAGACCTGCTCCGTCTCCCCCAGCGCCTCCACGGACCTCACGGCTGCACTGCCTCTGCCCCTGCCCAGCTGCTCGCTGCAGGGTGGCCATCGCCCTCCGAGCTCCTGGGGCCCCCGCTCCCCTCCCTGCACAGCACCACGCCTGCCCCCTCCCCGCTGCTTCCAGAGCGTTTATCACATCCTCGCTTCAATCCAGGTATAAGCCGCACTGCCCCGCTCTTCTGCCGAGCTCTCACATCTCCTGCCCTCTCTATTGTGTTAATTTTTCTTATTTACAGCAGTTCTCCTCCTCCGCGGAGCAGCTCCAGCGGCTTTGACGTTGCGCTGCCCTGGATTTATTCCCCATAAGGGGGCCCTGAAGGTCAGCAGTGGCGGGGCTCGCTGGGAGGTGGCAGAGGATGTTTTGCACACGTGGGGCGATGGGTTCGTCCTCACCTTCAAACCAGGCGAGAGGAGCCGCTGGAGCCGCGCTGCGGCGGCCTCTCCCCTCGCCCTGCGCTGGCACAAAGGGCTGCCTGGAAAGCAAGGCTGGAGGGGGAAAAGTACCAGCACATTTTAATTTTCAGCTCAACCTCTACTGACCACTGTATTTTGATTAGAGCTCTGCTTCCTTTTCATCTCGGTGCTCCGGCTGGTGACAACTGCCACAGCCTCATGCACGCAGTGCAATAGTTTATCACCGAAGGCCAGCCGCTCTATGAATTCAGAGCCAGCACTGAACAAATCACGCTGTCACTAACGTCAAACTTGTTAACCTGATCTTTGGTGGATCACTAGTGTCAACATTGCATGGGACATACATTATCGGGCCCAAGGACTTCGGGAGATGTGTTTGTCAGGCTGCTCTGTCACAGTCCCACTCTTGACCTTCGCAAAGTAACTTTCAAGGATAAGCCGCTTTCCTCTTGGAAAGAGTTGCTGTTCCCAGGAGCGTCACCCCACGGCCACTAGCCAGGACAGGGCTGCGAGGTGAGGCTGGATCACCACGTCATGGTGGTGGTGTCAACCCAGTGATGGGAGAAGGATCTGCTGGAATGGTCCTGTGGGGTGTCCTGAAGGGCTGGGTCTGGGCTGGGGTCCACTGATGTCCATCACCAGCCACATCTCTTCCCTGAACTTCTCCCCATCTTGTCACCAATTGCTCTCACATTTCTCCTCATCTTTTGCCCAGTCTCTGTCCCTCTGGAGTGCAAAGCTGGAAACCAGTCTATTGCTTGCAGTAGACTGCTGGGTCTCCTTTTACTGGACCATCATGAGTCTCATGTCTCGATTTGTCAAGTGCAGGTGCAAGATTTTCTTTCAGCGTTTCTGAAGGGGTTGGTCACCGTCGTGGAGGTCAGATGAAGGACGGGCCACCACGGCTGCATGCTGGAGAGGTGCGTGCTCCCGGTAAGCTCCTGCCCAAGCTCTGGGAGGTGGTTGGGTTTCATGGTACCTTTGCTCTGGCTGGTGGCATCCCCTCCATGCAGTCCCCCACAAGCCGGAGGGGAGCGGTGCCGTGGGGGTGCGGGACGGGCTGGACACCCTGCCTGAGGCTGTGCGGTGGTGGGGCCGGCGGGGTAGGACTGTGCCAGAGCAGACGGGGCTCGTGGCCAGAGGGACCCCAAGGTGGGTGCTGGATGCGAGCTCCACGTCGCTGTCCCCGCGGGCTGACCCTGCTAATCAGCTGTGAAAGAGAGAGAGAAAGCTGGAGAGAAATCTTTCTCTCTGCTAACCTCATCACAATAAAGATTCCTATAAAGAGCTCTTATCCTTGAAGAAAATGAGGCACATAAGCAGGAATAGTAAACAAAAGGCTGTCATTTTGACCCAGGAGTGCTTCATGTTGTTGGCAACTGCCAAGAGGAAACATAAAGAGAGGCTGCATCCAAGTCCCAATTATGCAGAACTATGTGACTGATATGTCAATGAGTCCTCCCGGGAGGAGACCACCAGCACTTCCCGGCGCTGCCTGCGCACCATCTGCACACGCCGCCATGCACCGGGCCCGCCCGCACCCCCGAGCGAAGGCGTGCGTGGCATCGGAAGAATGCAGAGGACAAGGTAATGTCATCAGGAATGCTATCGCCAAAGTCCTCGCCGCGCGTGCATTATCGGCATGGGCCCCGGAGTCAGGGACTGCGGGCAGCCAGCGGTGCAGGCAGCGAGATTTGGCAAACAGTAGTGCTGACCACACCTGCTGCAGGCACGCTCCAGGAACGTGGCGCAGGCAGGAGGGCTGCCCCGCTGCCGATAAGCTGAGTGGATGGAGATAAAATCCAAGCAGGAGATATGCTTTGCTGAGCATCAAGGCTACGCACCAGCAAGGAGCCAAAGCATGGCTGCAGCCTGCAGACGGTGGTGCAGCTCCATGGGCTCCGGCTGTGCCATGGCCATGCCGGCCCCATGGCCTGGCCAGGAGGAGATGGGGCAGGGCAGTCACTGGACCAAAACCTGGGGCTTTGGTGATGGATGTGCCGGTGCTTGGGCCTGTTGGGAGCATGAAGCAGGGGCTGTGCTGGTCTCTTGGCCGTGACAATGCTGTGGCAGAGCAGTGACTTTGGGGTCCATCCTCATCCCTGAACACTAGCCATCCCCTCCCCAGCGCATCCCTGGAGACCCGTGAGGCTGGAAACCCAGGGCCACTTTGTCCCTCCCTCTTGGGTGCTGTGACCACCGAAATGTCACCCCAGTCTGCACCTCCTCCCTGTCCCCAGGGAGCCCTAGGGCTGTGCACAGCCTTCAGGATGGGTTTGGCATGTGCTGGCCACTCCTGCCTGTGCGGGCACGCGCTGCCTGGGGTATCCCGTGTCTCCTCGGGCACTGCTGGTCCCATGTCCCAGCACAAGCCCAACTCAGGGCAGGGAAGGAGAGCAGCAGCCTGGGCAGGAGACAGGTGCTGCCGCTGCAGGGGGCCCTGGTGTCGGTGGTGGCACGTGGCTGGTGGCCATGTGGCAGAGGGGCCTGGGTGTCCCCGGTGCTGGAGCCCCACACGCCCGCCCTGCTGGGAGCCAGCTCTGCCCAGCCCCTGCGTGGCCACTCCGGAGCGGCCTTCCCAAATCCGCCCTCCCTACACCACTGGCCGGGACCTGCCGGGCTGCAGCATGGCCCATACACTGGCCCTGACCCAGGGCCGCACGCCCGCTGCAGAAGCTGGGCCATGGCCTTGGCAAGGGCCCGTGCAAAGGAAAGTGCCCAAGGCCGGCGGGGACGTATTTGCCCCTGAAAGCACCTTGCTGCAAAAATAGCAAGCGGCCGGCGTGAAGCCGGGGCTTCCCAGGGGAACAATGCCCGGCCGGAGGAAGTGGCCGCGGCCGCCCCGCAGCTCCATCCCTGCCTCGCGCGGTGCTGAGCCGTGAGCCGCTGCGTGCTGGCCCGGCAGGGACCTTGAACCTGCCACAGATTTATTTTCTCTGACATTGGCATTGCGTCGGAACATCTGGCATGCGGCTGATAATTGCTGGGGATCAGGGCGGAAGCTGCTCCGGGCCTGGCGCTTCTTCCAGAGCTCTGTTTTCATTAGTTTTTCTCCTCTCTTCAGCTGAAGAGCGAGGAAAAAACAAGCAGGGCTGCGCAGCTCGCTGCTCCCGCTCCTCTCCCCTTGGCTGCAGCACCAGGGGGGGCGTCCCTGCCACCCCCAACTCGGTGTGGGGACACTGCAGGGCCCGCCACTGTCGTGCCGTGTCAGGGCTGTGTCAATGCCGAGGGCGGGATGAGCCCTTCCCTGACCCCTGAGCCCAGGACTGTGTGTCCCGCCATGCCGCCCTCGGTGTCAGCGGCCCCCAGCCGGGCCAGCCCGTCCTCGGGGCTGTCATCGCTGTGGGACAAGGCACAGAGCGGGTCCCTGTGTGCAACAGGCCGGGAGATGCTGCCGTGATGGATGGCTGGAGCGTGGGGCTGGCGGTGGGAGTAAACCCCCGCCCTGGCAGGACAGGAGGTGCCGTGCACGGCCTCTCACCCCAGTGCCTGGCCTTGCTGCCCTTGTGTTTTCGCAGAGCGATGGGAAACCCGAGCTCTGCGGCCAGTGGGGTTCTCACGGGTCAGGACTGTACCGGGCAATGGCGAGTGGGAGAACCCATGCGGCAAACACACCTCCACTGCCAGGAGCTTGGCTGCCCTGCCACCTCCCTGGCCCAAGGGGTCCCACTTCTCTCCGGTGCCATTTTGGCTCATGTGGAGCTGCCAGCGTGGGCGCTGTGAGCTTGCAAGGACCCTGGGCACAGGGCCCCACGCATGGAGGAGCCCTCTCCCACCCTCCTCTGCCGAGGAGACCCCTTGGGGTTGGGGAGGTCCCGGCTGCAGGTCCCGGGGCAGGGTGGTGCTGTGGGCTTGTCCTCCTCCCGGAGGCATCCTGCCCCATGCCCGTGGCCCCCTCCCTCCCGCCCTGGGCTGTAAATCAGCATGGCCATGGGTGCTGGCGCACTCGCCGCCGCCCGCCAGTGCCCCCCCGCCTCCCCACAGGGTCTCTCTCCCCTGGCGCGTTATCTGCCGTGGGGGTCCCACTTATCTCCGCTGTCACTTTCTAATGCTAGTTTATGGGCAGCATTTTGTAGCTTAATTATGATGTTTTTCATCGCGGTCACGTGGCCGCAGAAGCCAATAAGGCACCGAAGTGGGTCCATCCCGGCTGAGCCTGGCCCCCGCGGGGAGGAGATTGGCCGGTGTCCTGCCCAGCGCGGCGTGTGCGCAGCCAGAACCCCAACACCTTCCCAGCGGAGACGGGTCCCATAAATTCCCCAGCTCACTGCGGACAGGGCAGCGGTGCCCAGCACCCCACGAAGGCTCCTCGGGCAGCAGCTCCTGGTCAGCAGAACAAGCAAGGCTCTCCTGCCGCCCTGGCCCCACGCACAGCGGGGCACACAGCCGCCTCGCGGTGAGTATGTGGCTGTGGGGAGAACCGCGGTCCCTCTGTCCCACCCGTCTCCCACCCACTGCCACCATTCCCTGGCATGGCAGCCGCTGAGGCCGGAGCTGGGGACGTGGCAGGGCTTGGCGAGGAAGCGGGAGCCATGCGTGGGCCTCCGCTTCCCGTCCCGTCCCCATCAGCGGGCGTGGGGATGGAGGCTCTGTGTAGCCCGGGCAGCTGAGCGGGGCCTCGCCGTAGCCTTGGCCCCTCGGCCATGCTGCTGCCCAGAAATGCCGGATTTGGCTGCTGATCGGCGTTGGCCGGGGGGGTCCACAGTCACCCCAGTGTTGTGTATTACCCGTGGGAGTGCAGGCAGCCCCTGCACCCTGGAGCACGCGTGGGACGTGGCCGGGACCCCTTGGTATCCAGGGTCGGCTGAGCTTGCATCCCTTCCCCATCCCACGCCAGCAGGCACCGCAGCCTTCGGCTCCGTGTTGCTTTTGTTCCTCGCGGTGTTTGCTCAGCTCTTCTCCTGACCCGCAATCCCTCCTGGGCTCCTCTTCTGGGATGGCAACTCCTGCTCCGCAGCTGCCCGGCAGCTCCCCCGGGAGCTCACGGTGAGTGCGGGGGCCGTGGCCGAGGGGCTCTGCCGGTGGTGGTAGCACTCCTTCCCGGCCAAACGGCGGCTGACCCGCACTGGGGGCTGCTCTGCTGCTATTCTTAGCCTGGGCTCAGCTCCTGGTGCCTCCGGAGCGATGCCCTGCTGAGCCCGTTTCCTGTTTGCCGCTCTCCCTGCCAGCGCCGCTTCCTACCCGCCGCACCCACGGGAGGCAGTGGGCGCGTGGGGCGAGCCGGGCAGGATGAGCCAGGTGGGATGAGCTGCGTGCAATGAGCTGTGCGAGTCAAGCCGTGTGGGATCAGCCGCGCGGGATGAGCTGTGTGGGATGAGCCATGTGGGGCTAGCAGCCGTGGCTCCCCTCTGCAGGGCTCTGCCAGCAGCACAGCCCCCAGCAGATCGGAGCTCCGGGCGCCCACGGCCTCAGGGCCCCCACACCACTGCCCTCCATCGGCATCAAAATGCCTCAAATTGGAGCTCCCTCCCTGGGGCTGTGCAGCTCCTGCCAGCCGCAGGCACTGCAAGCTCGCAGGGACCCTGCCCGTGCTGGGACAGGCTGTGACTCTGCATCAGCCATGAAGGGTCTCCTGACAGAGCGGTTCATCCCTGATGGGATGGGTTCAGTCCTGGTGCCCGGCTCAGAGCCGGAGCCTCGAGCTCCCCGTGGCCAAGTGCCTGGGCCGTGGCGCATGGCCGGCAGGCCTGGGAGCATCCCAATAAACAGGACGCGCTGGGAGCATGGGTGCTCCTCTGCCGGTCTGCTGTCGTCATGGAATATTTCGTTAAGAATCTCTAAATGTGAAGCAATTAATTAAATACTGGCAGTGAACAACTGCTGTCTGACAGGCAGACCAGGACACCATTGGCAGTGGCTGCTCCACATGGGGTGGCCAGCACTAGGTCTGAACCGTCATCTCGTTAGTAGTGGTCCCAGAGGAGGTGTCAGGAGCTGCTGCACCCCCCCAGTGCTCCTCACGCAGCTTTCCCCGGGCTCTGTGAGCACCCCCCGCAGCCAGCGGCTGGCAGGACTGCCTGGTGCGGGGTAACAGGGGTGGCTCTGGCAGGGCCCAGGGGTCTGGAGGCTCTGTGCTGAGCGGGGCTGGCTGTGGGGAGTTCCTCCTCCTCAGACACATTTAATTGTGCTCCAGCCCCTGGGACTCCTGGTTCCCATGGTGGTCCTGCTGCTCGCAGGCCGGATGCCTGGGGAGGTGAGGGGCTCGTTGATCCCCACGGATGGCGCGGGGCACCTCCACCAGCCCCGGGGGGGGCAGGGAGGGTCTCAAGCCCCTTCCTGCAGAGAGGCGCCCTGTGCCTACCCCTGGGGTGGCCGGGGCTGGACCCTGGTGCTGCTGAGGCCTGTCTGAGCAGCTTCACCCAGCACGGAGCAGCAGGGGAAGGAGGGGGCTGCTCCTGCCCCGGCCCCCCCAGCCCCAGCTCCCTTCCTGCCCCCTGTGCTTGGCCCGGGGCTGCTGCCGGGAGCTGCCGGCCCGGGGTACCGTGCCCGCCGGGGCCTGCCGTGCCGGGGCCGGCAGCGGGGTAGAGAACGGCCCCGTCCCCGTGTCCCCCTGTCCCCGGGCTGGCAGGTCCCTCCGCGCCCCCCCCCACCACTTGTCCCCGGCGCCGTGAGCCGCCCGCTCTCCCCAGAGGAGGTTCCCCAGCCCCCGGGGGGCTGGCCGCTCGCCCGCACCAACATGGAGATGCTCTTCCAGGCGCTATAAAGGGCTCCGGCTCCGGCACCTGCCGCTCGGTCTCCGCCGCGCCGCGCTCCCGCTCCGCACCCAGCGCAGGGGCTGGGGGCCGCCGTCCCCGTCCCCCGCCCGCCCCGTCCCGCTGACCCGCTGGCTTGTCCCGCAGCAGGGCCGCTGGAGGGGATGGACTATTCCTATGATGAGGACCTGGACGAGCTCTGTCCGGTCTGCGGGGACAAGGTCTCCGGGTACCACTACGGGCTGCTCACCTGCGAGAGCTGCAAGGTAGGACCCGGCCGGGGCGTGCGGGGCCGGGGAAACGGGGCCGCGGCTGTGCGGGGACCAGGGGCTGTGCGGGACCAGGGGCTGTGCGGGGACCGGGGCTGTGCAGGAGGTATAGCCGGGGCTGTGCGGGACCAGGGGCTGTGCGGGGACCGGGGCTGTGCAGGAGATATAGCCGGGGCTGTGCGGGGGTTCGCTGCATGGGGGAGAGGGGGCCAGGGCTGTGCGGGGAGCGGGGAGGAGGCTCTGCAGGGGCCGGGGCAACGGGACCGGCCGCGGGCCGCTCCTCGCCCGTTTTCGTTAGCGGCGGATTCGCGCTCGGCGGCGGGACGGGAGCGCGGCCGCGACGGGAGCCCCGACTGCGGCGGGGGGCGGCGGGGGCGGCGGGAGCCGCCGTCGGAAGCGGGGCGCGGGGCCGGGATGCCGGTGCCGGGATGCCCATGCCGGGATGTCGGGATGCCGGTGCCGGTGCCCGCCGCATCGCCGCCGCCGCCGCAGGGCTTCTTCAAGCGGACGGTGCAGAACAACAAACACTACACCTGCACCGAGAGCCAGAACTGCAAGATCGACAAGACCCAGCGCAAGCGCTGCCCCTACTGCCGCTTCCAGAAGTGCCTCACCGTGGGGATGCGCCTGGAAGGTAGGGCTCGCCGCGGGCACGGCCGGGCTCCGCGGCCGCGGAGGGGGCCGGGGGCGGCGGAGGGGGCGGCCGCGGGGCTGCGCGGTCCCCCCGTGGCCGTCGCGCTGTCCCCGCCGCCGCCGCCGCCCCGCCGCCTCCCCGGGCCGGTAATTCCCGCGGCCGCTTCAATTCCGTTTTTCCCTCCCAAGTTAAAAAAAAATTCGTTTTTTCGCGTCCCCTCCTGCTTTTCCTTTTTTTGTTTTTGTTGTGTTTCCCCGGGGGTTTTGGCTGCCGCGGTTTCAACTTTCCAGGATTTTCTTTGCTGGCAGAACGGTTGGGAAATAGCGCAGAAATTATTGTTTTCCTTAAGCACATAATTCCAGAAGCCGAGACTTAAGGAAAACATTAAAAACGATGGGGCTTGCAATAACTGCTGCAGACCCACCACGAATTATATTTTTCCTCTTGGTGACATTTCGTTTAACAGATTTCTCGTCTGACTCTCGGGGAGCGCAATTACAGCCCCCGCAGCCGCCACCTCGCTCATGTCGAAGTCGATCCCGACTGAGATATCAGAGTCGGGCCCCACCATCCCCGAGTCGGGTGTTGTGGTTTCTCCAACGCTTACCACGGGCCCACAAAATACATTCGGGGCGGGGGGGACGGACAGATTGCTGGCAAGGGACTGCAAAGCAAAAGCAGACGCGGAAAAGAACCCCCTCCCCCGAGTCAGCCGCCCCCCTCACCCCTTCTCTCCTGAAATCGTTTACTTTTCGCAGCAGATGAAAGAGGGCAGATGCACTGGCCGGGCTGAGCCCCCTGGCCCGGCCGGGCTGGCTGCACGGGGCTTTGCTCGCCCGGGGGTGCAGGGCAGGGTGCGGGTTCATCAGAAAGTACTACGTGTACTCGCACAGCGGCCGCTCGCTTCCAGCAGCGGGGTGAGAGCCTGCGAGCAGAGGCGCAGGAGTAAGACACAACATCGAGCTGCAAAATCAGCCCCTGCAAAACTCCCGGTGTGGGCTGGCTTCCAGCCCTGTCTCCGAACAGATCCCAGTTTCGCCCTCCTCTCCGGACTGGAGTTACTGGTGCCCCAGATCAATCCATGCGTGCTCTGGCAGTTTTGACTAGTGCTGCAGGGGAGTTTGGGCACTGGGCAGGGGCCGGGCGCTCTGGGGGCAGACAGGCAGAGGCAGTGCTTGGGGTGGCTGGGACAGGACAGACACGGTCTCATTTTGGCCATTTTCAGCAGTTTTTGCTCACGCTGGAGCTCATTTGGTTCCGTAGCTGATGAAGGCAGCTGCCGGGATTTTTTGTTTATTTTCCTACTGTTAGCTCCTTAAGCTGAATCCTGCGGCTGGGCAGCCAGGGGGGGACCACCCAGCGGAGGGTGATATTCCTGTGGGACCATCTCTTTTGTTGTAAAACCTGGAGCCCACCTTTCCTCAGTTCCTAGTATTTTTGGGCAAGGAGTCTGAGGTGACCTTTCGAAGGCGAGCCTCCAGCTCCGCAGGACAAAAGCGAGCCCGAGGTGGTTTATTTTGTGGACAAAGTGTTGACACAGGCCCTCCTCAAACTGTCCAAAGGGATGTTGCAATGAAGCTTGGCTGGGGAGAACAGCACAGCCCCGGCCCAAGCCTGCCTGGGCACCCCCCAGGCACCCCCTGGGCAGGGAGAGGTGGGTGAGGGCAGGCAGAGCTCGGGGGGCACTGAAGCAGCCAGGGATCTGTGTTGGGGACGAGGGCAGATGAGGCGGAGGGAGCTGGGGGCCCGCTCTTGCCACCGTGCCGGCTGACTGCACCCTGGGTGGGTGGCTCGGGGACCGCCTGCAGATGCTTTTACTGGGGGGATGCTGGGGGTGCAGGCGCTTCCTGGGCAGCTCTGCTCGGGCCCCCCTGCCCTGGAGGTCGGGCTGCATCGGTTGCTTCCCAGCCACCAGTTGGGACGTGGCAAATGGCAAGTTGTTCCCGATCCCAAGTGAGGCAGAAAAGGCAGGAAAAGCGGAGCAAGAGGGAATTAAAAGGCCTCTTCTGCCTTTGTGTTCCTGCCGGGAGAGGGAAGGAGGTGTACTAGCGGTCGCCTGCGGAGCATTTGTGAGACTGGGCCGTGAGCCCCTCTCGCTGTGGGGGGTGTGTGCAGGCAGAACAGTGGGGTCCCTGCTGTGCCCCGGGTCACAGGGGTCCGCGTGGTATGAGAACCCTGGGCATCGCTGGGCCCGGCCTTGAGCGGTGGTGGAAACACCCTACTTTGAGTGGGTGGGAGACTGGGGCTCTCGGTGGGCTCTGGCATTGCTGGGGGTGCGGCCAGGGGCCCCAGACCTGCCACTGCCCGCTTGGGCTGCGTGGGGGGGTCTGCCTGCAGGGGATCCCAGCAGGGGGACGCACCCATGCTGAGTGCGGCCATCTCCCTTGTACCCCTGAAGTTAGGAACTGCCCCGGGGCAGCTGTCTGCTGCCCAGAAGCGTGTGGGCAGCCGGATGGCGGGGGGCACAGCACCCCCCACCTCAGAGGATGCCTCTGGCCGCCCTGCTCCCTGCGAAATGCTGTTTTCATGAATACAGAATAAGGGAGGAAGCGCAGGGCAGCTCCCCTGGGAGCACATTCCTGCTCGCCCTGGAAATGCTGCTGCTGCCGGCCGATGCTCCTGTGTTTCCAGCCTGCCTGGGGAGAGTCTGGGAGGTGGCCTGGCTCTCCGGGGTGCTTGGCTGAGCTTCCAGCGGCCCCAGGATAAGCAGTCAAAAGAGAGACAGAGGTAACAGCTGAGACACAAAAGCAAGACCCGCCTGCTGTCAGCGGGGACGCAAACTAGCAGAGGATTTTTTTTTCCCCTTTGATGCTAAGTCTGCGGGCTGCGCTCGCTGGCACACTCTCCTTCATCCCTCTGCACTGCCGTCCAGCTCCCAGCGTCCAGCGAGCTGTGGCTCTTCCAAGGGTGGGCCAGGGCAGCAGCCCCCGGGAGCACAGCAGCGCGGTGCGGTGGGATGAGCTCGCGCTGCAGAGAAGCACCTGCTCCATTGTGCTCTGACACATTCTTGGGTTTCTTTGGTGGTCCGGAGGGAACATCTGCTTTGCTACAGCCGTGAGATGGCGAGATGAGTCAGAGTGACTCCAGCGGTGGGATGCTCCAGCAGAGCCCCTCCGCCGTAGCTGATACTTGGCCGGGACTGGCAGCCTCGGGCCCAAAAGCCGGCACAGCGCTGCCGCGGGGTGCAGTGCACCCGGCTGGGTCTGCCAGCCATGCTGCCCGTAAGAGGGACACAGATTTGCAGAAAAGAAGCCTGTGCAGCCTGGCTGCAGGCGAACCAAAGACCTGAGGGGGCTGTGGGGGTCCCAGGCTCTACAGAAACAAGGAAACCCCAGGGCTGGTCCAGAGTCAGGGGCTGCAAAAATGAAAGTGGGTGTCAAGACCCTCATCTGCCTGGGCTTCATGGGCTGTCCCCCCAGTCCGTGAGGGAGGCAAGCTGCTTTATCCCCCAGCCCATGTTGTAGTTAAAGCCAAAATCTCTTCCTTTCCTGAAGTGCCCAGAGGCTCTGAGGGCTATGCCAGCACGGCAGGAGCTGGGCCCAGGCACCCGAACCTGCCATGTCACATCCCCCGTGTGTGCGGCTGGGCTGGGAGGGGCATGGTCCTGCTGGTGGCTTTCTGGGAAGGTCTCCCCAGTGTCCCCCAGTCCTGTTTGGCCACCAAATCCGCCCCCCCCATCATTTTCTCCATGCTGCATGGAGGTGCTAGTCTCCATCCGTGTGGGTTCTCTGCAGCCCCTGTCCTCTCTGCCCCCAGCTGTGCGTGCAGACCGGATGCGCGGCGGGAGGAACAAGTTTGGACCCATGTACAAGCGGGACCGTGCCTTAAAGCAGCAGAAGAAAGCCCTGATCCGTGCCAATGGCTTCAAGCTGGAGACCGTGCCTCAGATCATGTCGCCGGTGCAGAACGACTACAGCCTGTCCTCCACCATCCACAGCATCCACGCCATGTCCAAGACCTTGCCGCCCAACCCTGCCGCCCTGACGCCCGTCGACTACGAGCGCAGCCCCTATGGGACACCCTCTCTGGGAATGACCGTGCCCAGCCACGCACCACTCACTGGCTACCACTACCCCTCCTTCCCCAACCGCACCATCAAGTCCGAGTACCCAGACCACTACACAAACGCGCACGAGTCTGTGCCCACCTACGTCTACCCAGAGATCTATCCCAGCAGCTCCCCTCCGGACATCCCCGAGGTCATCCTGAAGCTGCTGCAGCTGGAGCCCGACGAGGCCCAGGTGAAGGCGCGGATACTGGCTTGCCTGCAGCAAGAGCAAGGCAAAGGCCGGCATGAGAAGCTCAGCACCTTCGGCCTCATGTGCAAGATGGCTGACCAGACCCTCTTCTCCATCGTGGAGTGGGCACGGAGCTGCATCTTCTTCAAGGAGCTGGAGGTAGGAGCCTGGGTGGGGGAGAAGGATGCTGCACTGGGCGGGTGGTGGGGGGCAGGTAGGATTGGGGCTGACACGCCGTGAGGATGGGATGTTGCCATGGGCAGGATTTGGGCAGAAATGCCGTGAGGACTGGGCAATGCCTGTGGCCACGAGCCCGGCGCTGCAGATGTGCTGGTGTGTCCCTGTCCCGCTCCCAGCTCCCCGCACGGCAGGGCTGGAGGCACCGGGGCCCAGCTGTAACGCCGGAGCGATCCCCGCTGTCGCCGCGGGGCTAATGATTTCAGATTCATCACGGTGGGGGCAGGTGTGGAGGCAATCGCCGGCAGAGTGACTGCGGTGTCAAGCTCAAGATATAATTGAAAAATGTAACGTTGAGGAATTATAGTTGAGACAATTCTCTCCTCCGCCTTTAGGAGGAAAATCGATGCTGTCAGGTGGGTGCCTATTAGCACCAGGCAGCCGGGGCAGGGCTGGCTGGGGCAGCGGACACCACCAAGCCTCCTCTGGAGCCTCTTCTGCTGCTGGCAGCCCACGAGTGTGCCCAATGGGGCGACGTGGTGCTGACCCCCGTCCTGCCAGGCCACCCCATCTAGGTGGATTAGCAGGGGTGGGGAGGCTTCTGCCATCCTGTAAACCTTGCCAAACTTTCAGACATCTCCCATTTGTGTCCTGGGCTGATCTAAAGTCCCAAACTGGTGCAAAAATGGGAGAGAAAATTTTGCAACATGGTCAAAAGACAAAGAGCCATGTCCCAGGGTGGTTGGGAGATCTGGGTGCCTTCCCGTGCTCTGAGCGTGAGGCTGTGCTACCTGGCTCTGCCCAAGATCACCTTCCTACCACGGTGCTGTGGGGGCCATGGCCAGGCCAGGGCCAGGGTCTTCTCCGTGCCCACCCCGCAGGGTGCATGGGGCTGAGTGTGGCAGAGCCTCGCAGCTCAAAATAGCCCCCAGCTGCCAGAACAGTGTCAGGAAATGGCATTGTGGGGGTGGGTTGGGCTCATTTCAATCATATCAGTGTCCAGCCTGGATTTTGGGAACAGGGTGGTTGTTGTTTTGCAGAAGATATTGTAAACAGTGTAAATTCAGCTCCCGGCTGCATTGCTGCGTAGCCTTGTAACTCCATTGTCAGCCTGATTGCGCCACCAAAACAGGCTGTTTCCATGTGAATCCGCATCGGCGGGCGCTCCTCCTCCCGCGGGGCTCTCAGGGGGACAGCAGTGGGAGAGGTCTCACCTGGACAGGGCCACTGGCGTCTTGCCGGGAGTGGGGCACATCCCCCACCATGCCCAGGACATGGGATGTGGTGCCCCCGGGACAGGACCTTGTCTGGGTCCATCGCTGCCACTCCGGGGCCTCGTGCCTTTTGCCTTCGTCCGTGCAGCGAGCGTGGGGCAGATTTCCAGCATCTCGCAGGGCCAGGGACTGCAGGACACCGCGTCCCGCCCTGACTCCAGAGGGAGCGTGAGAAAGTCTGCTTGTCGCTGGCCTTGGCTCCCTCTGAGCCCCCGGCACAGGGCTGTGGTGCCTGCGCCCCTCTGTGCGTGTCACCCCTGGGGACGGTGCTGGGGCGGTGGCTTTCCCTTGGGCATGTGGAGAGAAGCCATTGGGAAGTGGAAGCAGGTCTGCAGCTCCTGAAACCCCCTTCCTGCTCCTGCCGGCGCGTAAAAGCAAACAGCTGCTGGGGCGGTAAATGAACTCCCGCTAGTGCAGAGTTTATGGCTTTACGCTGAAGCCCACTAGCACGGAGTAAAATCGCAATCTCAGAGATCGACGGCCATCATGCAGGCGGTCCCTGCTGGGTGCTCAGGGCTCCTGGGAGCAGGGGACGCTGGCAGCCGCCTCCGTCCTTTGGGAACAGCTGCCTGAAGGTGAGGGTCTCCATCCCCAGCCGGGAAGGGCTGTTGGCTGAGGCCAGTGCTGGGCTCCAGGCTGGAAGAGTATCGTGCCGGGGCATCTTGCTGGGCTGATGCCAAGCGGGGAGGGGGTGCAGATGGGTGACAAGGGGATGTGAGCAGATGCCTCCATGCACAGTGGCCCCATCTTAGCACTCCCAGCTGCACAGAGCAGTTCTGCAGACAGCCGGCTTCTTGCGGGGGCCTCGCAGGGAGCCTGTAGAGGAGGGAGCAAACCCTCGGGGGCGCGGGAGAGCTCACGCCTGGCCAGGACAAGGCTTTGCTCCCTGCCTGGGGGGAGCAGGAGCAGGTTCCCCCCGAAGCCGGCAGATCCTGTTCCCATTCCCATTCCCGTTCCCAGTCCCAGTCCCAGCAGCCCGGCGGGGGGCAGTGGCAGAGCAGGCCCTTTGCCGTCTCCTCCTGCCGGGGTGGGGGCCCTTGGGGTGGGAGCCCCCCCGGCTCCGCTGCTGTGCCCGGGGAAGGAGGGGGGAGATGGGCTAATGGCCTCTTGACATCGGCTCACACGCCACGTTCGCCCGCAGGCGCGGGGCAGTCAGATTGAAAACAGATTTAACTTCCCAGATATATCGTTTCATTTAAGGGCCAGTAATTCTGTCAGTCTGCCACTGACAAACGAGGGTCCCCATGCCAATCCGCCGGGGAGACTGATGTCGCCGCGTTCATCTCGTGTCACCAGACAGAGAATTACGGACTGCGCTGGCCTTCGGAGGCAAGACTAATAATGCCGCGCGGCAGAGAGGGATTTGGGGGCCCACTTGTTTATCGAGGGCCGGCCAGGCAGCCGCGGCGCGAGGCCGCGCGGGCGGAGGTGGAAGAGGTCAGCGCTGACGCCCATAAATACGAACTTTAACTGAGTCTAGATGAGATGTGTCAGGACTGAGGGAAGATTTGCAGCATCTCTTCAGGAAGAAAAATATGGGCCGGGGGTGAAATATATTTTGTTGGGTCGCGAGTCTCAGGCAACTTTGTCCTTTCAGATGTAATTTTTTTATATATATATGGAGAGAGACAGACAGAGAGATGTGCATACACACGCACACTTACACACTCACATTGTGTCTGGTTTTGGTTTGGTTTATATACACTTACCTTGCACAGCCTGGGTTATATACGTGTTACTGCCATATGTACACATAAATGTCATGCACTCAGGGGTGCAGTGACCTTTAGATTGGGATGAGCAGTCAGGAATGCTAAACAAATTGCCACGGTTTCAGCCCGAAGGCCGGGCTGTGCTGGGCGTGCGGCGGGTCCCTACTGCTGGTGGAGGGGCCGTGGGGAGATGGGTTGATGCCGGTCCGCCTCCTCGGCCTCGCCTCGCTGTGGGTCCGGGGCAAACCACCCTGCCATCCATGGGCAAGCACCCATGGCGGGGGGCACACACGCTGAGGGCAGCACCGCTCCCAAGGACAAAGGGGTTCCTGTGGGTCGCTGGGTCTGTCTGTGGGGCTGCTCTCCCTCGCTTCTCGCTAGAGATCTGGGAGCCACGAGGAAGCCTATTTGCAGTCAGTTGCTTCTCTGCCTTTAGCATGCGTGGGTCATCTTGACCCCATCTCCTGGCCAACAGCCAGAGCGTTTTTGGCAGATTTAAAATCTCCTTCTGGTCGTGGATGCTGCAGCAATGTTTAGCATCCTATGCACTGGGGGAAATGTGACGGCTTTCCCTGCCTGCTGGCGTCCCAGCTGGCACGGCCCTGCCCTCGCTCCCGGCACATGCAGAGCCATGATGCTCACACAGCCTTGCAGCCAGCTGCCTGTGAACATCAGCAAAAAGTGGTAGCCTGGGCACAGCAGCATGCTCTGCCAGCAGGGAGATGGGATCCCGGCCCTGCCGCACTGGTCTTGGTGGCTTTTTGCTTTAAGATGCCCATCATGGTGGCATCTGGGCAGGAGGATGGGGGCCTGCATTGCCTATTAACACCTTAGACTTGTGTGGGGTTTCAATTGCGGGTGGCTGGCGGACAGTAAACCACTTTCGCACTTCTCGGTAGCCAAGGTGACGGGTCCTGCTCGCACCCAGTAATTGCCCGGGCTGCGGCTCGGGGCGCTGGTGTGTGCCGTGCACCTGCGTGGGAGCTGCTGGGGCAAATCCTGCACCAGTGATCTGGGAGGAGGCCCGAGAGCATCCCGGGGGTGAAGCCAGGCTGGGGGCACCTGAGCGCTCCTCGTGCCTGTGGCGTGCTGAAGCTGGGTGGGGAGAGGCTGGGGATCAACGTCCTGGGACCATCTCAGGGCTTCCAAGCAAAGTGGGATTGCTGGTGGGTGACTCTGCTTCATAACGCTGCAGAGATGTTCGAGGGCAGATGGCGGTACCCGAGGTGGGGGATGCCCTGGACCAGACGTGCAGGGGGCAGCGCGTGCAGTGGGGTTGTGCCATCCCCATGGGGGCTTGGCTTCGGGGTGCTGAGGCACTGGGGTGGCCTGGGCACATTTTAAGGAGCCCAAACACTCTCAGGGGCTTCCTCCCCTTGTGCCTACGAACCCACAGGGAGGGTTGCAGGAGGTTTAAAACTACATCTGCCTGCAGGTCCTGTAGCCCTGCGTCTGGGCAGCACCATGTGTGCCCCCGCACACCCTGCCCCACATCCAGCCCTGGGTCCCAGCCCATTTGCCGCAGGGAAATGCATTTTTCTGTGGGTCACAGACCTTCAGCAGCAAGGCGCTTTCGGCGGCGGGGCAGCAGGGGAGTGCTCTGCCTGCATGGGGAGCATTTTGCTGCATGTTTTGTGAATGGGTTAAATGCTTGCTTTGGAAAAAAAAAAAAAAAAAAAATCACCTCTTAAAGACAGCTTGCATCAGGTCCTTGATAAAGCACTCCGTTGAAAAGCCTTGACATTAAAAGAGGAAGATCCTTTGCTTAACTTTTAAAGGCGAGGGTGCGTGTGTGCTGCCTCGCCAGAGGATTGATTGACCCTGAGTGGCCGTCCATTAGCAGCCTCTGCTCCTGGGGGCCAGGCCCGTGCTGGGCACAGGCGGGTGGTCTCCAGCCGGGAGCCCCCTTGCAGCCGAGCCGCACTGCCGGAGCGCGGCCACGGGGGGATGTCCCCGTGCTCTGTGCCAGCCTGGCGCACGGGAACACCCAGCCTGGTGCTGGGACGCAGGCAGGGCTGGGGTCCCCGGAGACATCCCCAAGCCCTGACCAGTCCCCAGAATGCCCAGCCCACCCCGTCACGCTCCCAACCACGTCCTCCCCGTGCCCTGGCGACATGGCTCCGGTGCACCGCGATGGTCCCAGGAAAGGCTGTGGCACACCGGAGCGTGTGGGCCGGGGAGCAGCCACGCAGCAGCCACACAGCGCGGAATGTGCTGCTGATGGAATGGAGGGAGGTGCTCAGCCGAGGGAGCTGAACCCGCCTGCAGAGCTTGGGAGAAACTGATAAGTAATTTTTAAAGGAAGAAAAGAAGATTTCAAAATAGTTTAAATGCTTCCTTTTGGAAAAGCTGAATTTTTTAAAACCGTTTTCAGGGCAAAACCTTCAGTCTGTCCCTTCCGGAGCTTGTCCCACTCAGGAATGAGCCACAGGAAGGCGCTTCCAAAACAACGCTGCGACTCAGCCAGAGCGGAGGAGCTCGGCACTGGCCGGGAGCGTGCGGCTGGGCTGGCAGCGTGCTGCCACAGCTGGAGCCCAGCTCCCTGCGAGGGCTGGCAGCGTGCGGTTAGAGCCAGCCACTTGCCTTGGGGCAGAGGTCATCACGAGTGCAGAAAATGTCCATTTTGTTTTGATGCAGAATGAGATTTTCCCCTGTTCTTTGTTCAGCAGCTGAACAGAAATCCCACAGTCTGTACTGCTGGGCTGTGTACTGTGGCTTCTTCAGCGGTTTGGGCGATGTGGTGGCGAGCCCGGCCTTGGCAGCCCCATTGCACCTCACTGCAGGCAGGTTTTGTGCCGTCGGGCAGGAGCAGGCGCTGCAACCCCGGCCACCATCGCTGCCTTCTGCACCGCACCTCCCTCCCCGCGCTGCTGCGCTCCGTCTCTGACCACCCACCGCACTTGAGAAACAAATCCCGGCGGCTTGCGAGGAGTGCCGGGCTCCGAGACCATAAAGCTCTTTCTCATCTGACTTCTATTCCTTTTGCAATCTCCCAGCACTGGTTTATTGCAGCCTCTTCAGCAAAACGAGGGTATTATCCAGTCCTGTGATACTGCATCTGTCTTCCTTCTATTAAAGGCAGCGAGCACAATGG